>NW_027649793.1:941463-1363671 GCF_965287045.1 Carcharhinus amblyrhynchos
CCCCCAACTTACCCCCCCACACACACACTCCCCCCAACTTACTCCTCACACACACACTCCCCCCACTTACTCCTCACACACACACTCCCCCCACTTACTCCTCACACACACACTCCCCCCAACTTACTCCTCACACACACACTCCCCCACTTACTCCTCACACACACACTCCCCCCAACTTACTCCTCACACACACACTCCCCCCAACTTACTCCTCACCCCACACTCCCCCCACTTACTCCTCACACACACTCCCCCAACTTACTCCTCACACACACACTCCCCCCACTTACTCCTCACACACACACTCCCCCCAACTTACCCCCCCACACACACACTCCCCCACTTACTCCTCAGACACTCAATCTATTTCCACACAATCTCCCCATTCACACTTTCCCCAGTTTCTTCTTTGTATTCACACTGAGTTCCCACACACAACTCCCTGTACACCACCCCTCACTTTGCACTCTCTCTTTCCCACTGCACAGTCTCCTTCCGCCGCTCTATCCTCTCTCCCCACTCCCCACAATCTACTCGTTTTCAATTGCAATATTGCCTAATGAAGCCCAGCAGATTTTTTTCCATGTGGGAGCTGGACTCACAAACTTGTCAAATAGCAGCATGGGAATCTAACAGTGTGACATGGCTGACATGACTGACTGCTCCCTTTCTTAATGGGGCTACACCTCTCCACAGATCACGTAAATCACCCGGGATCAAGACCGGGAGAATCCCAACCGATCATGACAGTTGCCGTGATTGCCAAAAGCTTTAAGCCTGGTCATTCTCACATCAGGTTGTCACAAAGATAAACAAGACACTTCACCGAGAGCATGTAACTAGTGCCATCAGACACACACATGGGGAGCAGGACGGGGAAAAGATTTGATTGAATTGGTAGGGAGAAACTGTTCCGTCTGGTTGGCAGAGCTGGTGGGGGGCAGGGTGTAGAACAAGGGGGCAGCACGTTATAATTCAAGTCAGACTGTTGAGAGATAGGATGAGGAAACATTACATTACACAGAGGGAATGGAAACCTCTCTCCGTCCCCAGAAGAGTTGTCGAGACTTTCAATTAGAAATGTTGAAATTGTGAGGAAGAGATTCTTTGTCAAGCTGAGGAGTTAAGAGTTGGGTAACCATGGTGGGAAATATGGGGTTAAAATATAGATCAGCCAGAGTCTAACTGGCTGGTTCGATGGACAGAGTGGCCTCCTCCTGCCCTTGTTCAGCAATCTCTCTATCATCTCTTCAGTAATTAGCCTGTGAAAGATGCACACACGCAGACAGAGTACGGAAACCTGTAAAGAAACGGCAGATGGGGGGGTGAGACGGCATTCAGTATAATGTCCTCCTGTTGGATAAGATGGTGTCCAGTCAGCAACTTCCTGTTTTGGAGAGAATTAACCCATTAGTCGCACATGAGTGGTTACCTGTAAGAGGAGCTGAGGGTTTGTCATCAGTCACAGCTTGGCGGGTAGCGTTAGGGGTCAAAGCCAAGGGGTCAAAAGGCCAAAGGTCACCCGTCTCCTGTATTTGGGGAGCATTAGACACAGTAGTATTCTGAGGACTGACGAGCGAATGGTTGAAGACCGTGGGCACCCACCACTGAGTCAGGCTGTCCGAGGTAACGTTGGAAATAGCTGCATTCTCTAGCTCTGCGTTCAAGGGAGCAGACAGCTCCAGTTCCTCCTGCCCCCCTTCCTCATCCTCCTCCTCATCCTCATCCTCCTCGCCATCTTTCCCCTGAGTTTTCGCTGGTGCTGTCTGACGGGTGGTCGAATCTGTATGTGTGCCCGCAGGCCCTTCACCTGGCCCAGACACTGAGAGAGGTTGGTGGTAAAGAAGGAGGGAAAAGGTTATGTTAACTGACAGCATGGAGTTAATGAGACAGCCACTTTCCACTTCCTGTTTGATAGAAATGAAAACCACAGCAGCACTGTGTAAATGCCTGTTCAAATTCCAAATCTGGCAAACACATTGTTCACCCACACCCAATAAAGCTGTGCATTTTCAACCTGTCAACAACAAACCTGGCGACTGTTAATGAAAACTGTTGTTCGGTTTGGAGGCTGTGAATGAAAGATGTTATTCTATATTGCTGTATGTGGAGAAGGTGGAGAGTTTTGATACTGGTGTATTTGTGAGGTAATATCTGACTCTCAGCTCAGCACCTGATCACAAATCCACTCTGTCACGGTACTGGACACTTCTACCTTCATAATATCACCATCTTCATCCCTGTCTTAACACATCTACTGCTGAAACCCTCACCCATACATGTGTTACCTCTGGTCTTCAGTATTCTGATCCTCTCTGGGCTATGACCTTCCTTCTCCTAACCCTGGATTTGTGAAGTCATCTGAAACTCTATTGCCCGTATTGTAACTTGCGTTGAGTCCCAGCTGTGCTTCCTGACCTACACTGGCTCCTGACTGAATAAATTCTTGAATTTAAAATTCTCCTTTGAGTTTACAAATCCCCCCCTACATCCTTGCTGCTCCGTAATCGGCATTCTCCTCCATCCCAAGAACCCTCCCTGTGTCTGTGTGGATTTTTTCCCGGGTGCTCCGGTTTCCTCCCCGTCCAAAGATGTGCAGGAATGTGGATTAGCCAGGCTAAATTTACTGGAGTTCTATGAGGATGTGTCTAGGGCGGTGGATAGAGGAGAGCCGGTGGATGTGGTCTTTCTGGATTTTCAGAAGGCGTTTGATAAGGTACCTCACAAGAGGTTACTGCAGAAGGTCAGAGGACATGGAGTTGGGGGTAGGGTGTTAGCGTGGATAGAGGATTGGTTGTCAAATAGGAGGCAGAGAGTGGGGGTCAATGGGTGCTATTCGGATTGGCGGTTGGTGACTAGTGGAGTGCCCCAGGGGTCGGTGCTGGGGCCTCAGCTATTTACCATTTATATAGATGATCTGGAGGAGGGAACCGAGTGTAGGGTGTCGAAATTTGCTGATGACACCAAGATTGGGGGAAAGGCAAATTGTGCGGAGGGTGTGGAGAGTCTGCAGAAGGATCTAGATAGGCTGGGCGAATGGGCCAGGAAATGGCAAATGGAATTTAATGTTGGCAAGTGTGAGGTGGTCCACTTTGGTAGGAAGAATGGTAGGAAGGACTATTACTTACGTGGCGAAAAACTGCAGCAGGCGACGGTGCAGAGGGACCTCGGGGTCCTTGTGCATGAGTCGCAAAAACCCAGCCTGCAGGTGCAGCAGGTGGTCAGGAAGGCGAATGGGATGCTGGCCTTCATAGCGAGGGGGATTGAATATAAAAGTAGGGAGGTCTTGCTGCAGCTGTATAGGGCATTGGTGAGGCCGCAGCTGGAGTACTGTGTGCAGTTTTGGGCGCCGCACCTGCGCAAGGATATTTTGGCCTTGGAGGGAGTGCAGAGGAGGTTTACTAGGCTGATACCGGAGTTGAGGGGGTTGAGCTATGAGGAGAGGCTGAATAAACTAGGCTTGTACTCGTTAGAGTTTAGAAGAATGAGGGGAGATCTCATTGAGACGTATAAGATGATGAATGGGATGGATAGGATAGAGGTGGAAAGACTCTTCCCGCTCAAAAAAGACAGTAGGACTAGGGGGCACAGCCTCAAGATAAAGGGGGGGCAGTTCAGAACGGAGTTGAGGAGGAACTTCTTCACTCAAAGGGTGGTGAATCTCTGGAATTCTCTGCCCGTTGAAGTGGTGGAGGCTGCCTCGCTAAATATTTTTAAGAAGCGGGTTGATGGGTTTTTGATAAGAGAGGGGATTAAGGGTTATGGGGAGAGGGCGGGAAAGTGGAACTGAGCCACGACAGATCAGCCATGATCTTATTGAATGGCGGGGCAGGCTCGAAGGGCCAGATGGCCTACTCCTGCTCCTATTTCTTATGTTCTTATGTTCTTAAATTGCCCCTTAGTATCCGGGGATTAGCAGAGTAATTACATTGGGTGACAGAGAGAGGGCCTAACTGGGATAGTTGTTGGTGCAGGCTCAAAGAATCAAACAGCCTCCTTTTGCACTGGAGGGATACTATGATCTACGAATTCTATCCTCTGAGCATTCCCTGATTTTAATCATCCACCTTTAATAGGCAAGATCCCAAGCTCTGGATTTGTCTCCCTAAATGTTTCCACCTCTCTATCTTGCTTTCCTCCTTTAAGATAACCCTTGAAACCTTTGAGCAAGCTTTTGGTCACCTGCCTAAGTCTTTCCTGCGTGGATAGTGTCAATTTATGTTTAATAACATTCTTTTTTTTATTATTCATGTATGGGATGTGAGTGTTGCTCGCCAGGTCAGCATTTATTGCCCATCACTTGTTGCTGCTTTTGTGAACCATTGCAGCCCCTGTGAAGAGCCTTGAGGACATTAAACTTGGTTAAAGGTGCGATGTGACTGCGTATGGATCACAGAGTACACTTTCCTTAAAAAAATGAGGTAGAAGGTGAAATATATTCCGATCCCGTACAATCTGCATCTGAAGTTCCCTTATTTAAAAAAAAATTGTAAAGTTAAGGGTAATATCCTCTTCCTCAGAGAGAAGTGGCCAACGATGATCTTTACCTAGGAAAGAATAGAAAGGGTCACAGTTAGAGTGCCAGTACCTGCAACTCTTGTAATGTGAATAGGTTGGGGAGAATGGGTCCTGGAGATGCCGTGAAGGGAGACTTTGTAGCTTTTGCCAATGGTTAGGCCTGTGATGTTTGCCATCCGCTGATCACCACCTAGGACTGTCTCTGATAGGACAGCATTCGTGGAAGGATCTCTGTAACTTAGAAGCAACGTATCAAATAAGCCTTCTGCGACGTCCCAGGACAGCACAGTGTGGCTGGAGGTGACGGTCAATGCAAGAGGGTTTGCAGCCTCCTTGGAGCCTGTGACTGAAGTTCTGGAAACTGTAGGCTCTCGGAGACTCCCTACAGGAGGGAGGTGGATTCTGGAAGTTAATCGGGATGAGCCGCTATTTCCTGTTTTATCCTTCCCTATTTAAAGGAAATGGAAAGAGTAGGGGGATTAAAGTCCATTTCTGATTGGAAATAAAAGTTATTTTTCTCTATATTGTGTGACTACTGTGTGAGGCACCTTCTAACTAATGATCAGCGCAATGTTTGATCATTAAGTTAAAACTAAGAGAAAATGATTTCCAATTGGTCTGCTCCACATCTGACAACAATTCACTGTCACTTTAGAACTCTCATTAAATAGCTTTTTTTCATGGAAACTAAGGGATCTCATTGAAAAGCAAAATAGTTGATTAAAGTTATCCTTAGCTCCCTGGATTTAAGTAGAATCACAGAATGATACACTGAGGCCCATCACGCCATGCCAGCTCTTTAGAAAAGCCGTCCAATTAGTCCCATTGCCCACTCTGTTTATCAACCTTTGTTATTCAAGTGTTTATCCAATTCCTTTTGGGAAGTTACTGTTTAAACTGTTTCCACTGCCCTTTCAGACAGTGCATTCCCAATCACAGTGACTCACTGCAGAAAACAATAACATCAACATTGAATAAAGGGAGCAATCCTCAAGGATTTGCAGGAGCAGAGGATTCTGGATGTATATCTGCATAAATCATTGAGGTTGGCAGAGCAGATTGAAAGTATAATTAATAAAGCTTACAGCTTTACCAACAGGGGCTTAGAGTACCAAAGTTAGGAAGTTATGATAAACTGGATAAAACATTTCTTCAATCCCATATAGGATTCTATATGAAAGGACATAATCTCAGAGTAAGGGGTTGCCCCTTTACAACAGAAATGAGGAGGAACTTGTTCTCTTAGAGGTAGTGGAATTCTTCACTGCAGAGGGTTGTCCTGCCTGGGTTGTTAAGGATGGGGTTAAGATGGGAAAGTGGAGCTGAGAATTATCACATCAGTCCAGTCATGATCTCATTGAATGTGGAGCAGATGTGATGGGCTGAATGGCCTACTTCAGTTCCCCATCAAATGGTCTTATTCTCAACTAGAGTATTACATCCAATTTTGGGCTTCACACTTTAGAAAGGTTCTTAGGGCATTAGAGAAGGAATGGAAAAGATTCACAAAAATTATTCCAGGTAACTTCAGTTACGCAGAGAAATTGGGAAAATTTGGGAATGTTCTTTTTGGAGACGAGAAGGTAGAGGGGACATTTATTCGAGGTGTTCAAAATCACAAGGGGTGAGTCGACATGGAGAAGCTGTTCTTATTAGTGAAGGGTTGAGATCACAGATTTAAAGTCAGTTTCCTTTCATTCTTTCACAGGTTGTGGGTGGAGCTGGGCTCAGCCAGCATTTGTTGGCCACCCCTGAAAAAAAGATAGACAAAAGAAGCAACGCTGACATGAGGAAAAGCTTTTTAAGACAGCGAGTGATTCAGATTGGGAATAGACTGCCTGAGAGTGAGATGGAGCAGATTCAATTGGGGCTTTCAATAGAGAATTGGAACATTAGAGCAAGAATTGCGGGGTTTGGGAGAAATAGGACTAGGTGAATTGCCCTTACGAAGCGCGAGAACAGATATGAAGAGCTGAATGGCATCTTTCCAGTCTGTGATCAATTTTATGATTCTCTACTGCTCAAGTAGTGTTTGATTTAGTTTACTCTTAAACAATGAGGGATTAAGCTGTGACAATGCTAGCTGACTGGTTCAGGTGTTTAAATACCTCCAAGGATCTCCTTCTTGGTTGGTTCAGATGTGTGTAGACGGCTCTCAGATCCTTTGCCTGATCGCCGGGCATCGAGAGAAGTTTCTCGGGTTCTGTCTGAAGAAGGAGAGCCAACAGGACCTTTCCTGTGCTTCAATGCAGGGGGAATCCCGGGGGACCCGGTTATCTTTCTTCCAGGGCCCATGGGTCTCCCTGGCCTTACCAAGATAGCTCCTGGTCTCTTCCTAACAGGACCTTGTCCACCTTTGGACTGTGTGGCTTCCTGCCCCGTCTCTGAATTGATTTGGACTCTGGGGGGCGGGATGACAAGTTGCACCTTGGGGGAGCCAAGCAGGTTTTTGGCAAAAGCTGGGTAGCGTCGAATGACAGATCGCGCTGTCGTGCTGACATCGGCAGAGAGTTTGGCAGCTGCTATCTTTCTGGAGATGGTCTTCGAGGTGTCCTGGATGAATTGGTTCTCGCTGGCAGCCATTGTGGGATCTGAGTGGCTGCCAGCCAGTTTCCGCTGGTTGAGACCTTCTGTTGAAACAGAGCTGAGAGTAAGTAGCTGTTGCCTGCAGCAAGAGGCTAGAATGGCACTTTCTCATTAGTGTGTGTGACTTTCTTGGACCTTCACTTCACACATGAATTCCCACCTGAATCCTGCCCTATTCACCTGCTGTGACAAAAGACTTTCCTCTCATATTAGTTACAATCACTTTTACCTTACAATATCCCCAGTGAGGAACAGACAAACCTGCTAAATTTCAACAGGACCTTTGGAGTGAGTACAGTTTAACCAAATGATCTGTGACCTGTTATGCCACTGATCTTTGACTCAGCAAGCTGGGCAGAAAGCTAGCAGCTTGTGTTAAGTAGGGGGCATTTCCCACACACAGTATCTAATCTCAGTGATCGTCACTCTCTCCAAATAGGTCCTGTTGCATACCAGCAAGTTCCAATAGTCAGATTTGCAAATGACACTAAAGTAGGTGTGATAGTAAGTTACGATAATGAAAATGGATATGGATTGGTTAAGTGAATTTTGACAGATGGAGTTTAACATGTATAAATGTGAGGTTATCCATTTTGGTAAGAAAACTACAAAGGCAAATTATCTCAATGGAGAGAAACTTCAGAGTGCTTCTGCACTCTGATGCAGTGCTTCTGATGTTCACGCAGGGGGACATGAATATAGCTGAGGAGGACACTGGGTTGCAGGGGTGTAAAATAGACAGTATTGCAGTTGATAAGGGGGATGTGCTGGATATTCTAGAGGGGCTGAAAATAGATAAGTCCCCTGGTCCGGATGGGATCTACCCTAGGATTCTCTGGGAGGCTAGAGAGGTGATTGCAGAGCCTCTGGCTCAGATCTTCAGGTCGTCATTGGTCTCTGGTGTAGTCCCGGAGGATTGGAGGATAGCGAATGTTGTCCCATTGTTTAAGAAGGGGAACAGAGACTTTGCCGGGAATTATAGACCGGTGAGTCTTACTTCTGTTGTGGGCAAGGTTTTAGAAAAAATTATTAGGGATAGGATTTATAGTTATTTGGAGTGTAATGAATTGATTAGAAATAGTCAGCATGGTTTTGTAGCAGGTAGGTCGTGCCTTACTAACCTTACTGAGTTTTTTGAGAAGGTGACCAAAGAGGTGGATGGGGGCAAGGCAGTAGACGTGGTATATATGGATTTTAGTAAGGCGTTCGATAAGGTTCACCATGGTAGGCTTCTGCAGAAAATGCAGATGTATGGGATTGTGGGTAATCTAAGAAGTTGGATCAGGAATTGGCTATCAGATAGGAGACAGAGGGTGGTGGTTGATAGTAAATATTCGTCATGGAGTTCGGTTACGAGTGGTGTGCCTCAGGGATCTGTTTTGGGGCCACTGTTGTTTGTAATCTTTATTAATGATCTGGATGAGGGTATAGTTGGGTGGATTAGTAAATTTGCTGATGACACCAAAGTCGGAGGTGTGGTAGATTGTGAGGAAGGGTGTCATAGTCTGCAGGGAGACTTAGATAGGTTGCAGAGCTGGGCCGAGAGGTGGCGGATGGAATTTAATGCGGAGAAGTGTGAGGTAATTCACTTTGGTAGGAGCAACAGATGTGTCGAGTATAGGGCTAACGGGAGGACTTTGAATAGTGTGGATGAACAGAGGGATCTAGGTGTATGTGTACATAGATCCCTGAAAGTTGGGAATCAAGTAGATAAGGTTGTTAAGAAGGCGTACAGTGTCTTGGCATTTATTGGTAGGGGGATTGAATTTAGGAGTCGCAGTGTCTTGTTGCAACTGTACACTACTCTGGTGCGGCCGCACTTGGAGTACTGTGTGCAGTTCTGGCCCCCACATTACAAGAAGGATGTGGAGGCTTGGGAGAGGGTGCAGAGGAGGTTTACTAGGATGTTGCCTGGTATGGTGGGGAGGTCCTATGAGGAGAGACTGAGGGATTTAGGGTTGTTTTCGTTGGAAAGAAGGCGGCTAAGAGGGGATCTTATTGAAACATATAAGATGATTAGAGGTTTAGATAGGGTGGATAGTGATAGCCTTTTTCCTCAGATGGAGAAAGCTAGCACGAGGGGGCATGGCTTTAAATTAAGGGGGGGTAGCTACAGGACGGATGTCAGGGGTAGGTTCTTTACCCAGCGGGTGGTGAGGGATTGGAATGCCCTGCCTGCTGCAGTTGTAAATGCGCCTAGTTTGGGGGCGTTTAAGAGATCTATGGATAGGTTTATGGACGAAAAGGGATTGGTATAGGCTAGTGGGTCATTGTTTTTGTAACTGGTCGGCGCAACATCGTGGGCCGAAGGGCCTGTTCTGTGCTGTAATGTTCTATGTTCTATGTTCTATGTTCTGCGCAGATGGATCAAGGTGTCCTGAGTCACTGAAAATTAATCTGCAGGTATAGCTGGTAATAAGGAAAGTAAAAGGAATTTATTGCTAAAGGAATAGAATATAAAAGTAGTGAAGTATTATTTTTACTGTGTAAAGTATCAGTGAAAGTGCACTTAGAATATTGTGTACAATTTTAGCCCCCTTGAGGAGGGACGTAGCTGATTGGAGATGGTTCAGAGAAGGTTTACTAGATTGAAGAGAGATTGGGCAGTTTAGGCCCATACTCCCTGGAGTTTAGAAGAATAAGAGGAGATCTAATTGAGGTGTACAAGATGATAAGGGAGTTTGACAAAATAGACTTGTAGAGGATGTTTCCTCTTGTGGGGCAATCTAGAACAAAAGGTTTTAGGATAAGGGGTAGCAAATTTAAAACAGAGATGATGAGAACTTACTTCTTGCAAAGGATGATGAATCTGTGGAATTCACTGTGGATGACGTAACATTGAGTCAATTTAAGGAAAAGGTGGACAGATTTTTAATTAGTCTAATGAAAGGGCTATGGTGAATGGGCAGGAAAGTGGAGTTGAGATCAACTATGATTGTACTGGATGGTGGAACAGGGCTCAAGGGATTGAATTATCTACTCCTGCTCCGAGTTTCTATATTTTATGATTTTTATCAAGTTTGTCCATTCTGTTTGAAGTATTTCTTGGAGTGAGTCTGAAGCCTATGACACTCTAATCTGCTTCACTGTAACATGGTTATTAACATCTAAAATAAAAGCAAAATAAAACAAATTGCGGATGCTGGAAATCTGAAATAAAATTGGAAAATGCTGGGAGAAAAGCAGCATGTCTGTTGGCATCTGTGGAGAGACAAGAGAGTTAATGTTCAATAGCTTGGTTCTCTCTTCATAGATGCTGTCAGATTGCCTGAGATTTTCCAGAATATTCTGTTTTTGATGAGAACAAGGTCTGAACTTCAATTACCACTTCTGGGTTTTAACGATTGATTCTATTTAAAGAGATGTTGCCTGGATGATTTCCAGGGGTGTGAACAAAATCCCAAAGAGCGCACCCCCCAAACCCACCACTTCTTTCCTCCCTCAAAAAAAGTTGATAAACACTGAGAGCCTTTAAAAACTCTTCAATTTTAAAATTCATCCGTGGGATGTGGGTGTCGCTGGCTGTGCCAGCATTTTTGGCACAAGTAGACCAGACCGGGTAATGTTGGCAGATTTCCTTCCCTAAAGGACATTTGTGAAATAGACAGGCTCTTGCAACAATGGTTTTACTTTGAATTTGAGATTCAGAGATCACCAGCAGCTGTGAACTGGACACTCTGGTCCAGTGAAAATACCACTGTGCTGCCTCCACTCCAAGGATGCCCACATCCTGTGAATGAATAAAAAGGAACCTAATTCATTTCTCATAGGTGGTGGAAGGAGTCCAAAGAAACCCACGTGAGTCCAACTTCATCCAACGCTCAGGATATCAACTGTAGAAATAAAAAAGGAAGAGAAGATGGAAGGATGGAGTTTCTACAGGAAAAAGGAGAGAAGATCCAGCTGATTTGGAGACTGTCTTGCCAGGACGCACTGTAGTGAAGAAGAAA
This sequence comes from Carcharhinus amblyrhynchos, assembly GCF_965287045.1. Classification (NCBI taxonomy): domain Eukaryota; kingdom Metazoa; phylum Chordata; class Chondrichthyes; order Carcharhiniformes; family Carcharhinidae; genus Carcharhinus; species Carcharhinus amblyrhynchos. The sequence continues at coordinate 952,521 of NW_027649793.1, forward strand.
AGACTGCCTGAGCACTCCCAATGTCCAATTGTTCCACAATCAAAGCTGCTGAGCAATCTCCTGGAGGAAAAAGGCAGGGAGGTAAATAAAACTGAACAGTGTTTTCAAACGACAGTCAAAGGACCTGGAGAGAGAAGCAAAGAACTCAATGGTCAATATTATCCCTGAGATTTGCACAGAGGTTCATCGCTTGACGCTGAAATAGGTAGCAACATATGTGGGTGAGGGGTATGATGGAACAGGTAGTGTATACCACAGATTCAAGTAAACCGTGCTGGTTTTAGTATGTTACAGAGAACAGGTGATAAACTCTGTCCTTGCAAAATTTTAAATAATTTGTGCTTTTCTCCATTTAACTTAGTCAGTTATCACCAATCTGTGGTTTAAACTTTCCATAAACCCCTCTTTTTGGTGTAACTTATTGTCAGCATAACACACTCCTCGCTGCAACATAATCCTCGCTGCAACACTCTCTGTAACACAATCCTCGCTGTAACACTCTCTCTGTAACACAATCCTCGCTGCAACTCTCTCTCTGTAACATAATCCTCACTGTAACACTCTCTCTGTAACACAATCCTCGCTGCAACTCTCTCTCTGTAACATAATCCTCACTGTAACACTCTCTCTGTAACACAATCCTCGCTGCAACTCTCTCTCTGTAACGTAATCCTCACTGTAACACTCTCTCTGTAACACAATCCTGGCTGCAACTCTCTCTCTGTAACATAATCCTCACTGTAACACTCTCTCTGTAACACAATCCTCGCTGTAACACTCTCTCTGTAACATAATCCTCACTGTAACACTCTCTCTGTAACACAATCCTCGCTGCAACTCTCTCTCTGTAACATAATCCTCACTGTAACACTCTCTCTGTAACACAATCCTCGCTGTAACACTCTCTCTGTAACATAATCCTCACTGTAACACTCTCTCTGTAACACAATCCTCGCTGCAACTCTCTCTCTGTAACATAATCCTCACTGTAACACTCTCTCTGTAACACAATCCTCGCTGTAACACTCTCTCTGTAACATAATCCTCACTGTAACACTCTCTCTGTAACACAATCCTCGCTGCAACTCTCTCTCTGTAACATAATCCTCACTGTAACACTCTCTCTGTAACACAATCCTCGCTGTAACACTCTCTCTGTAACACAATCCTCACTGTAACACTCTCTCTGTAACACAATCCTCGCTGCAACTCTCTCTCTGTAACATAATCCTCACTGTAACACTCTCTCTGTAACACAATCCTCGCTGTAACACTCTCTCTGTAACATAATCCTCACTGTAACACTCTCTCTGTAACACAATCCTCACTGTAACACTCTCTCTGTAACACAATCCTCGCTGCAACTCTCTCTCTGTAACATAATCCTCACTGTAACACTCTCTCTGTAACACAATCCTCGCTGCAACTCTCTCTCTGTAACATAATCCTCACTGTAACATTCTCTGTAACACTCTCTCTGTAACACAATCCTCTCTGTAACACTCTCTCTGTAACACAATCCTCTCTGTAACACTCTCTGTAACATAATCCTCACTGTAACATTCACTGTAACACAATCCTCACTGTAACACTCTGTAACACAATCCCCTCTGTAACACTCTCTGTAACACAATCCTCGCTGCAACACTCTCTCTGTAACACAATCCTCGCTGTAACACTCTCTCTGTAACATAATCCTCACTGTAACACTCTCTCTGTAACACAATCCTCACTGTAACACTCTCTCTGTAACACAATCCTCACTGTAACACTCTCTCTGTAACACAATCCTTGCTGCAACTCTCTCTCTGTAACATAATCCTCACTGTAACACTCTCTCTGTAACACAATCCTCGCTGCAACTCTCTCTCTGTAACATAATCCTCACTGTAACATTCTCTGTAACACTCTCTCTGTAACACAATCCTCTCTGTAACACTCTCTCTGTAACACAATCCTCTCTGTAACACTCTCTGTAACATAATCCTCACTGTAACATTCACTGTAACACAATCCTCACTGTAACACTCTGTAACACAATCCCCTCTGTAACACTCTCTGTAACACAATCCTCACTGCAACACTCTCTCTGTAACACAATCCTTACTGTAACACCCTCTGTAACACTCTCTCTGTAACACAATCCTCACTGTAACACTCTCTCTGTAACACAATCCTCGCTGCAACACTCTCTCTGTAACACAATCCTCGCTGCAACTCTCTCTCTGTAACGTAATCCTCACTGTAACACTCTCTCTGTAACACAATCCTCACTGTAACACTCTCTCTGTAACACAATCCTCGCTGCAACTCTCTCTCTGTAACATAATCCTCACTGTAACACTCTCTCTGTAACACAATCCTGGCTGCAACTCTCTCTCTGTAACATAATCCTCACTGTAACACTCTCTCTGTAACACAATCCTCGCTGCAACTCTCTCTCTGTAACATAATCCTCACTGTAACACTCTCTCTGTAACACAATCCTCGCTGTAACACTCTCTCTGTAACATAATCCTCACTGTAACACTCTCTCTGTAACACAATCCTTGCTGCAACTCTCTCTCTGTAACATAATCCTCACTGTAACACTCTCTCTGTAACACAATCCTCGCTGTAACACTCTCTCTGTAACATAATCCTCACTGTAACACTCTCTCTGTAACACAATCCTCGCTGCAACTCTCTCTCTGTAACATAATCCTCACTGTAACACTCTCTCTGTAACACAATCCTCGCTGCAACTCTCTCTCTGTAACATAATCCTCACTGTAACACTCTCTCTGTAACACAATCCTCGCTGTAACACTCTCTCTGTAACATAATCCTCACTGTAACACTCTCTCTGTAACACAATCCTCACTGTAACACTCTCTCTGTAACACAATCCTTGCTGCAACTCTCTCTCTGTAACATAATCCTCACTGTAACACTCTCTCTGTAACACAATCCTCGCTGCAACTCTCTCTCTGTAACATAATCCTCACTGTAACATTCTCTGTAACACTCTCTCTGTAACACAATCCTCTCTGTAACACTCTCTCTGTAACACAATCCTCTCTGTAACACTCTCTGTAACATAATCCTCACTGTAACATTCACTGTAACACAATCCTCACTGTAACACTCTGTAACACAATCCCCTCTGTAACACTCTCTGTAACACAATCCTCGCTGCAACACTCTCTCTGTAACACAATCCTTACTGTAACACCCTCTGTAACACTCTCTCTGTAACACAATCCTCACTGTAACACTCTCTCTGTAACACAATCCTCGCTGCAACACTCTCTCTGTAACACAATCCTCGCTGCAACTCTCTCTCTGTAACATAATCCTCACTGTAACACTCTCTCTGTAACACAATCCTTGCTGCAACTCTCTCTGTAACACAATCCTCACTGTAACATTCTCGGTAACACTCTCTCTGTAACACAATCCTCACTGTAACATTCTCTATAACACTCTCTCTGTAACACAATCTTCACTGTAACATTCTCGGTAACACTCTCTCTGTAACACAATCCTCACTGTCTGTTGTCTAACACAGTAGAAATCTGAGGAATCTCAAGCAGGAATTTTTACTGCTTGCCTCAGATTCCTCTCACTGTAATATTCTCCAGCTTTCTGTGACTATATGGATAACAAGCCTTGCTTTTAGCTACCTTGCTCGCACAGCTTGTATGAAGCAGCCTTTCTGTCTCACTCTCTCCATGATAACAGGCTTTTTGTCAGACTCTCTGAGACTGTGGCCCAATGTACCAAGGGGAACAAGGCTCAATACTGCTTCTTACATCTACCTCCAGGAACCACTGCCAACCGACAGATGTCTAAGCAGGCACTGGGGAATCTAAACTCACTATTGAGATGTCTAAGTACAAGTGGGCCAAGAGGTATTGGATTTAAGTAATGATTTAGTACTAAGTCTTCACTCCATCAGATTATGGTTAGCAGGGCTGAGACAGCATCGGAATCTGGGTCAAAGGGTTGGGTTATGTAAAGGAGATTCCAGCTGTGAGCTGACATCCGTTGAATGTTGTAGTATGTCTCCTGTGTCACCTGTTTCCTTAACTGAATGTACCTCCTCCCACTCTGGAGGTTAGCAAATAGCGTACCCTGCATTTAAAGAAAATGACCTTTGGGTGCAGCTGGATCATATCATTCTCTGATATTACCATTGCCATGCCCTCTGGCATTGCCAAACTTGGCCAACCTCACACTCTTCTCGTGACCACTTTCTGCAGAGAGTGCAGAAAGCCTGAACTGTTTTTCTTGCCACTCCCTGAGTAACCATGAACCTCTTCACTTCGTTGCTAATTCCAGAACCTTCTCATGAGACGCTCTTGTCCAAATAATGGGCCCGGCCAATTGTCAGTTGACTACAAAGCAGTGAAATCCAGCGAGATCGTGAGGAATCACTGACTGGGGATCTTGAATGAGTATTTACTTGTTGGTTCCCTGTCTCCCTGCCTGGAGATGTCACACATTGTGGGGTTCATGTCCTGGATCAACACACAACAAGCTAAAGCAGCTTTCTGTCGAACTTGGGATGCGTTGCGTAAGGATTCTGAAAGCATAACTAAGGTAATGAATGAAACTCGTCCATACTGATGATGGTTTGAAAGGTGTTAATCTATTATTTGTGTTTACAGTAACAAAATAATCAGTAGAGATAGGAGGACAATATATCACAGAGTTTGAGGTAACAGAGTGATTAGAATGGTGACCTATGATGGAGCTGAACACACACGTACCACGCTGAGGTTAGCTGCATCATTAACAAGCTGAATCTGCATTTTTACAACTGCGTCTGATGTTTAATAAAATGAAACAACTTTGAACAAGAAATCAGTCTAACGTGATCAATACAGGAAAACCAAGGTGGAAAAAGTTTTAAGTATTTAAAACAGCCATGGCTGAGTGGGTGGCACTTTGACCTTGGAATCAGAGTTCAAGTGCAACTCTTGGGCACATGATTCCGGGCTGACACTCCAGCGAAGTAATGTTGGAGTTCTGTGCCATCCGCAGTGCCATATTTCAGATGAGATGTTAAATATCAGGTGTAAAAAGATTTCCTGCCCGACACTGAGCACCCAACTAACATCACTGAAACAGGAGACCTGGATATTCTCATGGTATTGCTTGTGGGATCTTGCTGTGCGCAAATCAGCTGCTGCGTTTCCCACATTTCAACAGCAAGTACGCTTTCAGGACAGACTTGATAGGCCTTTCCGAGGCGAAAGAAACGCAAATTCTTTCTTCTTATTTTCAACAGCACGGTTGAAAACACGAAGTGAGGTGGAAATTGATACCTGGGTCAGGATTCGCCAACCTCATCCGTGGCCGGGACTCGCCAGTCCTGCTGCTGTGAATGGAGGTTTGGTTGAGCGCCTAATTTTCCATTCTCACTGGCAGCAGTGGCAGGGTGTACAACATTGGAGAATTCTGACCCTGGTCTTCAGGGGCCTTTCAGAGACAGGGTCATTTGACAATATATCACTGCTGACCCTGGTCACATACAGGGAATTTGGAAGTGTATCCCAGATTCTGGAAGCGTGCTTCAAATGTGTGTGGCTGTATATCGAGATCCAGATAGCATAATGTACTCTCTGCAGTCTCCCTGCATTGGAGCCATGACTTGTGACAGTGATTTGGTTCTTTTATTCCCTTCAAGATGAATTGCTCTGGCTTCTGAGTTTGGCATTTGGCAGCCAACGGACTGTCATTAAGGGAAAGGAGTTCATGAGAGAGCAGCAAAAACTGGGAAGACATACACACAAGTTCCGTTCTCACTTCCCTCCATTCCATCTGGGAATTGAGGCAAAAAAAACGAGCTACACAGTAAAACACAGCTTGCAGTATCCTAGTCATAGCAGAGAGGTGTTGTTCAAAGCAGTGAGTGCAAAGTGTGAAAGGACAGACTTGGATCTGTACAGAGTCTTAATGGTGCCTCAAAATCCATTTCAAACATCTTCATATACAGACGGTTATTTAAAATCAACTGATTTCCAGCCCTTTGAACATGTTTGAACAAATTTGTTGAGATCTACATCAACTGGAAAGAGACAAATGGTCGGCTGACATGTTTATCATTTTCAATTCTCACTCTTGTCTGCAATCCTGTTCATGGCTTTGCCTCTTCCCATCTCTGTCATTTCCTCCCGTTCCTCAATCCTCCGAGATAGCTGCGCTCCTCCAACACGACCATCTCACACAACCCTGATTTTAAATTATTCCACCATTGGCAGCCGTGCCTGCAACTGTCCGAACCCTGGGCTCTGGAATATCCTCCCTAAACCTCTCCACATCTTTATCTCCCTCTCTCCTTCTTTAAAACCTACCACTTTGAACAATGTTCAAACATGGACAAAAGATCTGAACTCCAGAGGTGAGGTAAGAGTGATTGCCTGAAACATCAAGACAGCATTTGACCGAGTGTGGCATCATGAAGTCTGAGCAAAATTGGAGTGAGTGAGAATCAGAGAGAAAATTCTCCGGTGGTTGGAGTCGGACCTTGTACAAAGGAAGATGCTTGTGATTGTTGGAGGTCAGTCATCTCCACTCCAGGACATCTCTGTGAGAGTTTCTGAGCATAGTATCCTAGGCGCAACCATCTTTAGCTGCTTCATCAGTGACCTTCCCTCCATCATAAGGTCAAAAGTGGGGATGTTTGCTAATGACTGAAGCAATGGATCCCCAAATTCAGTAAGTCCTGGACAATATCCAGGTTTAGGCTGACAATTGGGAATTAACATTCACTTGACACAAGTGCCAGGCAATAGCTGTCTCCAAAAAGGGATGATCTACCCATCGCCCCTTGACATTCAATGGCATTACCATCACTAAGTACTCCATTATCAACATCCGAAGGGTTACCATTGACCAGAAACTGAACTGGATTAACCATTAAATATAACAGCAAAATACTGCAGATGCTGGACACTGAAACAAAAACAGAGAAACTGGAAAACTCAGTAGGTCTGACAGAATCCATAGGGAAAGGGAATAGAGTTAACATTCCGAGTCTGCAATACTCTTTTTCAGAACTAAAGAGAGGGGAAGATGTCATTATATATAAGAGAGGTGGAACAGCTGGAACAGCAATTCATAGGAACGGGGAACGATACAACAAAGATATATCAAAATTTAATAACAAGAGACAGATGGCCCGTGGGGGAAGGGTAGGGGGGGTTTTTGCAAAGGAACATAAATGCTTGGGATACAAAAAATGATCCAGATGGAGGAGGAAGGTCACAGCCTAAAGTTGTTGAACTCAACATTGAGTCCAGAAGGTTGTAATTGCTAAATCAGAAGGTGAGATGTTATTCCTCCAGCTTGCACTCGGCTTCACTGGAGCATTATAGCAGGCCAAGGAATGAAACGTGGGCTTGAGAGTAAGATGGTGAGTTGAAATGACAAGTGACAGGAAGATTGGCGTCATGCTTGCGGACTGAGTGAAGGTGTTCCAAAAAGCAGTCACCCTGTCTGCATTTCGTCTCCTCAGTATAGGGGAAACTGCACTGGGAGCAGTGAATACAGTAGACCAACTTGTAGGAGGTACAAATGAGGTGTGGTTTTACCTGAAAGGACTATTTGGGGCCTTGAACTATGAGGTGGGAGGGGGTAAAGGGACAGGTGTTGCACCTTCTGCAATTGCAAGGAAAGATGCCAAGGGAAGGGGATGGGGAGTTGAGGGTGATGCAGGAATGGATCAGGATGTCCCAGAGAAAACAGTCTCTGCGGAATACCGATGCAGGAGGGTAAGGGGAAGGTGTGTTGTGTGAGGACATCATGCTGGAGTTGGCAGAAATGGTGGAGTGTGATCCTTTGAAATGTGGAGGCTGGTAGGGATGAGAAGTGGGGACAAGGGGCCCCTATTATGGTTCTTGGAGGGAGGGGAAGGGGGGAGAGCGGGAAATATGGTTGAACACAGTGGAATGCCCTGTCAACCACAGGGTGTAGCGGGGGGAAGGGATGGGGTTTGGGAACCTCGGCTAAGGAGAAAAACAGATACTTCAGAAGTATCGTTTTGGAAGATAACATCATAATGCTCCAGTGAAGCCGAGTGCAAGCTGGAGGAATAACATCTCACCTTCTGATTTAGCAATTACAACCTTCTGGACTCAATGTTGAGTTCAATAATTTTAGGCTGTGACCTTCCTCCTCCATCTGGATCATTTTTTGTATCCCAAACATTTATGTTCCTTTTCAAAAACCCCCCCTACCCTTCCCCCATGGGCCATCTGTCTCTTGTTCTTAAATTTTGATATATCTTTATTGTATTGTTCCCAGTTCCTATGAATTGCTGTTCCAACTGTTCCACCTCTCTTATATATAATGACATCTTCCCCTCTCTTTAGTTCTGAAAAAGAGTACTGTAGACTCGAAATGTTAACTCTATTCCCTTTCCCTATGGATTCTGTCAGACCTACTGAGTTTTCCAGTTTTCTCTGTTTTTGTTTCAGTATCCAGAGGTGGGGAAACTGGGAGAATGGGATGGAGTACTTACAGGAAGCAGAGTGTGAGGTAACTGGGATTTGGTGGGTTTCTAATGAATATTGGTGGTCAGTCTATCTTTGGAAATGGAGACTGAGGTCAAGGAAGGGGAGGGATATGTTGGAGAGTGGTCCTAAGAAGGTGAGAGAGGGATGGAAATTGAAAGCAAAATTGATAAAACTTTCCAGGTCCAGATGAGAGTGGTACTGACACAATCATCAATGTAATGGAAAAAGGCCCAAGTAGGACTGTAACAAGGAGTGTTCCACATAACCCACAAAAAGACAGGCATAACTGGGACCCATATAAATACTATGGCTACAAGGGTAGCTCAAAGGCTAGGAATCCTGCAGCAAGTAACTCGTCTCCCAACTCCCCAAAACCTGTTTGCAAGGCACAAGTCTGTAGTGTGATGGAGTATTCTCCACTTGCCTGGGTGAGCACAGCTCCAACAACACTCAAGATGCTCAACACCATCTGGGATAAAGCAGCCCACTTGATTTGCCTCCCATCCATAAACATTTCCTTCACTACTGATGCACAGTAGCAGCCATGTGTACCATCTACAAGATACAATGCAGCCACTCACCAAGCAGCCCCTTCCAAAACCATGACTACTACGATCTAGAAGGACAAAAACAGTAGATCTCTGGGAATATTCCCAACTGGAAGTTCCCCTCCAATCACTCACAATCCTGACTTGGAAATATATCGCTGTTCCTTCACTGTCACTGGGTCAAAATCCTGGAACTCTCTCCCTAACAGCACTGTGAGCATGTCTCAGACTGCAGTTATTCAAGAGTGAACTAATGGAACATGGAAACTGAATTAATGATGGAAAAAGGAGTGGAATGAATGAAGAAAAGGAGGAATGGAATGAATGATGGGAATGGAACGAATGATGGAAAAAGAGAATGGAACGAATGATGGAACATGGCATTGGAATGACTGGAGAAAATGAGAAAAGAATGAATGATGGAGAGTGAGAACAGAATGAAGGACTGAGAACTTGAATGGAAAGAGTGAATAAAAACAGGATTAGGATGGATGAAGAACAGGGAAATGGAATGAATGATGAAAAAGAGAGTGGCACAAATGATGGAATATGGAATGCCAATGAATGAAAAAATACTGGGAATGGAATGAATGATCAAACATGGGATTTGAATTAATTCAGGAAAACAAGAATGGAATGAATTCTGAGAAACATAAATGGAATCGAATGGATGAAGAAAACAAAAATGGATAAGAGAATGGGCCACTGGGATGGATTGACTGATGGATCACATGGCTAGAATGAATGTAGAAATTAGAATTAATGGTGGAACACGGGATATAATGAATAATGGATCCTGGAATTGGAAACTTGGCAATGGAATGAATGATGAAAAAGAGGAATGAAAAAATACAGGAAAAATGGAATGAATACTGAAAAATGGAAATGAAAAGAATGATGGAAAAAGAGAATGAAAAATGGAAGTTAGAATTGTGTAGAATGACAGAAAAAGACAATGGAATGAATAATGGAAAATGGGAATCAAATGAATAGCAATGAAGAGAATGGATTGGAAGAAGAAAAAGAGGAATTGATTAAATGATGATGAAGAATGGTATGAATGATGGAAAAGAGACAGGAATGGAAGATGGAAAATAGGAATTGAAAGAAACTGAATGATGGAAAAGAGGAATGAAATAAATGATAGAAGATGGGAATGGGAAGAATGTAGAGAAAATGAATGGGATGATTAATGGAAAAAGGTAGAAGAAGAAGAAAGGAATGAAGGATGAACAAAGAGAAATGAAACGAATGTTGGAAAAAGAGGAATGGAATGAATGATGGGAAGAGAAGAGTTGAATGACTGATGGCAAATAGGAATAGAAAGAATGCAGAAAAGGGAAATGAACTCACCAACGTTAAGGGCATTCAAATGGTCATTGGATAGGCATACGGATAATATTGGAATAGTTTAGGTTAGAAGGTCATTAGATTGGTTCCATTGGTCATCGCAACAACAAGGGCCGAAGGGCCTATACTGCGCTGTAATGTTCTATGTTCTATGAAATAAATGATGAAAAACAGGAATATAATGATGTAAAATAGAGATAGAAAGAAGATAGCAAAAGGAATTGAATGAATGTTCAAAATAGAATGAATGAAGAAAAAGTGGAATGGAATAAATGTAGAAAAAGAAGAATGGAAGGAACGTAGAATAAGAGGAATAAAATGAATGTAACAAATGTGTAATAGAAAGAATGATGAAAACCAGAAAGAAAAAATGTCCAAAAAGAGGAATTGAATAAATGGTGAATGAAGACAATGGAACGCATGATGGAAAACAGGAATGGAAAAATATAGAAAGAGAAATGGAATGAATGATGGAAATGGGAAAAGAAAGAATGTAGCAAAACAGGAATGGCGTAAATGATGGGAAACGGGAATGGAATGATTGATGGAAATGGGAAGGGAATGATTTATGGAAATGGGAATGGAATGATTGATGGAAATGGGAATGGGATGATAGATGGAAATGGGAATGGAATGATTAATGGAAATGGGAATGGAATGATTGAAGGGAAATGGGGATAGATTTGATGATGAAAACTAGGAAAGAATGATTGATAAAAAGGATGAATAAAATGAATGAAGAAAAAGAGAAATGGAAAGGATGATGGAAAAGATAATGGAATGAATGGTGGAAAACAAGAATGGGTGAATAATGAAAAGGACAACTGCAATTAATGAAAAGGAGAAATGGAAAAGTGATGGAAAAGATGATGGAATGAATGATAGAAAAATGTAGAAACAGAGCAATGGGATGAATGATGGAAAGTAGGAATACAGCGAGTGATGTAAAATTGGAGTAGAAAGAAGGTAGCAAAAGTAAAATGGAATGAATAATGGAAACAGGAATGGAAAAATGTCAAAAAAGAGGAATGGAATGAATGATGGGAAGGAGAATGGAATGAATGAACAAGAGGAATGAAATGAATGATGGGAAACAGGGAATAGAATGAATGAAGAGAATGAAGAATGAAATGGATGTAGAAAAAGAGGAATAAAATGAATACTCGAAAACAGGAATGGAAAAATGGAGAACAAAGTGAAATGAAATGATTACTTGGAATAGAATGAATGAAGAGAAAGAGGAATGGGATGAATGCTGGAAAATGGTAATGAAATGAATTATAGAAAACTGGGAGGGATTTGGAAAGAATAAAGGAAAAAGAAAACTGAATGATGAATGAAACACAGGAATGGAACAAATGAAGCAAATCCTAAATGGAATGAATAATGGATCCTAGGGTGGAATGAATGATAAACATAGGAATGGACTGAAGCATGGAGTATGTGAGAGAAATGAATTATGAAACACAGATTGAAGAAAAACATTAATGGAATGAATAATAAGACATGAAAATGGATGGAAGCAGGAAATGGGATGAATAATGGATAATGAGAGTGCAGAATAAGGATGGAAAAATATGCTGGAATGAATGAAGATAAACAGGCAGGAAATAAAAATGGAACACGGGAATAGAAAGAATGAAGAAAACCAGGATGAATTATGGAGCACGGAAATGAAATGAATGAATTAAAATGGGGATGGAATGATTGATGGAAGACAGGAATGCAGAAAAAACAGAATGGAGGGAAGGTTGGAAAAAGACTCTGGAATGAATGATAAAAGACAGTAATTGAATAAATGATGGAGAAAGAGAAGAGAATGAATGATGGAAGATGGAATGGATGAATGATGAAAAAGTGGAATGGAAAGAACAATGAAAAGAGAATGAAATGAATGTAGAAAATGTGGAATAGAATGAATAAGCGAAAGAACACGAGAATGAAAGAGGGAAGATGGAAGGGAATGAATGCTTAATCTTGGGGATGGAGCGAATGTTGGAAAAAGGGAGTATATATAATTATGGAAAAAGAGGATAGAATAGATCACGGGAAATGACAATGGATTTAATGATGGAAAAAGGGAATGAAATGATGGAATAAGAGAATGAAATAAATGATGGAACATGGGAAAGAAAGCAATGCAGAAGTGAAATGGAACAAATGCTGGAAAATGAAAGAAAGAAAGAGGAATAGAATGAAAGATGGAAACTAGAATGGAATAAATGATGGAAAAAAAGAGTGGAATGAATAGTGGAAAAGAAGAATGGAATGAATGGTGGAAAATGGGACTGGAATGAATGGTGGAAAATGGGACTGGAATGAATGGTGGAAAATGGGACTGGAATGAATGGTGGAAAATGGAACCGGAATGAATTATAGAAAACTGGGAAGGAGTGAAAGACAGTTCATTGAATTGGAATGAATAAAGGAAAAAGGAAATTGAAAGATGAGTGAAACATTAGAATGGAACTAATGAAGCAAATCCCAAATGGAATGAATGATGGATCCTCGGACGGAATGAATGGAGAAAATAGGAATGGCCTGAAGCATGGAAAATGGTAATGAAATAAATGATGGATGATGAGGATGGACAGATTGAAGAAAAAGTGAATGGAATGAATAATAGAACATGGAACGGAAGAAAAATATTAATGGGATGAATGATGAAAAATGGGAGCGCAGAAATACAGCATTAGAATGAAGATAGAAGCGATGCTCTGGAATGAATGAAGGTAAACAGGCAAGGAATAAATAATGGGACGTAGGAATGGAAGGAATGAAGAAAATCAGGGTCAGGGTGAATTACGAAGCATGGAAATAAAATTAAATGAATTAAATGGGAATGAAACGAATGATGGAATGCAGATAAAATAGGGATGGAAGGAAGGAAAATCTCTGGAATGAATGATGGAATTCATGATGTGGAACTGCCTGCGCTGAACTGGGGTAAACACAGTAAGAAGTCTCACAACACCAGGTTAAAGTCCAACAGGTTTATTTGGTAGCAAAAGCTTTCGGAGTGCTTGCTGCCCCTTTGTCAGGTGAATGGGAGTTCTGTTCACAAACAGGGCATATAAAGACACTAACTCAATTTGTCTGGAGACAATACGCATCTCTTTAACCTGTGCTTAACTGTCTGGAGACAGTACACATCTTTTTAATTTGTGCTTAATGGTCTCTCCACTCACATTGTCTGGACCTTTAAGACTGATTACCTGTAAAGACTCGAATTCCAATCATTATTTTGTAAATTGAGTTTGTGTCATTACATGTCCTGTTTATGAACAAAACTCCCACTTACCTGACGATGGGGCAGCGCTCTGAAAGCTTTTGCTACCAAATAAACCTGTTGGACTTTAACCTGGTGTTGTGAGACTTTTCAATGAATGATGGAAGACAGGAATAAATAATTGATGGAAAAAGAGAAGAGAATTAATGATGGAAGAAGACAGAATGGATGAATGAAGAAAAAGATTGAATGGAATGAAAGATGGAAAAGAGAATGAAATGAAAGTAGAAAAGAAGCAAAGAGGGAAGATGGAAAGGAAAATGGGAATGGAATAAAGGATGGAAAGCAGGAATGCAGAAAAAATACAGGATGGAACAAAGACACCAGAATAAATAATGGAAGAATAATCAAATGAATGACGGAAGATGAAAATGGATGAATGAAGAAAAAGTGGAATGGAACGAATGATGAAAAGGAGAATAAAATGAGTGTAAAAAAAGAGGATTGGCTTGACTGAATGAAGGGACACTAGAATGATTGAGGGATGATGGAAGGGAATGAACGTTTGAACTTGAGAATGAGATGGATCTTGGAGAAAGGCAGTGTATGTAATTAAGGAAAAAATATAGAATAAATCAAGGAAAATTACAATTTATTTAATGACGAGAAGAGGTAATGAAATGAATGGCGGACAAAGGAAGTGCAATGACAGACATGGTAAAAAAGGATTGGAGAAAAACGGGAATGGAATGATTGATGGGCAAGAGAATGGAATTAATGATGGAGAACAGGAATGGAATGAATTATAGAAAAAAGGGAAAGAGTGAATGATGGTTCATGGGATTGGGAAGAATAAAAGAAAGAGAGAATGAAATGAAGAATGAAACATGGGAATGAAATGAATGAACAAATACGGGGATAAAATGGACAGTGGAAGGAAGGAACGGAATGAATGATGGGAAAGGAGAATGGATTGAATAATGGAGCACAGGAATGGAAATAATAAAGACAATTGGGAAGACAAGGAATGATGGAAAATGGGGATAAATAAAATAATAAGGAATGGAATGAAGGTTGGAAAAAGAGAATGGAATGAGGAAAAGAGGAATGAATGTGGGAAGATGGGAAAAGAATGAATGTTGGTTCCTGGGGATGGAATTTTATGACTGAAGTTGGGAATGTAATCAATGTTGGAAAATAGGAACACAAAGAATTATGGAAACTCAGGATGGAATAAATCATAGAAAATGATTAATGGAATTAATGATGCAAAATGGGATTTGAATGAATGATTTTTGATTTGATTTGACATAGTATTGAAAAATGAAATGGAATGAATGATGAAATATGGGAAACAAAGGAATGAAGAAAAACAGAAATGGAATGAACTCTAAGAAAAGGGAGGGAGTGAAAGATGGTTCATTGGATTGGAAAGAATGAAGGAAAAAGAGATTGGAATGATGAATACAGCAGAGAATGGATGAATGAAGCAAATCCTAAATGGAACTAATGATGGATCCTGGGATGGAGTAAATGAAGAAACTAGGAATGGACTGAAGCATGGAATATGGGAATGAAATGAATTATAGAATATAGGAATGGGATGAAGAAAGAAAAGTGGGAATAAAATGAATGAAGAAAAATTGACTGGATGGAATATGGAGTATGGAACATGGAAATGGAAAGAATGAAGAAACACTGGGAGGGAAAGAACAAAGAAATACTCGGAGGAAAAGAACAAAGAAACACTGGGAGGGAAAAAAATTATAGGAAAAAGAGAAGGGGTGAGTGATGGCCCACAGGATTGAAAAAAAAACAAAGGAAAAAGATAATGGAATGAAGAATGAAACATGGGAATGGAACAAATAAAGAAAATCCCAAATGGAGTCAATGATGGAATTTGGGAATGGAATAAATGAAGAAAATAGGAATGGACTGATGCATTGAACATGGAAATGAAATAAATTACTGAACTCAGGAATGGATTGAATGAAAGTATATGAAGAGAATGAATGATGGAAAATGACAATGGAATGAAGGATGAAATATGGAAATTAAATGAATAAAGAATAAACCAAATTAAATAAATAATAGTAAAAGAAAATGGGTTGACTGATGGAAGACAGGAATGAAATGAATTTAAAAATGCAAAAATGAATGATGGAAAGCAGAATGAAGTGAAGAATGGAAAACAGCAATGGAATGAATATGGAGAAAGAGAAATGCAATGAGTTACGGAAAAAGAATGGAATGAATGATGGAAGATGGAAATTGATTGACAAAATAATGAAAGGAATGATAGAAAACAGGAATGGAGTTAAGGTTGAAGAATAGGGATGGAAAATATGATGGAAAAAGAGAAATGGAAGAAACAATGCAAAAACAGAATGGAATGAAAGATAGAAGAGGAGAATGGAGTGAACGATGGAAAATGGATAGAAGGAGTGGTGGAAAAATAGAATGAGCTAAAGGATGGAAGAAGAATACTGAAAAATGATAGAAAAAGAAATGGAATGAAAGGTGGGAGATGAGAATGGAAAGAATGATGAAAAAGAGAACGGAATGAAAGATGGGGAATGGTAATTGAAGGAGAAACATAATAAATGATGGAAGACAAGAATGGAATGAATAATGCTGCATGAGAATAGAATGAATGGTTAGAAATAGGAATTGAAAAATGGGAATGGAATTGATGACAACAAACGCAAATGGAATGAATGATGATACATGGGAATGGAATACATTATGAAATTCAAAATTAGAATTAATCACATCTGCATCTGGATTTATCCTTGGCATTCCTAACAGATGTCAGTGTGAAATTTTGGATGAATTTCCTGCTTCAAGGTAATTTCGTGGATGAGGGATCCAATATTCTAACACCCTCTCAGCAGCTAAATCTTCCCAGCCTGGCCCACTAAATTGTCTAGCCATACTTACTAGTTCCACCTCTTGGTTTTGTAATCCTTTTATGCACTTACACAAAAAAAAATCAACTTCAATTAAGTGTTGTGCTGCTCCATGTATTTTTATTAGCACTTGATGTTGCAGGTATCATTATTGCACACCCCACTTACCTGTAGTCCCTACGGTGGTCACTGGCATGCTCTTCATATTCCCCTGCTCTGCCACCAAGGAAATTGTGTACTTGGTGTGATCCTCCAACCCTACCAAGGTGGCAGTGTTGCCCTTGCCGGGCACCCGCAACTCTCCGCCTTTTCCTGCCTCGGTTCTGTACACGATGTGATACTGACCAACCCGAGCTATAGACTTCTCCCATTCCAGCGAGATGGTGGAGTCCGTGACCTTGACAACGCGCAGGTTCCTGGGACTGTCGATTACTGCAGGAAGTGAGCAGAGAAATAGTCTCAAGTCACCAGATGCAGAGTCCATTGGCCGTCATGACTATGGGTCCACTAACACCTCAGTTGGAAATTTCACATTGTTACAATCAAATCCCTCCCAGATTCACTCCCCACTTCCCCATCTCTATCAGTCCTTCCAGCCCAAACCCCCAAGACATCTACAGCCCTCCAATTCCAGATTCTTGCTCATCCTTGATTTTAAGTGCTTCACCACTGGTGACCGTGTACTCAGCTGCTTGGGCTCTGAATTTCCTCCATAAACCTCTCCTTTAATAATCTTCAAAACCTCCCCTTTTAATCAAGTCCTTTTATGGCTCTGTGTCAGCTTTTGACTTATCATACTCCTCTTTAGCCCCTTGGGGATGTTAAAGGTGCTACATTGGTGTAAATTGCTGTTTTCCTGGCATGCCAAGCATTGAAAGATATGATGAGATTGTATCATCACACAGTGTGCTGCTTAATGTGTGTGTGTCTGAGTATCTCTGTATGATGGCATGGTTCAGGGTGGCACAGTCAGACACTCATTTATTTGCGGGGTTGGCCAAGGATGCTTTCCTGAGCCAAGCTACACTGCATGGTTTAGTGTGGGATGTTCAACAGCTCTTGGCTCTGTGCACCACATCATTGGTTCCAAACTAATATTTAACAACATGGTAAAAAGTGAGTGAGTGTCAGTGGTGGACTTGGGCACACGAGTATAAAATGCCTGGTATGTGTACTCAAGCGGCCAGATGTCGCGACCTCTACATACTTCCAAAGGAGCCACTGCCTCGAACCAAGTTTGTTTCCTGTTGTTGCTTTTTATTCATTGAAACTAATGTAATACTCGAATGTGAATGCGTTAGACTGCATTAAGCTGTCTCCTACTCCCACGCAAAGAATTTCTTTTTACAGCGTAAGTGGGCGTCACCTAGGCAACATTTAGTCACATGAAAGCCAGACCAAGTAAGGGTGTCAGATTTTCTTCCCGAAAGGATATTAGTGAACAGATGGGTTTTTAGAACAATCGACAGTGGTTTCAGTGCTCATCAGTGCACTTTTAGTTCAAATTTCACAATCTGCTGTGATGGCATTTGGATCCAGGTCCACAGAGCATTAACCTGGGTCTCTGGATTACTACTCCAGTGATAATATCACCACCAGACCTAATTCCTACATTAAATATTAAAAAAACAGAATGAGGATAATGGCGCAGAGAGATTGGACAAGGGTATGGGGTTAGAGGTGAGAGCTTCAGAGGAATGAGTGGCCTCCAGAAGTGCTATAATTTCACACCTACGCTCACTGAGAGTGTGAAAGAGAGCCCTCGGTTGTATCTTGAGGAAAAGCGATGGAGCTCTCCTCCAGTCTCCTGCCCATTAGTCATTCCTCTGTCAGCGTGATAACCTGGTCATTATCACTTGGCTGAGGCTGGGATCTTGCTTTGTACCAGTTGACTGCCACACTCTTGCAATACAACAGTGATTACCCTTTTAAAAAGTTGGCTGTAAAATGCTGAGGGATATCCCAAGATTGCAAGAGCCTGGGTGGGATCACAGGTTCTTCCTCAGAGGCTGAGCAGAAGTGAGACTGACCTGTCGTTCCTTTAGTGGTGGCAGCCTTACTCTGGTGTCCCCCTTGTTCCCCCACCAGGAAGATGTTGTGTTCCACTCCAGCCTCGAGGCCAGTCAGTACGGTGCTGATGTCTCCGGCCGGTACCACCACCTGGCTGTGTTTGCCTGTTGCCGAAGAGTAGTTGAGGCGGTAAAGGTCGATGGATGCCTGGGGTTTCTTCCACCCCAGTTTGATGGTGGAGTTTGTGGCTGCGACCACATGGAGGTTCTGAGGGCCGTCAATCACTGTGGCCGAGAACAGACCGTTAGTCAGTGCCAGCAATACAGAGACCACCCACACTTTCAAACACCCGGCTACTGAGCCCTTCCTGTCTGTCGGAAAAATATTTCTCAGCTCCCATTGGACAGATGCTGTATTACCTTGGGTGAAACTGGGCCATGCCTGAGACCAATTAGAAGTTAATTGCTCTTTAGGTCAGTTCGAGGTTAATTACCACAGGGGCCAATTAAAAGATGTCAAAATCACTCTATAGCATACGTGGGAAAACTGAAATAGAAACAGAAAATGCTAGAAATATTCAGCAGTATCTATGGAGAGTGAAGCAGAGTTAACATTAAGATTATCAATCTGCTATGTTCACTCTGTTTGTCTGAGTATTTCCAGCATTTCAATCAATGATTAATGTTGCTTCTTAGGTCAATCATTATTAATTTTTGAGAAAAGTTCTTAGATTGGCAGGTCACTTATAAATTCTTGGCTCCAAATCAGAGAAAGCAGCATGAAATGGTCACTTTGCTTTACTCTCAAAATTAACACTCTGAAATGTGATAGACAAAACTCCCTCATTACATACATACATGAATATATATAACACACAAACATACGTATGTCCACACGGCACGGTGGCACAGTGGTCAGCACTGCTGCCTTGAGTCACTGTCTGTGTGGAGCTTGCACATTCTCCCTGTTTCTGCATGGGTTTCCTCCAGGTGCTGCAGTTTCCTCCCACAGTCCAACGATGTGCAGGTTGGGTAAATTGGCCATGCTAAATATTCCCTCAGTGTACCCGAACAGGCACCGGAGTGTGGCGACTAGGAGATTTTCACAGTAACTTCATTGCAGTGCTAATGTAAACCTACTTGTGACACTAATAAATAAAGTTTACTTTAAATAAACTTTACTTACGTGTGTGTGTGTGTGTGTGTGTGTGTGTGTGTGTGTGTGTGTGTGTGTGTGTGTGCATTCATTTATTTTGCATCTGCATAGACACAGAGCCAAACAACAGCCTTGTCAGTAGCTGGATGGAGTTATTTAAGCCTGCCTTCAAGTTCAGCCAGTGGGCACTCCTCAACATAGCTGCAGCCAGGATGATCTTGGCATCCACACTGCTGCTGGGTGGCTACATGGAGGCCTTGGCCAGTCCAGAAATGGCTTAAAAGGGCCCAGTGTCAGACTGTGTGCAGACTCTAAACAAGCTGCCCCCAGGCGATGAACCTTAATTGGTTTATCTGTGAGATTTTGAGGGAAATCTGCCTCCCAACATACCAAAGCTCAGTAAGCAGACCAAAAATGAGCATGGAATTAAACGCTGACGGAATGGAAAAGCTAAGATAATGGAGGTTAATGGTGAAATTGGATAGAGAGGACATTACACACACACTGCAGCCTACTCAGTTCCAGGGACTTTGCTAAAACCACTGGGAATGTGTTACAGTAGATGGGAATTTTTTTATTTTATTCAGTCATGGGGTATGGTTGTCACTCACTGGCCAGTATTTATTACCTGCCCCTACTTGCCCTTGGAGGGCAGTTTGAGAGTCAACCACATTGTTGTGGGTTTGGAATCATATGTAGGCCAGACTGAGTAAAGATTTCCTCCCCTAAAGGAAATCAGTGAACCCAGATGGGTTTTTCTGACAGATCAGTAATGGTTTCATGATCATCAGTAGATTCTTAATTATGTATTTTATGGAATAATTTTATTTTATTGAATTCAAATTCCACCATCTGCTATGATGGGATTCAAACCCGGGTCCCCAGAACATTCACTGAGTTTTTGGATTATTAGTCTAGCGATAATACCACTAAGTTAAGAACAGAAGGTTGGTTAGGGCAAGATTAGGGCCAGTTACAGACAGTAGAGGGAAGTTGTGTGTGGAACCGGAAGAGATTGGAGAGGCATTGAACCAATATTTCTCTTCGGTGTTCACGCAGGGGGACATGAATGTAGCTGAGGAGAACACTGGGTTGCAGGGGTGTAAACTAGACATTATTGCAGTTGATAAGGGGGATGTGCTGGATATTCTTGAGGGTTTGAAAATAGATAAGTCCCCTGGTCCGGATGGGATTTACCCTAGGATTCTCTGGGAGGCAAGAGAGGTGATTGCAGAGCCTCTGGCTCTGATCTTCAGGTCGTCGTTGATCTCAGGTATAGTACCGGAAGATTGGAGGTTAGCGAATGTTGTCTCATTGTTTAAGAAGGGGAACAGAGACTTCCCCGGGAATTATAGACCGGTGAGTCTTACTTCTGTTGTGGGCAAGGTTTTAGAAAAAATTATTAGGGATAGGATTTATAGTTATTTGGAGAGTAATGAATTGATTGGAGATAGTCAGCATGGTTTTGTAGCGGGTAGGTCGTGCCTTACTAACCTTATTGAGTTTTTTGAGAAAGTGACCAAAGAGGTGGATGGGGGAAAGGCAGTTGACGTGGTATATATGGATTTTAGTAAGGCATTTGATAAGGTTCACCATGGTAGGCTCCTGCAGAAAATGCGGATGTATGGGATTGAGGGTAATCTAGGAAATTGGATCAGGAATTGGCTATCAGATAGGAGACAGAGGGTGGTGGTTGATGGTAAATATTCGTCATGGAGTTCAGTTACGAGTGGTGTGCCTCAGGGATCTGTTTTGGGGCCACTGCTGTTTGTAATTTTTATTAATGATCTGGATGAGGGTATAGTTGGGTGGATTAGTAAATTTGCTGATGACACCAAAGTCGGAGGTGTGGTAGATTGTGAGGAAGGGTGTCATAGTTTGCAGGGTGACTTAGACAGGTTGCAGAGCTGGGCCGAGAGGTGGTGGATGGAGTTTAATGCGGAGAAGTGTGAGGTAATTCACTTTGGTAGGAATAACAGATGTGTCGAGTATAGGGCTAACGGGAGGACTCTGAATAGTGTGGATGAACAGAGGGATCTAGGTGTATGTGTACATAGATCCCTGAAAGTAGGGAATCAAGTAGATAAGGTTGTTAAGAAGGCGTACGGTGTCTTGGCGTTTATTGGTAGGGGGATTGAATTTAGGAGGCGCAGCATCATGTTGCAACTGTACACAACTCTGGTGCGGCCGCACTTGGAGTATTGTGTGCAGTTCTGGTCCCCGCATTATAGGAAGGATGTGGAGGCTTTGGAGAGGGTGCAGAGGAGGTTTACCAGGATGTTGCCTGGTATGAGGGGAGGTCCTATGAGGAGAGACTGAGGGATTTGGGGTTGTTTTCGCTAGAAAGAAGGCGGCTACGAGGGGACCTTATTGAAACATATAAGATGATTAGAGGTTTAGATAGGGTGGATAGTGATAGCCTTTTTCCTCGGATGGAGAAAGCTAGCACGAGGGGGCATGGCTTTAAATTAAGGGGTGGTAGTTATAGGACGGATGTCAGGGGTAGGTTCTTTACCCAGAGGGTGGTGAGGGATTGGAATGCCCTGCCTGCTGCAGTTGTAAATGCACCTAGTTTGGGGGCGTTTAAGAGATCCGTGGATAGGTTTATGGATGGAAAGGGATTGGTTTAGGTTAGAGGGTCATTGCTTTTTAACTGGTCGGCGCAACATCGTGGGCCGAAGGGCCTGTTCTGCGCTGTAATGTTCTATGTTCTAAGTCATCGGCTCCCCTGGAAATACCATTCCTTCTATGTCTCCCCTCCAAATGTTCAATTTGAGCACCGACATTAGTCAAAAGCACAGGTATTTGGAGTATTGTCGCAATCCCAGCAGAGACAATTCAGCTAACAGTTGTGTTGGGTTGTGAAGAGCACTCACGTGTTCTCAGGGTTTTCGACACAGCCGGTCCAAACTTCTTCCCCTTCTGAGCTCTCAGTGTCACCTGGTATTCCTGCCCTGAAGCCAGACCTGTCTGCTGGAAGGAGCTCTTGGAGCCAGCCAGACGCTTGGTCAGCTTACCGTTATCCTCTTTCTGTTGAGAGGAACAAGAGATTCTCGCTGACTACACTGAAACACGACAAACACCAGCAGCACCGGACATTTCAATTCAGCTCCTGTCTGCACTTTGTCACTTGACATGTTTCCCACTCTCCTACACTGATGCTGAGATGTTTCCCCTTTTGGGAGAATCTAGGACCAGAGGACATAATCTCAGAGTGAAGGGTTGCCCACTTAAGGCAGAGATAAAGAGAATTTTATCTCCCAGAGGTGGTGAATCTGTGGAATTCTGGACCGCAGAGAGCTGTAGAGGCCAGGTTGTTAAGTATATTCAAGGCTGAGATAGACAGATTTTTAATCAGTAAGGGATTCAAGGGTTATGGAGATAAGATGAGAAAGTGGAGTTGAGGATATTCACATCCGATCAGTCATGTTCTCATTGAATGGCAGCGCAAACCCAATGGACCGATTGGCCTACCTCTCTTCCTCTGTCTTATGGTCTTGTGCTGGGTTATCTCTGGGACAGTTTCACACTCTCCCCCTTCCTCAGAAGGGAGTCATGAAGTGACCGCCATGACCCCTGACCTATTTTCCTGCACTGACTTGTATGGGAACACCACCCCACAAAATAAACTGGTGTACACGGTGACTCGCTGCAGCACTGAGGGTCAGGATCTGAGGAAAGCAAAGATTTCTGAAGAGCCAGGCAAACCTGTCGAGACTGAGATTCTTCTCAGAGTGAACAAGGTGAAGGAAGATTTAATCGAGAGGGTGGGGAAGGGCTGATAGAGTAAATAAGAAGAAACTGTTTCCACAGACAGGAGGGTCAGTTACCAGAGAGTACATTTAACACAGTTTGTAAAAGGGTTCGTGTGAAATAAGGATAATTATTTTGTGAAATGAGTTGTTATAATCTGGAACACTGAATGGCCAATGGAAGTAGGTTTAACAGTAACTTCCAAAAGGGAATTGAATAAATATCTGTTTGCAGGGATTAAAAAAAGGCTATGAAGTGAGACTAATTGGATAACTAAGAGCTGGCACAGGCACAATGGTTTGAATGTCCTCCTTCTCTGTTGTGAAATTCCCATGAACTCTTGTAGACTGTTTTGGGATGAGGTTGAATATTGGATCTGGCTGTGGGTCAGTCACAAAGGACAAAGAACAAAGAAAATTACAGCACAGGAACAGGCCCTCTGGCCCTGCACTGACCTTACTGTCCGACTGAACTAAAACCCCCTTCCCTTCCGGGGACCATATCCCTCTATTCCCATCCTATTCATGTATTTGTCCACACACCCCTTAAAACTCACTATTGTATCTGCTTCCAATAGCTCTCCCGCAGAGAGTTCCAGACACCCACCATTCCCTGTGTAAAAAACTTGTCCCTCGCACCTTAAACCTATGTCCCCTAGTAATTGTCTCTTTCACCCTGGGAAAAAGCTTCTGACTACCCACTCTGTCCATGTCCCTCATAATCATTATCGTCCCTCAACCTCTGTCGTTCCAATGAGAACAAACCAAGTTTCTCCAACCTCTTCTCATAACTAAGGCAACATCCTGGTAAATCTTTTCTGGACCTCCAAAGCCTCCGCATCTTTCTGGCAGTGTGGCTATCAGGATTGAAAACTGTATTCCAAATGCAGCCTAACTAAGGTTCTATAAAGCTGCAACATGACTTGCCAATTTTTAAACTCAATGGCCCAGCCAATGAAGGTAAGCATGCCGTACGCCTTCTTGACTACCTTCTCCACCTGAGTTGCCACTTTCAGTGACCCGTGTACCTGTACATCCAGGTCCCTCAGCCTATCAATACTCTTAAGGGTTCTGCCATTTACTGTATATTTCCTATCTGTATTAGACCTTCCAAAATTCATTACCTCACATTTGTTTGGATTAAATTCTATCTGCCATCTCTCCGCCCAAGCCTCCAGCCGATCTATATCCTGCTGTATACTCTGATGGTCCTCATTGCGATCCAAAAATCCACTAATCTTTGTGTCATCTGCAAACTTACTAATCAATCCAGTTACATTTTCCTCCAAATCATTTATATATAATACGAACAGCAAAGGTCCCAGCACTGATCCCTGAGGAACACCATTTGTCACAGCCCTCCATTCAGAAACACACCTTCCACTGCTGCCCACTGTCTTCTATGACTGAGCCAGTTGTGTATCCACCTTGCTAGCTCACCCCTAATCCCATGCGACTTCACCTTCTGCACCAGTCTGCCATGATGGACCTTGTCAAAGGCCTTACTGAAGTCCATGTAGGCAACATTCACGGCTCTACCCTCATCAATCATCTTTGTCACTTTCTCGAAAAACTCGATCAAGTTAGTGAGACACGACCTTCCCTTTACAAAACCATGTTGCCTCTCGCCAATATGTCCACTCATTTCCAAGTGGGAGTAAATCCTGTCTTGAAGAATCCTCTCCAATAATTTCCCTACCACTGACGTAAGGCTCACCAGCCTGTAATTACCTGAATTATTCTTGCTACGCTTCTGAAACAAAGGCACAGCATTGGCTATTTTCCAATCCTCTGGGACCTCCTCAGTATCCAATGAGGGATACAAAGATTTCCCTCAAGGCCCCAGCAATTTCCTCTCTTGCCTCTCTCAGTATTCTGGGGTGTATCCCATCAGGCCCTGGGGACTTGTTTATCTTAATGTTTCTCAAGAACCCCAATACCTCCTCCTTTTTGATCTCAACATAACCCAAACTATCAACATACCCTTCCCCAGACTCATCATCCACAAGTCTTTCTCTTTGGTGAATATTGACGCTAAGTACTCATTTAACGCCTAACCCATTTCCTCTGGCTCCATGTATAGATTTCCTCCCCTGTCCTTGAGTGGGCCAACTCTCTCCCTGGCTATCCTCTTGTTCTTTATATATGTATAAAAGATTTAGGATTTTCCTTAATCCTGCTGGCCAATGATTGTTTGTGACCCCTTTTAGCCCTCCTTACTCCTTGCTTAAGTTTCTTTTTACTTTCCTTGTATCCGACATTTGCTTCGTGTGTTCCCAGCCTCCTAACCCTGACAAATGCTACCTTTTTCTCTTTGACTAGGCTCACAATATCTCTCGTTATCCAAGGTTCCCAAAACTTGCCATACTTATCCTTCATCCTTACAGGAATTTGCCAGTCTTGAATCCCTATCAACTTACACTTGAAAGCCTCCCACATGCCAGATGTTGATTTGCCCTCAAACATCTGTCCCTAATCTACCTTCTTCAGTTCCAGTCGAATATTGTTGTAATTAGCCTTCCCCCAGTTTAGCACCTTAATTCGAGGACTGCACTTTTCATTATCCATCAGTACCTTAAAGCTTACTGAGTTGTGGTCACTGTTCCCAAACTGCTCCCCTACTGACTGGTCGACCACCTAGCCAGGCTCATTCCCCAATACCAGGTCCAGAATGGCCCCTTCCCTAGTTGGATTATCGACATACTGTTTCAAAAAGCTCTCCTGGACGCTCCTTACAAACTCTGCCCCATCCATGCCCCTAGCACTGAGTGAGTGCAGTCAATGTAGGGGAAGTTAAAATCTCCTACCACAACAACCCTGTTACTTTTACACCTTTCCAAAATCTGCCTGCATATCTGCTCCTCTATCTCCCACAGGTTGTTGGATGGCCTGTAGTGAACCCCCAACATTGTGACTACGCCCTTCCTGAGCTCTAGCCATATTGCCTCTCTGAATGAGCCCTCTGAGGTGTCCTCCCGCAGTACAGCTGTGATATTCTCCTTAACCTGCAGTGCAACTGCCCCCACCCCTTTTACACCCCCCTCTATCCTGCCTGAAACATCTGTACCCTGGAATGTTAAGCTGCCAATCCTGTCCTTCCTTTAACCAAGTCTCTGTAATAGCATCATAGAGCTTGGATTAATACTTGGTACTGAATTCATCTGCCTTAAAACAAACACACTTCAAACCCCCAGACCCTCTTTAATCAGCAACTACACCCTGCCTGCTCATTCTCTCAGTCTTTCTGGCCCCACTCTCTGGCTCCCCTTCAGTTAATTCACTTTTGCTTTGGTTCCCTGCGAAACTAGTTTAAATCCTCCTGTATGACACTAGCAGACTGCCCGGTAGAATATTTATGCCTTTCCAGTTTTTCTTGTACAGGTCCCACCTGCCCAATGGTGCAGATATCTGAACCCACCCCCCCACCCCGCTACACCAGCTGTTTAGCCATGTGTTGAGCTGCACTATCTTCCTATTCCTAGCCTCACTGGCAAGTGGCACAGGGAGTAATCCTGAGATTACAACCCTAACGGTGCTGATTTTTAACTTTCTACCTAACTCCCGAAACTGCTGCTTCAGGGCAATTTGCTTCACTGCCTCTGTCACAGACTCTGATATCCTTTCCCAACACTGACACAATCTCCACAATAATGTCCTGTCTAGTCTGGATCAGGGGTGAGTGCTGTGAGAGACCTGTTCACATAGCCCTGCTCATCACACACTACCCACCCACAACCCTTCAAACACAATGCAGAAGTCAATAGGCAGCGAATGAAGATGGCAGGGGAACTGTTGATGGTAATTTAAGGAGTGGAAATTGGGCCTTGTTGGGCTTCATTGAACCAGATTTCAGGTTTGTGAAGAAATACCCCCCTCTCACCTCCTCCTCACTCAGCTTCTCAGCCCCAATCACCGATGGTCTTCCGACGTATTCCAACTACAGATTGAGAGAGAAGCTCTGGTCCAAGGTGGAAGCTCCATCTACTATAAACTGGATCAGGAATGTCAGAAGGAGCATTCCATGGCACTTACCACCTGTGGCCCCCAGATTGGCTTTTCATTGCCAGAAGAGCCACAACATCCAACATGCTGAGCACCTGAGATACATTCACATTGTACTCGGTGGAATGATCTTAACTGGGGAACCTCTTCCAACTGCACAACACTATCTGGTGAGGTTCACCAAAATGCCTCCCTGGCACTCTAGTTTAGCATCTTGGAATATTTCAAGCGCATCCCTCCCCCGATCCCCTCTCCCCTCCACTCCTATTCCTACCGACCCTTGACATACAAGCTCCATTCCCAGGTTGCCTTTTACCAAGGGTTTGAAGGTGATCTCCCAGGCATCGACTGGAACCCGTGGCAGCTCCCACTCCACTGTCACCTTGGTCTCCAGGATCTTCTTCACTTGAAGCCCAATGGCAGCTGGGATTGCTGAAAAAAAACAGGGAAGCTATTTAAAGATCACAAATGTTGAAGGTATTATCGTGCATAGAGGGCAGGAATGAGACCTTGCTCACCTTGAATGTTGCCTTATTCTGAATGACACAAAGTATAAAGAACATAAGAAAGAACATAAGAAATAGGAGCAGGAGTAGGCCATCTAGCCCTTCGAGCCTGCCCCGCCATTCAATAAGATCATGGCTGATCTGTCGTGTCTCAGTTCCACTTTCCCGCCCTCTCCCCATAACCCTTAATCCCCTCTCTTATCAAGAACCCATCAACCCGCGTCTTAAAAATATTTAGCGAGGCAGCCTCCACCACTTCAATGGGCAGAGAATTCCAGAGATTCACCACCCTTTGAGTGAAGAAGTTCCTCCTCAACTCCGTTCTAAACCGCCTCCCCTTTATCTTGAGGCTGTGCCCCCTAGTCCTACTGTCTTTTTTGAGCGGGAAGAGTCTCTCCACCTCTATCCTATCCATCCCATTCATCATCTTATACGTCTCAATGAGATCTCCCCTCATTCTTCTAAACTCTAACGAGTACAAGCCTAGTTTATTCAGCCTCTCCTCATAGCTCAATCCCCTCAACTCCGGTATCAGCCTAGTAAACCTCCTCTGCACTCCCTCCAGGGCCAAAATATCCTTGCGCAGGTGCGGCGCCCAAAACTGCACACAGTACTCCAGCTGCGGCCTCACCAATGCCCTATACAGCTGCAGCAAGACCTCCCTACTTTTATATTCAATCCCCCTCGCTATGAAGGCCAGCATCCCATTCGCCTTCCTGACCACCTGCTGCACCTGCAAGCTGGGTTTTTGCGATTCATGCACTCTGATTATATTGAACGACGGAGCAGGTTCAAGGGGTGAAATAGTCCACTGCTGCTCCTATTTCCTAATAGGAGCAGCAGTGGACTATTTCACCCCTTGAACCTGCTCCATCGTTCAATATAATCAGAGCTGATCATCTGCTTTAACTTCACTGCCCTGCCCGCTTCACATATACCCTGATTCTCTGAGAGACCAGTCTATCTATGCCAGCCTCATTTCACCAACACAGCTTCCACAACCCTCTGTGCCAGGGGACTCAAAAGACTCACAACCCTTTGAGTGAAGACACTTCTCATCTCAGTCCTAAATGATGGAGCCCTTATTCTGAGACAGTGTCTCTATGTTCTAGCTTCCTCAGCCAGAGGGAAACAATCTCTCAGTGCCCACCCAGTCAAACCCCCTCAGGATCTGATTTGCTTTATTGAGGTCATCACTTATTCTTCTGAACTCCAGAGAATATAGTCCCAATTTATTCAAACTCTCATCATAGCACAACCCTCACATCCCAAGGATCAATTCAGTGAATCTGCACCTCTGATTCTTTCGTGGGATGTTGGCATCGTTGGCTGGGCCAGCATTTATTGCCCATTCCCAATTGCTCTTGAGCTGAGTGGCTTGCTAGGCCATTGGGCATTTGAGAGTCAACCACATTGCTGTGGATGTGGAGACACATGTAGGCCAGACCAGATAAGGATGGCAGATTATCTTCCCTGGAGGACACAAGTAAACCAGATGGGTTTTTACAACAATCGACAATGGTTTCATGGTCATCTTTAGGCTTTTAGTTCCAGGTTTTTATTATATTGGGGAGATACTGGAGGGGAGGGGATGATAAGTAAGTTTGTGAATGACACAAAGTTTGGCAAAGTGGTTTATAGTGAGGAGCTCTTAGGTTGGAGGAAGATATTGATGGGTTGGTCAGATGGGCAGAACAGTGGCAGATGGAATTTAATCCTTTGCACTTTGGAATGAGTAACAAGACAAGGGAGTATTTAACGAATAGCAGGAAGCTCAGAGGAACAGAGGAATCTTGGAGACTTTGTCCACAGATACTTGAAGGGGGCAGAATTGGAAAGTGGGCTATTTAAGAAGGATACGGGACACTTCCTTTTATTAGTTGTAGCATAGATTATAAGAATAAGGAGATTATAAGAGTTGTTCAAACTTCTGGATAGGCCATGACTAGATTACTGTGTGCAGTTCGGGTCACCTCGCCATAGGGAGGATGTGATTGTATTGGAAAGGATGCAGAGGGGATTCCAATGAACCATAGAATCACTACGGTGCAGAAGGAAACTATTCAGTCCATCAAATCTTCATCAACTCTACGAAAGAGCATCTTACCCAGGACTACCTCTCATTTCTGATTCCAGTGACAAAGCCACTATGCCACTATCACTTTTCATAGCACTTATATATCCTTCCTTAAATATGGAGACTGAAATTACACGCAGTATTCCAAATGTGGGCTGGAATTCTCCGAGCTCGTCTGCATTGGGATTCTCCGGTCCTGCTGCAGTTCTGGATGAGTACCAAATCCCCCATTTTCACTAGCAGTGGTGATGGGGAGATCAGAGAATTCCTTCTGCACTCTCACTAAACTCTGTCAAGTTGGAGCAAGACTTTCTTATTCTTGTTCTCCAATCCCCTTACAATAAAAAACATTTGTCTTTTTCATCGCGTTCTGTGCCTGCATGCTAATTTTCTGTGTTCCTTTTTGTGAGCAGACCCAAAGCTCTCTGATCATCAAGTTTTATAAGTCTCGCACCATTAAAAAAAATCTGCTTTTCTATTCATACGATCAAAGTGAATAACCTCACATTTCCCCAAATTACGCTCCTTGTTACCCACTCACTTAACCTGTCTATATTTCTTTACAGCTTCTTTATGTTCCCCTCACAGCTTCCATTCCTACTTAGCCGGTGACATCTAGTGACAAAATGAGGCAAACCCCACTAGCCCTTCATGTTTATGAGTGTGGCGCTCTGCCCTGTGAAAGTAAAGTTTAAAGTTTATTTGTTAGTCACAAGTTGGCTTACATTAACACTGTAACAAAGTTACTGTGAAAATCCCCTGCGAAAGAAAACTCTCTGGCATCTGTTTGGCTACAACAAGGGAGGATATAGCATGGCTAATGCACCTAACCTGCACATCTTTGGATTGTGGGAGGAAATCGGAGCACCGCAGGAAACCCATGCCGACACGGGGAGAATGTGCAAACCCCGTGCAGACAGCGACCCATGCTGAGGATAGAACCCTGTGAGGCAGTAGTGCTGACCACTGAGTGGGCATTTCCAACCTGGTTGAGCTGCAGACAGTTGACAGTTTTATGTTGAGAATAGAATGTTGTACAACAAATATGATATTAACTGACTTCCCCAGCATTGTTCCGAGTGTATTAGGAATACACATGATATTCAATCAATTATTAAATGTGAGTAGTTGTCCTGTGATATTGTTCATAGTGAAGTATTGGACATAGTTTTAACATTGCAAATTCAATACCTTCCTTTGCATTTGGTTAACTTATTTTCTGAACAATTTGAAAAGATACATTCCTAACAGGAACACCCTTTAATGAATACATTTCAAAGGATAAAATTATCTTGAATGAATAGCTGCTAGAGTTTAAAAAGGAAGTGTGGACTTTGAGAGAGAGGTCAGAGCTTGAAGCTGAGATAAACATTCATACAGAACACTTGACTTGAAGTGGCTCTATGTTCAGACGCAGGAGTAATAGATGGCAGCTGGATAAGATTCATTAAACACACCAGGACATGGTTTTCCTTCAATCCAGCATGTAAATTATCATTAGGATTGTGGTCAGATTATCCATGATTTAGACAGCAAGAGGAACGATTTCCCTGATCTCCTCTGGGACTACGATGGGCTCTGGGGTGCCTGTGGAAAGGTACGGGACTCCCACAGAGAGTGTTGGTGCCCCCAATATTGGGCTGTGCTCGCTGCCCTTACAGGGACACTGCACATTCCTGCAGCATCTGCTCAGGCGCCTGACAACCACTGAAGTGCTGTGTTTTTTTAATTTGAAGTGTAGCTGCTGTTGTGGGCAAAAAAGTAGCACCCAACTTGGGCGTAGCAAGACTGCATGCGCAAGCCTTGGGATAATGATCCAATTGCCTGATGCTGGCTGAGCTAGAACTATCCAAATTAGAAAGAAAGAGATGGAATCTTATAGGTTATTTTAAAAAAATTCTTCTTCAAACCAACTGCAGTTTTCCTTTAATGGGCCATTTCTCAAAGGTTTCCGGCAGTGTAAATGGTTGGAACTCTATCATGCTTGGGTGACTTTCAATCAAATCCTCCAGCAATTTGACTGTACAGAAAGCCCAGAGAATGCTTTCATTCATTCGCTCACTTTCTAACTTTCCATCCTCTCTCTCTGCCTCCCCTGGGCTTGCCCCAGTGGATTAACCCAGGGACCTCCCACTGGTGTTAGATTTTTCAGCTCCCTCTCCAAAGCCCCTGATTCCCAGACATACAGCGGTAACCTCGGTCCCAGCCCACTCTGATCCCTGACACAAACCAAATGGAACCTCCTCCTTGGTGTTGTTTCATTAAAGACCACTGGCGCCTCGGAACATTTTGATGGGAGAGTGTGAAATGAGGTTGGTCTGAGCTTGTAAAAGAGTCTAACCACTAAACATTATCCTGGACTTCAGTTTTCCCCTCCTGTGCTCTGCCCTCAACCCTCTCCCAACTATTTCCATTCCAAATACACCTCATAGCCAATATTGTTCACAGGTGCCAAAGAAAAGTAAGGCATTCATTCATAACCATGTCAACTGTACTGCTGCTTTCATCCCAAGACCTCAAACTGTACGGTCAACAAACAGGAAATTTTCCTGCAAGTTTTCTCTTCCCACCTTCGTCCAACCTAAATAAGGTCCTCCTTTCAAAATAACTGCTGAAAGTCAAAGGCGACAGTGTCCCCCTCCCACTTCTCCTGTAACAACCTATTCCTGCTCACTCTCCAGAGATGAGTGTGAATGAAGGGCTATGTTAAAGCATCGTCCCAGGGGCCAAACAGGCTCTTCAGGGCAGCAATCCCAATAAGATGCAATGAATTTGGTCTTTGTGGGATTGCACTGTGCAACATGCTCTGTGCGCCTTTATGCTTGACTCCCACCTTTGTGGGCCTTTGAGGTTGTGTCTCAGCGGTAGCGTCCTTGCCTCCAAGCCTCAGCAGTTGAGGATTCCGGTCCTGTGCCACAGTGTGACCACCATTGATGGGCAGGCACTCCCAGTGAAGCATCAAGAGAGTGCCAAGTACTATCAGGCATGCTGTCATTTGGATGCGATATTAATTCAACACTCCATCTCAGTGTTTCACAGAATCATACACTCCCTATGGCACAGAAAAGCCCATCGAGTCTGCACTGACTCTCCAACAGATTGGCCCCCTATCACACCCTATCCCCATAACCCTGTGCATTTTGCTATGGCCAATCCACCTAATCTACACATCTTAGGACACTAAGGGGCAATTTAGCATGGCCAATTCACCTAACCCGCACATCTTTGAACTCTGGGAGGAAACCAGAGTACCCGGAGGAAACCTACAGACACAGGGAGAATGTGCAGGCTCTGCACAGTCACCCGCAGCAGGAACCGAACCCCAGGTGCCCACTGCTATGAGGGGGCATTGCTAACCACTGTGCCACCCCATTCGAGGGAGACCAAGGGAATTATCCCTGGTGTCGTGATTATAGCTATCCATTAATCAACATTAAAAAAGCAGACTATTCATTAGATGGCTGTTTGTGGGATCTTGCTGTGCAAAGGTCAGCTGACACATTTCCTGCACTACACCAGAGAATCTAAAACTACTTCATTTGCTGTAAGGTGTAACGTGAGGATATGAAAAGTGTGACACAAATGCAAGGCTTTCTTTACCAAATGCTTTCTCTCAGGTCTCGTTTTAACAAGCGTAATGGTTTTGTTTTGTGATGTTTCTTTTTCCCAGTTGGGCTTACGGGGCTTTAAGACAGAACAGTAAATCTCTTAATTGCTGCTCTGTTGGCTCTAAAATCCTACAGAAATTCCTGATCTCAATCAGAAGAACCAAGAGCAAATTCAAGAGGAACCCAAGTCAGCATAGAACAGGTCAGATCCATTTTCTGAAACCGAGATGTTTATCAAGACGCTGGAATATGGAACATTTTTCCATTTCAGAATCTACTGTCCCTATCGAACACTTCCAGGTCAAACACAACACAGGTCAGACATGGAGTGAAGCTCCCCTCTATCCTGTCCACCTCACTATCACCTCAGTCTCATACATCCATTTCCCACACCACGTTCACTGGTTGCTGCAGGTGAGAGGGTTCTGTGCCAGTGGTAGTACTGCATTATAGTTCGCTCAGGTTCGCTGTGGGAAACTGAACTTTTCCATGCACGTTGTAGCCTGGAGCTATGGATGGTCAAGTTAACATTCTTTCCATCATAAGGCTAACCACATTCGCAGCACCTGCTATTTGCGTATTGTGGAAGTCGATACTCAATCTTTTTGGCCACGTCATGAACGCACCAAGAAAAGGCAGAGGTCGAGGCAGGGGAATGACATCAGAGTCCTGAGCTGGGACTCAAACCCAGAGGCAGGGTGTTATCCACTACACCACAAAACCCTCCTTATTCTGCACTAGTTTAATGTGACGTTGTGCGTTGGGCTACAAAGCACTGGGCCACTGTGTTATCCTAGTTCACATCAGAAAAGAACATTTCAAAACTAAAGAAGAATCATTGAAATATGAAGACAGCATTTTTATGCCCCCTTTTACAACCACAAAGCACCCCGCACATGGTCAAGCCCTAAGTGTGGGTGTGCACTCTCAGTATAAGCTGCCTCAGACTGAACTGCAGCCATCAGCGTACATACATGTGTTCAATGAACTTGTGTTGGATTCAGCCCAGGGAGGACAGTGCCCTCACCTCCTACATTAATTCACAGAGACACAGAAGTTAGCACTGCTCTCTCGCAGTGCCCGATTCGACTCCCAGCTTGGGTCACTGTCTGTGTGGAGTTTGCACAATCTCCCTGTATCTGCGTGGGTTTCCTTTGGGTGCTCCGGTTTCCTTCAGTCCAAAGATGTGCTGGTTAGGTGAACTGCCCATGCTAAATTCTCCCTCAGTGTACCCGAATAGGTGCTGGAGTGTGGCAGCTAGAGGATTTTCACAGTAACTGCATTGCAGTGTTAATATAAGACTACTTGTGACGAATAAATAAACTTTAAACAAATAAACTTTATCCCGCATGGACATAATGCACATTCCTGTCTCAGACTCACAATCCACTGCAGTTTTATTAAGCCTACACAGAGGAGTGGCCAGACGGAAACTCAGCCCTGTGTCACCATGACCCTGAACTGTGTGGTGGGGAAGACAGAGAATCAGTTAAGAGCCCCCACCCCTGTTCACCCTCCCGCACCTGTATAAAATCATTCAGTTTGAAGTTTAGCACCTGGCTTGGCTCATGAACAAACAACACCAAACTCTGGCTGTGAACCATTATTCACCATGTCCATGTGTTAATGTCTAAATGAACATTGCACTGTGGTGTTACCCTTGTGTCAATGCAACAGCCTGGTTGCCTGCTGCTGCCACCCATTCATGTTCCAACCTTCCAGAAGCGCAAGTGAATTGAGGAAAATTAACATTTTCCTGACCACCAGGGGCTCAGCAACATCCCTTGTCATTGCCCGAAGTCACACATGTCCTGTTCAACTCACACATATAATACCTGACGATCCTGGTGACATCGGGAAAGCTGAATGGAGTTAACAGGAAGTCACAAACAAACACCCTGTGAAAGACCCAACACTGAAGCTTTAATCTTCTATAAAATAACGGCTCAGCTTAAACCACACCAACATGAACCAGGGCAGAGGTGGGGTGCTCGATTCATAAGAACTTCCTAATGTGCAACTGGATCAGACTTTCGAACACAACCCAATGCAAGATCCACAAATCCCAAGGAGGTGTCACAGTGTCACACTGCACTAATCATCGCTAAATTCAAAGCAAACCACTGCAGTTGCTGGCAACCTGAATAAAAGCAGTCGTTTGGTAGTATCTGTGGAGAGAGAAACAGTTAACATCTGGAGAAGAGTCAAACTGACTTGAAACATTAACTCTCTCCCCACGAGTGCTGCTAAAGCTGTTGATTTTTCCAGCATTTTATTTTCGTATTCCTCCTTATAAGTTCATAAATTCATAAGATATAGGAGCAGAATTAGGCCATTCTGCCCATCCAGCCCTCTTTGCCATTCAATCATGGCTGATATGCTCCTCCCATTTTCCTGCCTTCTTCCCATGACCCTTTAACCCATTACCAATTAAAAATCTGTCCAACTCCTCCTTAAATTCACTGTTCCAGCACCCAGCGCACTTTGGGAATATGAATTTCAGATTCACAATCCTTTGGGAGAAGTAATTTCTCCTCAACTCTATTTTAAATTTGCTACCCCTTATCCTAAGATTATGACCTCTCATTCTAGATCACTACTTGGTTTAACCAGCTAAATGAGTCATTAAACTGCATGTACACCAGCACAAAAAAGGGAGAGAGGGGAGAGTGCGTCTCACCTATTGCACAATCATTTCCTGTGAATCCATCCTTGCAGATACACTTCCCATCAGTGCAGTGACCTTGATTGTTACAGTTGTTTGGGCAGTCCCGGACACTACATTTGGGCCCCGAATAGCCTGTGTTGCAGACACATTTGCCATTGACGCACTTTCCTTGCTTGTTACAGTTGCCAGGACAGGTCTGAACGCTGCAAGAAGGCCCCGAATAGCCTGTGTTGCAGACACATTTGCCATTGACGCACTTTCCTTGCTTGTTACAGTTGTCAGGACAGGCCTGAATGCTGCAAGAAGGCCCCGAATAGCCTGTGTTGCAGACACATTTGCCATTGACGCACTTTCCTTGCTTGTTACAGTTGTCAGGACAGGCCTGAACGCTGCAAGAAGGCCCCGAATAGCCTGTGTTGCAGACACATTTGCCATTGACGCACTTTCCTTGCTTGTTACAGTTGTCAGGACAGGCCTGAACGCTGCAAGAAGGCCCCGAATAGCCTGTGTTGCAGACACATTTGCCATTGACGCACTTTCCTTGCTTGTTACAGTTGTCAGGACAGGCCTGAATGCTGCAAGAAGGCCCCGAATAGCCTGTGTTGCAGACACATTTGCCATTGACGCACTTTCCTTGCTTGTTACAGTTGTCAGGACAGGCCTGAACGCTGCAAGAAGGCCCCGAGTAGCCTGTGTTGCAGACACATTTGCCATTGACACACCTCCCTCGGTCATTACAGTTCTGGGGACAAGCCTTCACACTACAGTCAGGCCCAGTAAACCCTTTCTTGCAGACACACTTTCCCTTGACACAGTTCCCTTGGCCGTGACAGTTAGCGGGGCAATCTTGTAGGCTACAATCCTTTCCAGAGAAGCCTACATTACAGATGCACTTCCCCTTGACACAGTGCCCTTGGCCGTTGCAGCCGCCTGGACAGTCTTCGACACCGCAGTCAAACCCAGAGTAGCCCTTGTTGCAGACACAGCGCCCGTCCACACATCTCCCACGTCCTCTGCAGTCATCGGGACAAATTTCCTCGGTGCAGCCATATCCTGTGTACCCGGGGAAGCAGACACACTTTTCGTCGATGCAGCGCCCTTGGTCGTTGCAATTGTCGGGACAGATCTCCTGGCTGCAGTGTTCGCCTGTGAAACCCTCACGGCACACACATTGGCCAGCCACACAGTCCCCTTGGGGAGGGTGGCAGTTTGCTGGGCAGCTGGCCTTGGCACAGGTGGGCCCGCTCCAGCCTTCCTCACAAACACAGCTACAAGTGGAGGAGCTGAAAGTCCCATGGGCCCCACAGTCAATCTTTGCACCTGGAACGAGAGCAGTCAAACAGTTAGTCCTGAAACAAACATTGATCGCTCAGTAATCTCCTTAAAGTACAAATGTTACAGAGGCAGTGGATTAGTGGTATTTTCAGTGGGCTAGCAATCCAGAAGTGTAGCGTAACTCTGGGGACCTGGATTTGAATTCCACTACAACAGATGGTGAAATCTGAATTCATCATTAAAAGCCTAATGATGACCAGGAAATCCTTTAGGGAATATCCTTTAGGGAACTCATAGAAGAATCCCTATAATACAGGAGGATTACAGGCCCATTGATTCTGCACTGACCACAATTCCACCCAGGCCCTATCCCCATAACCCCACATATTTACCCTGATAATGCCCCTGATACTAAGGGGAAATTTACCATGGCTAATCCACCTAACCCACACCTCTTTAGACTATTGTCTTTACCTGGTCTGGTCTACATATGATTCCAGAGTCACAGCAATGTGAGTGGCTCTGAACTGCCCTCTGAAATAGCCTAGCAAGCCACTCAGTTCAAAGGCCGTTAGGGATAGGTAATAAATGCTGGCCTTCCCGGTAAAGTATCACATTGCAGAAATAAATAAAGGAGAAAAAGATCACAGAGTGATTACAACACAGAAAGAGGCTATTTGGCCCATTGTATCTGTGCAAGCAATTTGCCTAATGTCACCCCTCCATAAGAACCATAAGAAATAGGAGCAGGAGTAGGCCATCTGGCCCCTCGAGCCTGCCCCGCCATTCAATAAGATCATGGCTGATCTGTTGTGGCTCAGTTCCACATTCCCGCCCTCTCCCCATAACCCTTAATCCCCTCTCTTATCAAAAACCCATCAACCCGCTTCTTAAAAATATTTAGCGAGGCAGCCTCCACCACTTCAACGGGCAGAGAATTCCAGAGATTCACCACCCTTTGAGTGAAGAAGTTCCTCCTCAACTCCGTTCTAAACCGCCCCCCCCCTTTATCTTGAGGCTGTGCCCCCTAGTCCTACTGTCCTTTCTGAGCAGGAAGAGTCTCTCCACCTCTATCCTATCCATCCCATTCATCATCTTATATGTCTCAATGAGATCTCCCCTCATTCTTCTAAACTCTAACGAGTACAAGCCTAGTTTATTCAGCCTCTCCTCATAGCTCAATCCCCTCAACTCTGGTATCAGCCTAGTAAACCTCCTCTGCACTCCCTCCAAGGTCAAAATATCCTTGCGCAAGTGCGGCGACCAAAACTGCACACAGTACTCCAGCTGCGGCCTCACCAGTGCCCTATACAGCTGCAGCAAGACCTCCCTACTTTTATATTCAATCCCCCTCGCTATGAAGGCCAGCATCCCATTCGCCTTCCTGACCACCTGCTGCACCTGCAAGCTGGGTTTTTGCGACTCATGCACAAGGACCCCGAGGTCCCTCTGCACTGTCGCCTGCTGCAGTTTTTCGCCACGTAAGTAATAGTCCTTCCTACCATTATTCCTACCAAAGTGGATAACCTCACACTTGCCAACATTGTATTCCATCTGCCAAATAGGAGCAGGAGTAGGCCATCTAGCCCTTCAAGCCTGCCCCGCCATTCAGTGAGATCATGAAGTGGATCAGTTCCACTTTCCCGTTTACTCCCAGTAACCCTTAATTCCCTTATCGATCAGAAACCTATCTACCCGTGACTTAAACATATTCAACGAGGAAGCCTCCACCACTTCAACGGGCAGAGAATTCCAGAGATTCACCACCCTTTGAGAGAAGAAGTTCCTCCTCCTCTGTTCTAAACTGATCCCCCCCCCCTCCTTATTTTGAGGCTGTGCCCTCTAGTTCTGGTTTCCTTTCTAAGTGGAAAAACCTTTTCCTGGCAGCCTTACAAACCTTTTCTCTTTAGATAATGATTCAATTGCCCTTTGGAAACCACAATGGAATCTGCCTCCACCACACTCTCAGGCAGTATATCCCAAATCCAAACCATTCCCTGGAAGAAAGGACTTTCCGCATGTCACCTTTGCTTCCTTTGCCAATGCCCCGGAATGTGTGGTCCTTATCCTTCTGCCAAAGCCAGTTTTTACCCATCAACTCTGTCCAGACACCCTGGTGACTTGGAATACCTCTATCAAACCTCCTCTGAATCTGTGATTCTCTAATTGAGCAGCTCTAGTTGATCAGAATTGATTTAAAATTGAGGTTGGCACAGTCAGCACTCTCCTGAAAACACAGTTCAGGACGCCAACCTTGTTGAGATAATACTGGACAATGAATCCAAATATTAAGGATACGTGCCCTATCAAAGTCTGGGGGCAGTAATATCATCATTCCACCTCAGTAGAAATCTCACCTGGACATCTAGATTAAAGTTACCAGTGACAATGAATGGAAGATCCTATTGAGTTTGGAATAGTTGGGAATGTTGCTTTGGATTTTGTGGCCAGTTGAGTATCTGACACATGGAATCCCATCGCCACGCAGAAGACAAGACACTGAGAGACCGACTGTCCTTCAATAGAGGTTCAGTGTGTCTGATATCCAGTGTCCACCAACCTCCCTGCTCCACATGTACAGGTGCTTAGGGAACTGACCAGTGAGTGAATGCCAAGTCGAAGGGATGGTGGCATTGTGGTCCTGTAATAATAATTGATTAGTAATCCAGAGACCAGGATCAATGTTCCAGAAAAACGGAACAGAATTTTATCCTCCCCCATTGGTGGGTTCATGGGGAGGATGGTGGGAAGGAGAGAAGAGTAGTGGGAGAGAGCATAACCTGCTGGTTTCCTGACTCTCCTCTATTACACATTGGGATTGGCTGGCCCACCTCCCCCAGTTGAGGCCCAATTATGAACTGCCGGATGGCCTTTCCCTGCCCAATCTCCATTTTCAAACTGGTGGGAGAGGGAAGTTGACAATAAACCGAGTTCAGGCCTCAAACGTGGAAATGAGAGGAGGGTGTGTGTGCGTGGGGTTGTGGGGGAGGAGGACGGGAGGCTCCTTTGGTTTAGTTTGAGGGGACCGCTTGCAGTTCCAGTCCTGTCCACTGCAGCTTCAGGCGCTAGTGCACTGCTGGCCATTTCGATTGGCTGAGGTTGTCTGAGGTGTAACTTTCTCCCGGGTGAGGAACAGAAGTCCTGCCTCCAGCCAGTTTACACTTGCAGCGTGAAGTGACTGAGGAGCAGGCTGAGTCAGATGGGCTGTGTCCTCCGCCCATTCCATGGAAGGAACACTCCCCCCATCTGGAAAATCCTGGCCGTGTGTTCAGGTCCCACGCACCACGTGTTATGGTGAATTTAAATTCAACTCATGAATCAGGAACAAAACGTTAGTCTTGCGGATGGTAATGAGAATTAAACTGCTGGCTTGTTGTTAAAAACCCATTTGATTTATTAACATACTCCTTACCTGGTCAGGCTTAC
Organism: Carcharhinus amblyrhynchos; assembly: GCF_965287045.1. Classification (NCBI taxonomy): domain Eukaryota; kingdom Metazoa; phylum Chordata; class Chondrichthyes; order Carcharhiniformes; family Carcharhinidae; genus Carcharhinus; species Carcharhinus amblyrhynchos. Next base: position 993,540 of record NW_027649793.1, read on the forward strand.
GTGCTATCTAATTGGTTAGAACTCCCACAGGAATTGCTGAGTGAGATACTCAGTTTATCAGAGAAAAAAGACTCTGCGGGGATAGTTGGGGATTATTTTGAGGGAGGTTGTTTGGGATCATTAGGGGGATTGTTAGAGAGATGGGGGATCAATAGAGGATCATTAGGGAAATTTGGAATCAATAGGGGATCATTGGGATATGGGGATCAATAGGGGATCATTGGGATATGGGGATCAATGGGGGAATCAATTATTTAGGATAATGGGATCAATAGTAGACAGTGTCATTAAGGGGTCAATAAGGATCATTAAGGGAACAGTGAAGTATCACTCGATTGAAGGTGATCATTAGGTGAAGGGTTAGTGTTAAATTCAGCAGGATTATTTGAGGATCACTGGAATGAAAGACATTTGCAGATACTTCTGGAACTGGAATATTATGATGTGCCAGCAACTCTCTTTGCTGAATGATTCAAAACTCACTCAAATTACTCAACTGGGACTCTGAGGCTCAGTCTCCCAGATACTGACCTTGAAATTACAGTTCAAAAAGTCTTCCTCAGGACACACAGGACCAACAGTTAAAATGAGGGTCAATCCCTTAGAATGACTCTGTTTACACCTCAGGGACTGCAGTGGAACAAGAGGACAGCTCGTCACCACCTTCTCAAGGGCAATTAGGGATACATAGTGGCCGTGAATTGTGAATGTTATGCTATCAGTTATTATAAAAACTCACAGCACAGAACGAGGCCTTTCAGTGCTGAAAAAGCTCTCCCTCTTCCCTGCCTGCTCTTTTCCCTTTTTAAATGTGTATCTGATTCCCTCTCCCAGCTTCCACCAGCCTTTTGGTCAGTGCATTCCAGATCAAAACAACTGGCTGCATTTTTTGAAAATCACCTTCTTTCGCTATTATCTTAAATCTTAGCTCTCTGATTGCCAACTGAATTTGAAACCATTTGTGCTAATTACTTCACAAGACGCCAAACATTTTTGTCGGCTGTTCCTCTATTTTGCAGCCAACTATGTGTCACCTGCCGCAAAATGGAGCCACGGGTTTGTTTAATAAACCGAAGACTGAACAAAACCCTGTTTGTGTTGCTTTGTTGGAAGCAGGTATGAGAGTGCTAAAGCCAGACTTTTACCCATCGGTTGTCGGTCAATACCTGGCCTCGAGGTCCCTGGGACTAAATTGGAGCAATTCATTAATAAACCACCACCAATTTATTCATTCGGTCTTTGAGTTCATCTATATTGGAGAGAGTGCGGCAGAGGTTTACAAAAATGGTTCCAGGAATGAAAAACTGCAGTGATGAGGACAGATTTGAAAGGTTGGGACTGTTCTCCTTGCACAGAAGAAAGACAAAGACTTGGTAAAAATGTTCAAAACCATGAGGGGGCCAGACAGAGTAGGAAGGGAGAAACTGTTTCTGCTCAGAAAAGGAATGAGAATGAGAGAGCACAAATTTAAAGCGGTTTGCAAAAGATGCAAATGTTATGTGAGAAAAATTGTTTTCACGCAATAAGTAGCTGGGGTCTGGAATGCACTGCCTGGAGGTTTGATTGAGGCATTCAAGAGGACATTAGATGATTATTTGAATAGAAACAATGTGCAGCGGTATGAGGAAAAAGGCAGCAGAACGGCAAAAGTTATGGTGCTCATTTGGAGAGGCAGTGTAATCACAATGGGCTGAATGGCCTGCTTTCTAGTGCCTATCAGTGATAAATTGCCAGGTTGGATGGTAGCAAGTGACATCCACTAACATTGTACTGAAGGTAGCATTCAGTGTCAGCCTGCCACTCAGTAATACATCTTGTTAGCTGTCCATCGAATATCATATAGAAAACATTAATGTGGTAACTTCAGTCAAAGGTTTCACAGTGCATTCTTTGACTTTTACAATTAGTAAGATTCAGCCAGGATTCAACAAAACTCAACATAATGTAATCCCAGTGAATGTAATGTATCTCCAGCAATGAACAATGGTTACTCAAACACCACCCCACTATTCCTCTCTCTCTACTTCTCTCTCACTCCATCACTGGGGGCAGTGAGAGTCCATTCGTCACCCTATTATCACCTCTGTTTGCCGACTAACTGAATCAATTTTCATTTTTATTACATTTGTTTGGAAGATTTATGATGCTCTGTCCTTCACACTTCTGGGTCCCAGTGATTTTAAGAGCTAGGAACAGGAGTGGGCCACTCGGCCCCTCAAGCTTGCTGTGCCATTCAATAAGATCCTTGCTGATTTGATTGTAACCTCCCACTAGCCCCAATAACCTTTCACCCCCTATCTAGCATTCCTTAAAAATATCCAGCCTCTGATTTCACTGTCTTTTCAGGGAGAGAGTTCCAAAGACTCACTACCCTTTGAGAGAAAAAGCATTCACCGCATCTCTAACTGGTAGCATAGCAGTATTGTCACTCGACTAGTAATCCAGCAGGTTCAAATCCTGCCATGGGCAGATAGTGAAATTTGAATTAAGAACATAAGAACATAAGAAATAGGAGCAGGAGTAGGCCATCTAGCCCTTCGAGCCTGCCCCGCCATTCAATAAGATCATGGCTGATCTGTCGCTGCTCAGTTCCATTTTCCCGCTTTCTCCCCATAACCCTTAATTCCCTTGTCTGTCAAAAACCTACCTACCCATGACTTAAATATATTTAGCGAGGTAGCCTCCACCACTTCGATAGGGAGAGAATTCCAGATAGGCAGAGAATCACCACCCTTTGAGTGAAGAAGTTCCTCCTCAACTCCGTTCTAAACTGCCCCCCCCTTATCTTGAGGCTGTACCCTCTAGTCCTGCTATCCTTTCTAAGCGGGAAGAATCTCTCTACCTCTACCCTATCCATCCCCTTCATTATCTTATACGTCTCGATAAGATCCCCCCCCCATCCTTCTAAACTCCAATGAATCCAGACCCAGACTATTCAGTCTCCCTTCACAGTCCAACCCCCTCATCTCCGGTATCAGCCTAGTGAACCTCCTCTGCACCCCCTCCAAGGCCAAAATATCCTTGCGCAAGTGCGGCGACCAAAACTGCACACAGTACTCCAGCTGCGAATTCAACAAAATAAATCTGGAATTAAAAGTCTAATGATGACTATACAACCACTGTTGTAAAAAACCTGTCCTAATGTGGTTCGCTGGGGAAGGAAATCCTTACCTGGCCTACATGTGACTCCAGACCGACAGCAATGCAGTTTACTCTCAAATGCTGACTGAAATGGAAGGCAGTTAGAGATCGGTAATAAATACTGGCCCAGCCAGCGACCACCCAAACCCCATGAATGAAAAAAAGGTGACCCATTATTTTTATTTTAAGTACTTTTACGTATAATACATCTGACACTTTCTATTACTGGTTAGAAGAGATATTGTTTTATGGTGATTAAATCAATCAGGCCTGTCTTTATTGCAATGGGGGATCTGGTATGGTGAACTGCAGTGACAATGGATCCCTGAAACATCCAGTAGCCAGACTCACCGCAGCATGTATTACTGGAGCACTGTCGACGCAGTGTGGCCACCTGCTTCTCAAGGCTCTCCAGCCTGCTCAGGAGGGCCTGGACATCATCACAGCCACACACCTGCGGAGGGATGTTGATCCTGTGGGTGAAGACGACCTGGTTGGTGGGGTCGACATCATGCTCAAAGCGCTTGTCGTCCCTGGCCTCATCCTGAGCCTCAAGGATACGGGCCAGGGGTTTGGAGATGTTGGGCGAACAGGACTTGCAGTGGGGCAGCTTGATGTTGTAGACGTGGTTGAAGGTGGTGGGGCGGCTGGAGGTGACATTGGGCAGCAGTGCCCTCTTCTGGCGGATGGTCTTCACAAACACATCGCAGCTGCCTCTGTCCAGGAACATGACGACAAAGAGGAGCAGGATCTTGAAGACAAGCCCCATCTCTGTAGCTGTACGGAGGGGTGGAAGGCGTCCAGTCTTGTGTAGGGTTTGGATGTCAATACGGAGAGTTGTTTCAATGATCTCTGGACTTACAACAAGATTCCTATAGGAAATAAATAATCCAATTAACTGCATGGATAATGGTCTCAGCCATGACTGCTGGGTAACATTCCTATCCCTCACTCAGAAAATTGTTGGTTCAAATCCCACTCCAGGCATTGAATACAAAAATTTAAATTTATCCTCACAATGCAGGGAGTGCTGCAGAGCTGCTGTCTTTCAGAGGAGATGTTAAAATGAGGCCCTCTGAGGCCAAAAGGAGCCTCCCTCAGGAGATCATGAGTTTCTGGGAATCTGTTCCTGAAAAGGTGGGGGAAGCAGAATGTTTTTAAGGCAGGGGTGGATAGATTCTGGGTAAAGTTTAAAGCTTTCTTTAAAGTGTATTTATTAGTCACAAGTAAGGCTTACATTAACATTGCAATGAAGTTACTTTGAAAATCCCCTAGTTGCCACACTCCAGTGCCTGTTTGGATCAATGCACTAACCAGCACGTCTTTCAGACTGTGGGAGGAACCCAGAACAAGCGGTGATAGGGATGCAGATTTGAGGTTACTATTAGATCTGCCATAATCTTATTAAATGATGAAGGAGGCACAGGGGTCTCAGTGACCTCCTCCTGCTCTTTGTTTGTCTGTTCATGTGTAAAAAATCCCATGGCACTATTGGAACAGCAGGGTTGGGCGTTCTCCCCAGTGCCCTAAGTTAATATTTATCCCACAACCAAGAGTTACCTAAATATCGATAATCAGGCCATAAAATAAAATAAAAGGTAATGGAAAGACAATATAAAATAAAGGGTAAATTTCTTAAAAGGGTTGCAGGAGCAGAGGGACCTGGGTGAATTTGTGCATTGAAACTGGCAGGACAGGTGGTGAGAGCAGTTAATAAGGCATATTGTATCCTAGGCTTTATTAATAGAGGCACAGAGGACGAGAGCATGGAGGTTGTACTGAATTTATACAAGACACTAGTTAGACCTCAGCTGGAGTATTGTGTATAGTTCTGTGTGTAATGCTATAGAAAGATGTGAATATATTGGAGAGAGTGCAGAAGAGGTTTACAAGAATGTTACTAGGGATGAGAAACTTCAGTTATGAGGAAGTTGGGACTATTTCACTTGGAGAGAAGAGTTACAGGAGATTTGATAGCGATATTCAAAATCCTGAGGCATATGAACTGAGCAGATAGGGAGAAATTGTTCCTGCTCGGAAAAGAATTGAGAATGAGAGGGTACAGATTTAGAATGATTTGTAAAAGAAGCAAATGTGAGATGAGAAAAGACTTTTTCACGCAGTGAGTGTTTAGGGTCTGGAATGCACTGCCTAGAAGTGTGGTGGAGGCAGGTTCAATCGAGGCATCAAGAGAATATTTGGTGAGTATTTGAATAGCCATTCCCACCAGCCAACGGTGACCCCTATCACCACGGGTTCCCTGCTGCACGGAAACCCCATTGATAGTGCGGGATGGGAAGATTCCAGTTGCGGGCTAAATCCGTCACCCCTGGATGTGGTGTGGAAAATCCCATTCAATGTGTAGAGATACAGGGTAAAGGCAGGGGAATGGTACTATGTCATGATGCTTATTTAGTCCAGGCACGATAGACTGAATGGCATCCTTCTGCACTGTAACAATTCTGTGATTGTGCATTTGTGGTATCTTGCTATGTGTAGGTTCACTGCCCATTTTACTTATATCAGAACCCGTGGCTGCTTCGTTAATGTAAAATGATTTGGGACGGTTTGGAGAGCTACAAAAATGAAAATGTTTCTTCCAGGAGGTAGATATTAATTGGCCAGAGTGAGCAGCCTATTAAACATGAACTGATGGGAAATCTCAGTCAAAGGAATCTTGCTTTTACAAGCACAGTCATGTCTTAAACAAGCCAACTTAAAAGTCCAAATAGAGGAACCTATAGCCTAATATCAGCAAGGGAGAAGGGTCTTGAACCAAAAGAAGAGAATCTTCCAGCTCCCCGCAGTCTGGGAGTTGTAATGGCTGGTGATAGCTGACAGCCACACTCCAGCACTTCTCTGCAGGAAAGCTGACAGGACTGAAGGCAGCTGAGCTTGGCTGGCTGCTGTCTACTGCTGCAGTCCATCTGGGAAACCATCAGGTCAGGCAGATCTCAATACCCCCTCCCCCTCCCCCCCACCCTCATATACCCATCCCTCAATCCCCAATCTCTGGCTGGGAGTGAAATAACATCTGCTCTGCATTGTCAAAGTGCAGTCTCTCGTAAACAGTCAAGGTTTCTGAGAGTGGAAAGTGTTGGCCAAAGTTCACACTGGACTGAGTGAATTAACAGAACTGGAACTATAATGAGGCACAAGGAAATAGACAGATTTGATATCTAATTTCAGAGGCAGCAACAACAAAATGCATTTACTTATCACCTTTAATCATAGAATCATAGAGTTTCCTTCAATGCAGAAGAAGGTTATTTGGCCCATCGAGTCTATACCGACAACAATCCCACCCAGGCCCTATCCCCTGTAACCCCATGTATTTACTCTGCCTATCCCCCTGACACTGAGCAGCCATTTGGTGTGGCCAATCCACCTAACCTGCACATCTTTGGACTGTGGGAGGAAACAGGAGCACCCAGAGGAAACCCACACGGGCAATGTCAGAAGACATCCCACCTAAGGAACGGCACATCAGCATTACTAAACAAAACTTGACCCTGAGCCACGTAACAAGATATTACAGTAGGTGATCAAAATGTTCAGCTGTAGATTTTAAAGAACATCGGCAATGATGAAAGAGAGGTGGAGAGTCGGGTTGCCAACCCTCCAGGGTTGTCCTGGATCTCCAGGGATTGAAAATCAACTTTCAAGACTCTGTTGTATACAAGCCTGGATATTAAAAAAGAGCTTTCTTTTTAAATTCTCTTTCAATATTTCTCTTTACTAGATATTAAAATATTGAAGATGGGCTGGGCGGAGAGCCTCTCCAATTGGGCAATGGTTATATTTTGTGTTCCAGTTGGTGAAGGTAAGCAGTACGTTACAAGGACAGATGTGTTGGCCAACTAATGGCTGGATTGTGGAGATAAGTCATGCGTTGAAACCACCAGGAATACACTTAATCACAGTTGGCAACCCGAATGAAGAGAATTTCAAAGCTTCAAGCCCTAGCAACTGAAGACATGGCTGCTTTTGCTTATTCCTTCATGGGATATAGGTACCAATGGCTGGGCCCATCCCTCGTTGTTCTTGAGAAGGTAGTGGTGAGCTGCCTCCTTGAGCCGCTACAGTTTATGTGGTGTAGATACACCCACAGTACTGCTTGGGAGAGAATTCCAAGACTTTGTTAATGGTGGAATTGAAGGAGAGTAGATATCTTGGAGGGGTTACAGAAGACTGGAGGAGATTACAAAGGTAGGAATAGGATAAGCCCACAGAGGGATTTGGAAAGAGGAGGATTTTAAAACTGAAACTTTCCTCAACCAGGAGTCAGTGTATGGCAACGATCTCTGGGGTGATGCCTTAGAAAGGAGAACACAGAACTTGTATTTATATACAACCTATTACAGCCTCAGGATATCCCAAACATTTCATAGTTATTGACTTGATCGATAAAGATGTTTCCTGGCGGGTGAATCCAGAATGAGGAGTTATCAAAATATGGTATCTCTTAAATCCAGTCGGGAATTCAGGGGAAACTTACTTACTCAGAGTGGAGAGACTTGGAACTCACTACCGCAAGGAGTGCCTGAGGTGAAAGGCAGAGACATTTAAGAGGAAATTACAGAAACGTAAGATTGGGGAAAGGAATAGAAAACTATTGGTGGGAGTTTCTGCCCCTCCCCTCTCCCCACACATAGTGTGTTTTCTGGTGATGAAGGCAGTTTGCCATTGGCTGGCAATAAGAACATAAGAACGTAAGAAATAGGAGCAGGAGTAGGCCATCTAGCCCTTCGAGCCTGCCCCGCCATTCAATAAGATCATGGCTGATCTGTCGTGGATCAGTTCCACTTTCCCGCTTTCTCCCCATAACCCTTAATTCCCTTGCCTACCAAAAACCTATCTACCCGCGTCTTAAATATATTTAGCGAGGCAGCCTCCACCACTTCAACGGGCAGAGAATTCCAGAGATTCACCACCCTTTGAGTGAAGAAGTTCCTCCTCAACTCTGATCTAAACTGCCCCCCCCTTATCTTGAGGCTGTGCCCTCTAGTCCTGCTATCCTTTCTAAGCAGGAAGAATCTCTCTACCTCTACCCTATCCATCCCTTTCATTATTTTATGCGTCTCTATAAGATCCCCCCTCATCCTTCTAAAGTCCAATGAGTACAGACCCAGTCTATTTAGTCTCTCTTCATAGTCGAACCCCCTCATGTCCGGTATCAGCCCAGTGAACCTCCTCTGCACTCCCTCCAAGGCCAAAATATCCTTGCGCAAGTACGGCGACCAAAACTGCACACAGTACTCCAGCTGCGGCCTCACCAGTGCCCTATACAGCCGCAGCAAGACCTCCCTACTTTTATATTCAATCCCCCTCGCTATAAAGGCCAGCATCCCATTCGCCTTTTTGATCACCTGCTGCACCTGCAGACTGGGTTTTTGCGACTCATGCACAAGGACCCCCAGGTCCCTCTGCACCGTAGCATGCTGCAGCTTTTTACCTTTTAAATAGTAATCCCTCCTACTATTATTTCTGCCAAAGTGGATAACCTCGCACTTGCTAACATTATACTCCATCTGCCAGGTCCTCGCCCACTCGCTCAGCCTATCCAGATCCCTCTGCAGACTTTCCACACCCTCCGTGCAATTTGCTTTTCCACTCACCTTCGTGTCATCAGCAAATTTCGTCACCCTACACTCAGCCCCCTCCTCCAGATCATCTATATAAATGGTAAATAGCTGAGGCGCCAGCACCGATCCCTGCGGCACTCCACTAGTCACCAACCGCCAATCAGAATAGCACCCATTGACACCAACTCTCTGCCTTCTATTAGACAACCAGTCCTCTACCCACACTAACACCTTACCACCAACTCCATGCCCCCTAATCTTCTGAAGCAACCTTTTGTGCGGCACCTTATCAAACGCCTTTTGAAAATCTAGAAACACCACATCCACCGGTTCCCCTCTGTCTACTGCACTAGTCACACCCTCATAGAAGTCCAATAAATTCGTCAAACACGACTTCCGGTGCTACCAATATCTATGGCATTTTGCGTGACTCACTCTTCCTGTCACTGGGGAACCCAATATGGAGAGGGTTTGCCTCCAGCAGGATTGAAAAATCTTGACAGCAGGAAGTGCAGTGAATACTGGCCTGTGTTGACAGGGTGAAATGAAAAGCAATGGGAAGGGGTTCATCTGAAGCATAAATTCTTTCAGTACCAAAAAGAAGTACAATGTAAAAGCATCCAAGTCCTTTTCAAGTATATCATAATTATGTAAGAAAGGCGGCTGCGATTTGACACACAGCAAGATCCCACAAATATGCAACTCTTTCGAGAGTGTTAAAATGTGGACATTGGAACACAGCTAAGGCCAGCGGGGACTTTCCGCAGTCTTGGAGCAGCTGAAGACAATCTGTTGCCCTGCTACAGGTGAGTGTACGTCAGCTACTTTCAAACTCAGTCGCAATATTAAAACAGGAGAGGATTCCAGTGGAGAGACTGGGAATGGCAGGATTGTCATAAAAGGAGAGATTGCGTTGACTGAGCGTGTATTCACAGGAGTTTAGAGGTGACCTTATTGAAATGTATAAAATTCTGACAGGGCTGGACAGACTGGATCAGGAATGTTGCTTCCTCTGGGGATCTAGAACAAATGGCCACAGTTTCAGGATATGGGGTAATTCATTTAGGGCTAAGGTGAGGAGAAATGTCTTCACTCAGAGGAACTCTCTAGCACAGAAAGGTGTGCTGGCCAAATCGCTGAACATATTTAAAAAGAAAATAGGTAGATTTCTAGATTCTAAAGATATCAAGGGAATGGGGAGAGCACTGATGTTGATATAGAGGATCTGAATGATGGAGCAAGCTCAAATGGATGAATGGCCTTTTGCTGCTCCTATCTTCTCCGTTTCTATGACACGTAGCATTTCCTTGTTGTTCCGCGATCATGGAAAAGCTTTTGTGAATGGAGAAGTTTCAGCATCAGTCTGCAAAACCCACACATCCAATTCGCTTAGAGAACTGAAATGTTAAACCATTCATTTAAACAAGCAGCAATTGCAGAGTCAGTGAGTTCGCATGTCAGTGTGAGTGTACAGCCGACAAACTGACCTTTCTCTCCCTTAAAGGGCTCCTTTGTGCCCATTCATAGAGACAGAGAGGTCCCATTGAGCCTCAGGGATAAGGCCTCGATTGAAATAGGCGGCACCTGACACAGGATGATATTGTCAGGCAGGGCAACTTGTGAAAATCTAACATTACAAAGAAAGCGCAGCAGCAATTAGTGAGAGAAACACATAGCCTGCAGCCAGTTAACCTGATAGATTCAAGAGAGCACACCCTGTGAATAAATAAACAGTCCCAAATCCAGAGGGAAAAAATGGCAATCTCATTCATCAGCCAACTTTTCACCTTAACACCGTTTCAAAGTCAGAATCTCATATTTAGCTGTTCCTTTTCACCACAGTTATTGGGTTAGCAGCCCCTGGGCCCACGTGTTCACTAAAATCAGGAGGGCACCTCTTCAATCCATCAACTAAGAGTAACTCCATTCCCAGGTTAACTCTGAGTGGTGAGGGACTGTTAAACTCTTGAAAATACCTGAAGAATGATACAGATGCAAAATGTGAACAAAATGTGTTTCTTTCTTCACAGATGCTATAACACTTGCTGAGTTTTTCTGGCATTTAATGATTTTATTTCCAGAGGATACAGGTCCAACTTCCTCAATATTTCCTCACAGGACAGTCCAGTCATCCTAGGGCTCAGTTTGGTGAACCTCTGTTGCACTTCCTCCTAAGCAAGTATATCCTTTCTTTGGTAAGGGGATCAAAACAGTAAACGATACTCTATGTTCAGTCTCATTGAGGCTCCAAATAATTGTAGTAAGACTCCTGTAGCAAGTCATGTACCAGCCTCCTAACTACTGTGGTGATGTCAGCAGGTCACAGGCTGGGATTTCTGCAGAAAGCAACTCACCTCCTGATTCCTCGACCATCGACAAGGCACAAGTCAGGAGTTAAATAAAATATTTTACGTTTGTCTGGATAAGCACAGCTCCAAAAACACTCAAGAAGCTTGACACCATCCAGGAGGTAGCCCAGTTGATTGGCACTCCATTTACGCAAGGATACGCAAGGTCGCACTTACACAAGGATATTTTGGCCTTGGAGGGAGTGCAGAGGAGGTTTACTAGGCTGATACCGGAGTTGAGGGGGTTGAGCTATGAGGAGAGGCTGAATAAACTAGGCTTGTACTCGTTAGAGTTTAGAAGAATGAGGGGAGATCTCATTGAGACGTATAAGATGATGAATGGGATGGATAGGATAGAGGTGGAGAGACTCTTCCCGCTCAGAAAGGACAGTAGGACTAGGGGGCACAGCCTCAAGATAAAGGAGGGGCGGTTTAGAACGGAGTTGAGGAGGAACTTCTTCACTCAAAGGGTGGTGAATCTCTGGAATTCTCTGCCCGTTGAAGTGGTGGAGGCTACCTCGCTAAATATTTTTAAGACGCGGGTTGATGGGTTTTTGATAAGCGAGGGGATTAAGGGTTATGGGGAGAGGGTGGGAAAGTGGAACTGAGCCACAACAGATCAGCCATGATCTTATTGAATGGCGGGGCAGGCTCGAAGGGCTAGATGGCCTACTCCTGCTCCTATTTCTTATGTTCTTATGTTCTTATTTGCCACCTTCAAGATTCACTCCCTCCAGCACCGATAAACAGTGGTAGCCATGTGTACCATCTACAAGATGCACTGCAGGAACTCATCAAGATTCCTTAGGCAGCATCTTCCAATCCCATGACCACTAACATCTGTAAGGACATGGCAGCAGACATATGGGAATACCACCACCTGGAGGTTCCCTTCCGAGCCACTCACCAGATCTTATTGAATGGTGGGCAAAATGGCCTACTGCTCCCATGTCTTATTGTTACCATACTGACTTGAAAATACATCATCTTTTCTTCACTGTTGCTCGGTCAAAATCCTGGAACTCCCTCCCAAAGAGCATTGTAGATGTACCTACACCAGGTGAACTGCAGCGGTTCAAGAAAGCAGCTCACCACTAACTTCTCAAGGGCAATAAATGCTGGCCTAGAATTGATCTCTTTTGAGATAAAAGCACTATCTCTTTTTCTGTGACCAAGCCTTTGGACAGTTCTTGCAATGTCTCCTTATGTGGCTCAGTGTCAAGTTTCTGTAAAGCAATTTGAGTTGTTAAGATTGTTATAAAAATGCAGGCTGTTGTGAAAATGGAAACAGGAGGAGGTCCTTCAGCCCCTCAAGCTGATCCTATATTCTATTGGATTGCAGTTGATTGTAGATTATAGATTGTCACCTGAACTCTATTTGCCCACCTTTGTTCCATACCCTTTTATACCCTTAACGCAACACTAGTCGACCCATACCAGACATGAAGGCTCCAGCTGGGAGACACAGTTCCCTAACTGCTGAAGTGCAACTCACTTTAAGGTTAATTAATGCTGCTTGTTACAGATTCCCCATCATAGGAGACAGTGTCTACGCTTTTGGATTCTCCCAAACACCTTGATCAGCCGAATGGTCATATTGGCCTCAGAATAATAACTTGCTCTCTGCTCAGATGCTGCCAGATCGGTTTGAGTTTATCCAGCATTTTCTGTTTTTATTTCAGATCTCCAGCATCTGCGGTAATTTGCCTCTACCACCTCGATCAGGTCACTCCTCAATCTTCGAAACACAGGGGGAGCACTAGCCAGGTTTATTGTCCTCCTCGGGACAGGGCTCTGGAGTGAGCACAGGAATGTGTTACTCCGGCTAAGGTCTGACCAGAGCTCTGTGTCGAATGCAGCGTAACTTCTTTCCTTTTGTCTCTGCCTGCCTTGAGATTAATGCTAACTGTGCTGCCTATTAATCTTTCCAGATGCCTTTTGTACCTGACCCGTAGCTGTTAGTGAGCTGTGCACATGTTCCTCTGTCTGTCACCTTGAATGAAATATTCCAATCTGTCTCTTGGATGCACGGGGCAATGATCTCACGCCTGGACAAGTGAGGATGAGGTAATGTTCTGCGGTTGACAAAAAAACATAAATTCTTGGTTTAAATGTTTGACTCTCCAAACACTTCCTCACACTGCAAGCGATGCCTGGCTCGAGACTTCTATTGCCAATATTTCTCGGTATTTGTTGACGTTCCTATGATGCAGTTTTTTTTTTGCAACTATGGGGTAGTGGTGAGGGCTCCCTGATGGTGCATCAGGCCTTTCCAGCAGGCCATTCAGCCCAGTTGTTCTGTGCTGGTATTTATGCTCAATTCATGCCATCCTATCTGTTCCATTCCTCTCTCCCTCAAATTTCTCTCTTGTATCCCTGCGTTTAGAGACTCCTGATCTACACACAGGGACGTGGAATGACATAATTTTATGATGACGCATTGAAGTTTGTTTCCGTAAGGGACAGTGTTTCATTTCCACAAGACAGGGGTCTTTAGTCAGGCAGAAAAGTGAGACCTTTTGGGCTGTGAATTATTCCATGGCTGCTGTCTCTTCGCCACCTTCGTACTCAACTAACAGGCAAAAGGGTGGTGGAGGGGGGGGGCTAATATTATGGGGTGAGGATATGTGTGCAGACATATAGCAAACAGATGCATTGACTTCTCAGCATACTGTCAACTGTGGGACGCTGCTCATAACTAAGTGCTGGGGCTGTGGATGGGGGGAGGGGTGGCGGTGGAGGAAATAATCTCATTGGACTGGCTCCTGGCACTTTGCAGATGTGTTGAATTAAAATGCTCCCTTCGAGCCGAGCTGTCCTGCCTGGCCTCTGCTCCAGCAGTTGTGTCCAGAAATATCATGTATCAACATACTTTCCATTCCTGCCTCTCGGGCTGTTCCAGGATGTTAAAGCTGCCTGGTGTTACGAGTAGCAGTCTCTGGATTGGTCACGTGGTTTTAGTTTTGGGGATTAGGGGAGGAAACCTTTCATTACAGACTTTTCACACAATCATTCCTCCTCGTACACAGGCCTTAGCCCCAGATTCGTTCCACTTAGAGAAAATTAACTTAATGAAGGACAATTGAGAAAATCTGTTCCTAATCAAAATGATCGATCATGACATCGAGATCATTTGGGTTTGACGTCTATCAATCAATCAACAGTTTCATTGTTTACAACTAAGGGGTCACCCATTTAAAATGGAGATGAGGAGAAATATTTTCACTCAAGGGTGCTCTTTCGAATTCTTTTTCCACCTTCTCCTGATGGACTTTCTAGTGATGAAGTTGGCTGTCAAAATAATGTGTGAAATTACGTGAGGGGCATGTCTCTTTAAATGGTTTTTCTGTCCTCATCCTTGTCGGATATGTAGGCAATGGTACTGGACAATGGCCAGACAAGCTAAAGAAATGAACAGTCCGATATTAAACCAGAGTATGGAGAAGATTGGAACTTGTGGTTGCCTCCACTTTAAAGTCAGCAGCTGTGAAGTTTCTTCATCTCAGGCCCTGAGATGGAGAGAGTTGTGAAGCTGGAATTGTCTCCCTAGACTGAGCTCAGCCAGCGGAGTAGTGTGGGAATCCTGGAGGATGTGAGGCACAGATTGACCCGTGTGATACTGGGGCTGGAACTGCGGCCTCATTGAGATCTGAAAGATTGAAGGAGTTAGATGGAGAGAGAGAAATTATTTCCTCTGGCGTGCGAGCACAGAAAAAAGGATGATTTTATAATTAGACATAGTCTGGTGTTGAGCTCCTTGAATGTTGTCAGAGCTGCACTCATCCAGGCAAATGGAGAGTATTCCATCACACTCCTGACTTGTGCCTTGTAGATGGTGGACAGACTTTAAAGGGGGTTGTGGGGGGGGTGGGTGCAAGGTTGCGTTAGCAGGATTCCTAGTCTCTGACATTTTCTGGTACCATAATATTTTTATAGCTGGTCCAGTTTAGTTTCTAATCAATACCCCAGGATCTTTATGGTGGGGAATTTATCAATGATAACGCCCTTGAATGTCAAGGAGTGATGGTTCAATTCTCACGTGTTGAAAATGGTCATGATGCTTTGTACTGTGTGGCCTGAATATTACTCGACACTTGTCAATCCAAGCCTGGATATTGTCCAGGTCTTGCTACGTTTGGAAATGGACTATGTCAGCTTATCTCCATTAGATGACCAACAGCTTGATCAAAGAGGTCGATTTTAAGGAGCATATTAAAGGAGGGAGAGACAGAGAAGTGTTGGGAGAGAATTCCAAGCTTCTGGCCTCGGCAACTAAAGGCGTGGCTACAAATAGTGGAAAAGTGGTAATTGTGTCTGTTCAAGAGGAGGAAGGCAGATAGCTGGAGGATTATAGAGTTGGAGGAAATACAGAGTGAGGGAAGTTTGAGGATAAGGCCACAAAGGTAGGTTTTAAGGATTATTTTAAAAGAATTAGAGAGAAACAGAGCTGTTGGGATGGAATTATAGAGCTATGTCCTAAAAAGAATAAAGACCAATGAGCAATCAAAGTGTAGCCCAAATTCCATCCACCCCACAGCTGTACTCCGATGTTGCTGTCTCTGTGGATCTGGCTGGCTGATCTGTCCATTTTTATCACTAAACTCTCTTCATGCTTACTGGAAAGTAGAAATTTGATTGAAGTTTCCCATAGAAACAGATGGATAAACAGGGAGCTAAACAGCTCCAAAAGAGAGTTCTGTTTTTTATGTCTTTTATTGGCTGTGTACCATCACCGTGTTTACAAGTCCCCAAAGCAAGAGCTGACATGTGGATATGTGGTCTGTACATTATCTCCCTGTGGACAGTGACATAGAGAGCTGAGATATGTATGACACTCCCTCCACAGAGGTCCATTCAACTGCACCACTGCCTCGTGTCCACTTCTCTCTGGTTATTTCTTGTAATCCTTGTTGCGTGAGATGTTCTTGGTTATAAATCCAGCTATTTTGGGTTGGGGTGGGGAAGGTGGTAGTGGGTGGTGCAGTGTTGCTGTCTGGAGTCATAATCAAGGTCTAGCACGCCCAGCCCATAGCATGTGGCAAACATCATCAACAATCTGCTACCTAAATTCCAAACTTGTACCAATTTTCATTCACTGATCAGTTGTGCCCACTGACCTACATAAATTCCCCAACCAGCAATTAAAATTCTCATCCTTGTGCTGTTTTTAATCCTTTACATTTTCACAGGATGTAGACAGCGTTGTTGTGCCAGCATTTGCTGCCCATCCTAATTGCCCTTGAACGGCTAGCCCATTTCAGAGGGCAGTTAAGTGTCAACCTCATAGCTGTGGGTCTGGAGTCACATATAGGTCAGGCCAGGTAAGGATATCCTTCTTTAAAGTAACCATGTGAGTTCTTATGACAATCAATGATTCATGATCACCATTACTGAGACTTGCTTTATACTCCAAGTTTTACTAATGAATTTAAATTGCACCAAATGCAATGGTAGGATTTGAACCCTTGTCCTGAGCATTAGTCTGGTTCTCTGGACTCTCAGTTCAAATACATTTTCTCTGTGTCACCACCTTCCTCTGTAGTTTCACCCCCTGCATCATCCTTTAATCTCCTCCAACTCTACAATCCTATGAGGTTTGTGTGTTCCTTCAATTCTGGTCTCTTAGGTATCCCAATTTACTTTGCTCCACAATTGCCTCCAGTTGCCCCTGACCCCAAGCTTTGAATTCCCACCCTAATATCTCTCTGCCTCACATCCATGCCACCTTTAAGATGCTCCTTAAAACTGGCCTCTTTGGCCAAGTTTTGCTCATCCCCCCAATTATCTCCTGTATGTGGATGTCAACCTTTGTCTGATTTATGTTCCTATGAAGCACCCACGGATGGATTTAATAGATTGAAGAGGCTTGATAAATATAAATAGCTGTTACATTACATGCCTGATATCTGAGTCTGCTGAAGTATGGGCTGAGGATTATAATGGGTAATCAATTTAATGTCCACTGTTGTGTGTCTCTGACACATCCAATCCTGTCTGATAGTTAGCACTCAGTGAATTCCTTGTGTAGCCTGCTCTGAATTACAAAGACAAGTCCATATGAATGATGTTATTGGTGAGTAGCTGGCTCCATGTCAGTTTGGAAGACTCCAAAGCAGGCAGCAAAACAAAAGAAAATTCAACAAAAATACAAACTAGAAATTCTGGAAACCTGAAAGGAAAGCAGTGGATTCCAGAAATACTTGAAGAGGAACAATAGGATTATTAATACTTTGGGTCTCTCGATCCTTCATTAGAGCTGAATTTGGAATGATAAATATTTGGATCAGTGAGCTAAAATGAAGAGAAGGAAAATGGAAAGAGAGAGAGTGGAAGAATAAATTGAAGCACCAATTAGAGAAAGGGATAAATGGATTGAATGAATGTTTCAGATGGTTCAATGTTTATTTTATTTTTTAATGGGATTCACTGGCTAGATGGCATTTATTGCCCTCCCTCGTTGCCCTTGAGAAGGTGGTGGTGAGCTGCCTTCTTAAATTGCTGCAGTCCCTGAAGTGTAGGTGCATCCACAGTGCTGTTAGGGAGGGAATTCCAGGATTTTGACCCGGTAATATTGAAGGAATGACGATATATTTCCAAGTCAGGATGGTGAGTGACTTGGCATGGAATGTCCAGTGGTGGTGGTGTTCTTATATGTCTGCCACTCTTGTCTTTCTAGAAGGTAGAGGTTGTGGGTTTAGAATCTGCTGCCAAAGGAGATATTGCACTGATTAAATGCATGAGCCAATTGATCAAGGCTGAAGACCCAGTGGGGAGCTGCACTAATGGGAAGAACTGGCTGATGGAACACTGCCATAGCCCAATCTCCTTTCCAGGTTTCTTTCAAATATGGCTCACTGTTTGGAAGTGAGGACAGTGAGGTATGTTCTCTCCATCCTATCCCAACACAATACTCACTTGTCAACTACACCCCTTACCCAACTCTGACTGACATGCTTGCCCCATTACTGGGCCTGAGCGGTATCTCAGTTAGGTCACTGACCCTCCAAATCTAGACTGTCACTGGTTTGTGCCAATTGGCCAGGAGTTTTGTGGTAGGGAATTCAGTTCAGTAGGAGATGGGCTGAGACTATCCAGAAATTTCTGACAGCTGGCACAGAAAGGAGACTCTCATCAAGCTGGGTCTGGACTGATATCGCAGTTTGTTAATATTTTCTAAAGTTCATCTCATTTATAATAATCTCCAGTTGAGTGGAGATGTGGCATGTAGTTATGATAGCTTTGTAATCCTTCTCAGCGAGATCAACACTTGAAACTGAAGTCACCTTATCCATTTGAAAACTGACTGGGTAATGTGTTTCTCAGTTTTGTGGCTCAGTTTAATTTTTATTAACTTTGTAAAATGTAGTTTGTTCTGGAATTTCTCATTGGGTATGGACCTGCTCCTTGGCCGATGCCTCTGCAAATAGTAAAGAGATAGCGAGGCCAAACTGGTGTCACCATAAGCTCAGTGGTTGGCACTCTCGCCTCCGAATCAGGTAGAGGAGATAAATAAATCAGGTTATTAATCACAGGTAAGGCTCACATTAACACAGCAATGAAGCTACAGTTAAATTCCCCGAGTTGCCACATTCCGGTACCTGTTCAGGTCAATGCATCTAACCAGCACGTCTTTCAGACTGAGAGGAAACTGCCTCGCTAAATATTTTTAAGACGCGGGTTGATGGGTTTTTGATAGGAGAGGGGATTAAGGGTTATGGGGAGAGGGCGGGAAAGTGGAACTGAGCAGCGACAGATCAGCCATGATCTTATTGAATGGCGGGGCAGGCTCGAAGGGCTGGATGGCCTACTCCTGCTCCTATTTCTTATGTTCTTATGAAACCCAAGCAGACACAGGAAGAACATGCAAACTCCACACAGACAGTGACCCAAGCTGGGAACTGAACCTGGATCCCTACCACTGTGTATCAGCATTGTAACCACTGTGCTACTGTGCTATTGTTTGTTACAAGAGACACCTGGGGAGTGGTGACTTGTATGTTCACAAGTCATTGAAGGTGGGTGCACAGGTTGAGAAAGTGGTTTGGAAAATGTTCAGGATACCAGGCTTTATAAATAAGAACACTTGTAGAGCACAAACACAACGGAATTCTGTCAAAGTTATATAAAACACTGGTTTGGCCTCGGCTAGAATATTGGCCAGGATTTTCCAGCCCCAACCTAGTGGGACACACCAGGTGAGGGACGTGACAACCAGTCAAAAGTCCACTGACTTTGGGTGGGACTGGATGGTCCTGATAGTGGGTGGGGCTGGAAAATCCCAGCCAGTACTTCCAATTGTGGGCACCAAGCCTTAGGAAGCATTAGAGAGTATACAGAGTAGATTCACAAGAATAGTTCCAGAGATGAGAGACTGCAGTTATGTTGATTGAATGGGGCTATTTTCCTTGCAGTGGAAATTTGATAGAGGTACTCAAAATTATGGGGGGTCTGGACCAAGTAGGTAGGGAGAAACTGTTCCCATTGGTGGAAGGACCAAGAATGAGACAACACAGATTTAAGGTGGTTGACCAAAAACAAAAGGCGACATGAGGAAAATGTCTTTCTGACACAGCACATAGTTCGGGTCAGAAATGTACTGCCTGAGAGACTGGTGGAGGCAGATCAAATGTAACTTTCAGAAAAGAACAGATTCACACTTGAAAGGAAAATAAATATAGGGGAATGGAGAAAAATCCAGGGGTTGGAACTAGCTAAATTGTTCTTCCAGACAGCTGGCCCAGATATAATGGGCCAAATGGTCTCCTTCTGGATTGTAACTATTCTGTGATTCTAAGGAGAACAGTCTTAGCTTTTCCAACCTCTCCTCAGAACTGAAGCTGCTCGTCCCTGGTAACATCCTGGAAAAACTCCTCTGTCCCTTTTTAAGGCCTTGACATTTGCCCTGAAGCCTGGAGCCACGATTACGATGTGGGTATGCCGGCGTTGGACTGGCGTAAACACAGTAAAAAGCAGTCCCCTCGAAAGTTTGTGAGTATATTATCAAATAAATAGGTTTGCCACGATTACCCACAGAGTATTACTCCACCTGATAGATTTGTGTTGTCATCTTTCATGAACAACGTTATTATTTTGAACAGAAAACAGAACAGAAAATGCTGGATAAACTCAGCAGGTCTGGCAGCATCTGTGGAGAGAAAATCAGAATAAAGCTTTTGAATCAGTATGACTCTTCACCAGGGTATAGAGAGGGAGAAAAAAGGATTGTATGTTGTTTGAGGGGGTGGAACAGATGGAGCCATTTAGAAGGTGAGGGATAGGTGGATGCTAGGAGAAATTTGAGGGATTATTATTTTGTGTGCTCAATCCTTGTATTTACTTTTAAGATAAGCACTTATGTTAAATCATTTGAATGAATCTCACAAAGCAGTGGACAAGGTTAAAGAATATGACTCCCTATTTACTAAAGCCTGTATAAGGCATAAATCTGGTTTCAGACACAGTACTTAAATTCACCTTTCGATTTGAATTTATATTTATGGCACACTCATTTCAACCAAAAAGCTCAATTGAGAAATGTCCCAGCATCTCTTCCTCTACCAGACAGAAATATGAGAGAGGCAGCATCTAGAAAACGTGGATCCGTCCAGAATATTATCCCAATCCAGCCTCTGTTCTTTAATCTTTATATCCACCTTCCACTTTTCAATCCTTCCATTTCCAAGTACTTCCTACTTCTGTATATCAGACATTAGAAGCAGGAACTGTGCATGAGGGTAGTTAGCCCAACTGCTTTAGGCATTAGTGTGGCTCAGTGGATAGCGCACTCTCTGCCCTCGTTAATTGGAGGTTAGTGGGTTCGAGGCTTATTCCCAAGACTGCAGCCCCAACATCCAGGCTGAGACATACAAAGTAATGCTGAGGGAGTGCTGCACCATCAAAAGTACTGGCTTTCAGGCAAGCTGAAGTTTTGTCTGCATTCCCTTGGCTACTATTTCAAAGGAGAGAAGGAAAGTACTCTCTGGTGGCCTGGATCAATTAGCAACATTAAAAAACTCATGATCTAGTCATTATCAGATTGCTGTCTGTACAAACTTTCCATGCACAATAGACAGAGATTTTTTTACATTCTTGATCAGCATCACCAGGAAGCACAGCTTGACATTGAGAGTCTTCTTTGGATCTGCGGGTAGATGATGTGTGAATTTTTTTCTTTACAACAGTGAGCACACTCCTTTGAGTCTAATGGAAATCTTTGGAAATCCCAACATTGCGGATGATGCTCTATTTAAAATGTAAGTCTTTCTAATGTCTCATTTTTGTGATTGTGTTCCTTCCCTTTCCTGCTTTAAGTAAAATCCTCGAGAGAGAGAGAGAGAGAGAGATCTTGGTGATGTTCTGGGTAAGGATAAAGGAACCTACTGTCTATTTTCACAGCACCTTCTGTTTTTATTTCAGAGTCTGCGGTTTGATCAGTTATTTCACCCATGTTCCACCCGAACCACGTCAAGTGGATTCACTGCCAAAAGGGTCAGCTTTCGATAAAAGGACTGCTCTGTGTACCAAGAGCTAAACATTTCCATGACAAATAGTTCTTCCATCCTTCCTGGCAAACCCAGCCAAAATATTCTGAAATTGAAAGATCTAATCCAGGGAAAGACTACAGGTATGACAAACTGTCCCACTGAAGAGTGATGGTATTTAATGTCAGTGGTTAGCACAAGCATACAAGTGACAAGGTCCATAGCTGTGAAAATTGGATCAACTTTCATAGCATCATTCCCCATTACTTCTCAATCATTATAAATCTCAACTCTTCTTAGATTGAATTGTATTCCTATTACATTCTCTTATTTTTGTGGATAAGTGCAGCACCAACACCATCCAGGACAAAGCAGCAACACCCCATGCAACAGCCTAACATATTAAAACCGCACAATGGTAACAGTCAGTACCATCTACAAGATGCAGTGTAGCAACTAGGCAAGGCTCCTTAGACAGCATCTTCCAAACCTACGACCTCTACCATCTAGAAGGACAAAAGCAGCAAATACCTGAAAACACCAGCATCTGGAAGTTCCTCTCCAAGTCACTAATCTTGATTTAGAAACATTATTGGCTGTCCTGTCACTGTTAATGGGTCAAAATCCAGAACATCCAGAGGGACTCCTCAGGGACTGCAACAGTTTCAAGAATATAGCTTAGCAGCACCTTCTGAAGAAAATTAAGAATGGGCAATAATTGCTTATCTTGCCGGTGTCAACATCATCTCAAGAACAAATTTATCGAAAGAGATTAGGGGACTATCCTTTAAGCTCTGAGTCCAGACTGTGATCTGGGCCAGTCCAGTGAAAGGCAATTAAAGTTCTCTGTGTGATCAAACACCGAGAGATTGGGGAAATTAACTCCATGATTCAATGCATCGCCACAGGTTCCATTCACCACTTGAATCTAGACTGGAATTAGGCCCATAAAGAGAAGTTGAAACTTCCCTGAATGAGGGATTAAGTGGAGCAGATGTTACTCGAAAACAATAGTCTTCCATTTGTTGGGGTTAGAGATAAGGTTGGACAGTTGAGGGTGAATTCACAGGCAAGGGGGATTTAAATGTTTATTCTCTCTTTGCTACGGTTGATGTTGCTGCAGGACAACAATTATACATTTAGCTGTTTAAGATGGCTAACTATTTTCAGGAGTAGCGGAACATGTCACATGATCTTTCTTTGGCTTTTGTGAATCAGGCATTTAGTTATTACGGACAAGATTTTGAGGGTTCCCAGTCGCTTGTTTCCCACTGGCGGGAAGTGGCACACTGTTTGTCAGGAATTCTCTGGTCCTGCTGCTATCAATGGGAATTCCCACTGATCCATCCCACTCTGGCGGGAAACCCTCAGGCAGTGGGTGGTCTGCCAGCAGCACCGGAGAATCTCGCCAGCATGAACAGCCAGGAAATCCTGGCCCACATGTTCCATGGCCCATCTGAGGAGACTGGGTAGTTTTTATTCAGCATTGGAATATCAAGTATCCCATTTTGCCCTGGTTAGTGTGGATATGGCTTACAATTACTCATTAGCTTAAAAAAAGTCAAAACCAGGAAAGCCTTAGGGCCTCCATAAGATTTGTGACTTCTTTCCAGGCATCATAAGGGTGACACATGGGTTAAACCCACTGCTCTTGTGCACCTAATCCAACTTAAACCGGTGGGATATAATCATTTAGATGGATAGAGGCACCTCATTCAAATTGAGGTTGGAGATTCTCAGCCTGGCTCCTATTAATAGCATTCCATTGTACAAATCTGATTTGGCCCAAGGTAATAGTGTTATTTAGAAGAAAAACAGAGTATGCAAAGCAAAAGCATCAAGTGTGGTTAAGGCTTGGGGTAGCAGGGAAAAGTTAACTCAGTACTGACCAGTGTTTGGGAGGGGACTGGAATACATGGACCAAAAAGAATTGGGGTGTGAAGTGATGTGACAAAGCAATGATATTACAGAGAAATTAAGGGGAGATTTAATGAGGTATTTAGATCATGAAAGTTTTAGGCAGAAAAGCTGGGGAGATGGTGGGACAGTGGTATTGTCGCTGAACTTATGATCCAGAGCAACCTGGAAGACCCAGGTTCAAATTCCACCATGGCAGGTGGCGAAATTTGAATTTTAAAAAATATGGAATCAAAAAGTCTAATGATGACCAACACACTCCGTCTGTGCTGCCCTGGGAGGGTCAGCCTGCATTACATACTTGATTTGCTGGAGTGAGATTTGAACCCACAATGTTCTGACTCAGGAACAATATGTGAGCCACAGCTGAAACCAGGTCAGCTTTCACTATTCCACAGGGGCCTTGGTTAATAATTGGAGTACCTGGCTCTGAAGAAATTCAACACAGCCATAAAATTCAAATATATCTCTCAGTCAGATTGGAGAGATATCAGAAGTTTAAGCTTATTTATTAGCGTCAGAAGTCGGCTTACATTGACACAGCAATTAAGTTATCTGTTCAGGTACACTGAGGGAGAAATTAGCATGGTGAGTGCACCTAACCAGCACATCTTTCAGACTGGGGGAGGAAACCGGAGCACCCGGAGGAAACCCACGCAGACACAGGAAGTACATACAGACTCCACACAGAGAATGACCCTCGACAGGAGTTGAGCCCAGGCCCCTGGCGCTGTGAGGCATCAGTGCTAACCCCTGTGCCACCATGTTGTCCTACAGTGTGTCATTTCAGCTCTGAGCTTGGTGTCAGGAATTCACTTGGCAGGTGTACCTTCCACTTTTTATCTTTTTTTTCTGGAACTCATTGTTTTTCTGGAATCCAAATCTAAATAAGCTTAAAAAGAATGAGGTGCATTGTATAAATGAATATTCACCCCTTCACAGTGTCCTCTGCTTTCCTGGGTGACCATTCATCCTAATTGATGTGGGCCTATTCTTTTGATCTATCTAAGTTTGTCCTAACTCCAAGCTCAGGTCATAGAACAACAAAAGCTGAATACAAGAGATTTGAAACAAACGTTTTCCATTTTGTTTTACCACTGCAAAGAGCAGTGAGCTTTCTGTAAATGGACCCTCTCTGGATTTCCAAGCTTTGTTTATTATTGTTCAAATCCGTAACTTGCCAACCTATCCTCTTTGTAAACTTGCAGTTGTGACTTGCGCAGGGCATTATTTAGTTCCAGGAGGACTCCGCCCTGATTAGTAAAGTTTTCCACTGTATCTGACTGCCATATGGAAACAATATGCATCGCTGGCTGCCTTGACGCAAGACATTATTGTCTTCCTTTAGCCAGAATTAGCAATATTAATGAACTCCTCAATGTTGTGTGAAAACTCATATGGAACAGTTACTGCACACAGCAGACTGTGGTGATGACACTGATTGAAAATGCACTGTAAAAAGCTAAACTGTGCTCTGGATGGGGAGCAGGACGTGTTTATATATATGTGTCCAATGCAGTAATGACACCTCAATGAATCACATCACTTTCCAAACCCTGCTGTAATTTTCCATTCCAATTGCTTTCAAATGATTTTTTTTTAATCTAGGATTCTGTGGCATTTTTAATATTTGGAATAACTTTAGTGCAGTGTTGAAGACCCACTCACTTTATTCGCTCTTCTGCAGATGCAGAAGGCATCCAAAGCAACAACTTCAACCCCTCGTAGGAGGCACAGTGGGAGTCTGATCAGATCACTGTCTGAAAACAACTTCTAATCTGGTGCCATTCTTGGCAGAGATGGGAGTTATTGCTGATAAATGTGGGAACAGGACTCCCTGGCCCAGTGTCAACACTGTCACAAATTCAGAGCCAATAAGAGTCTAATGGAGAAGGCCAAACGTAACAGCTTCAGTTAGAGGCAGTGCTGAGAGCAAATATTACCTCCTGAAATTCCAATCACATAACATCCTGGACAAGAAATAGTCAGACAATTAGTTATTTTCAGATTAGGGTGACCAGCCCCGCTATATCTTTGTGCCACTTCAGAGGCCATCATCACTGCACAAGACCACTGGGAAAAGTGTTGACAAATGTCATCTCACGAAAGTGACTTCATGGGGATTACACAATGTCATTGTGGCCAAGATGACGACGATACTCCTGGCTTATTCTCCCAAACTACTGTCACTATAAAATTGGCTGTAATCAGCATACGTCCCACTAAGTCAGAAGTTTGGGTGTTCAAGACTTATTCTGACATCGGCCAGGCCTTCCTAGACCTACACTGCAGGGAAAACTGAGAGAGTGCTGCATTGTCACATGTGTGATCCTTTCAGATCAAAATTTAAATCCTATCTCCAATGATTATGAATGTTTCCCTTTCAAAGGAGAGTAGAGTGGTTCACCAGATGCTCATGGCCAACATGCATTATTCAACCAAAGTTGTAAAAGCACATTAACCGGTGGCTTATCAAGTTGCTCTATGTAAGATTATACTGTCCTCTGAATTGTTCGACCAAGTCACTCCATCATATTGAACCACTGCAAGGGATGACTGATATGTTCTAATTAGCTGACTGTCCATCTTCTCAGGACCAGGACAAATGGGCAATAACTGCCTGCATCCTTACCATTGGCATTACCATCACTGTGTCACCCACCATCACCATGGCTGTTACCACTGACCAGAAACTTAACTGGGCCAGCCATATTGTTACTGTGATTACAAAGACAGGACAGAAGTTTGGCATTTTGCAGCAAGTAACTCATCTGCTGACTCCCTAGAGCATATCCAAAGAGCATATCCAGGACAGGAGTGTAATGGAATACTCTCTATTTGCCTGGATGATGCAGCTCCAACAGCACTCAAGAAACTCAGTATCATCCAGGAAAGCGAATATACTGAAGGTTGCATTTGGTGAAAGGAAGCAGTTTCCAAATGAGACTGTTGTTGCAAACTATGTTCTCGAATTAAAGAAACTCTCTCATCACTGTGGGTTTGATGCAAACATAGAAATCAACCTTAGATACAGGTTTCCAGGAGGTCTAATGAACAATAAAATCCTGACCAAGCATTTGAGCAAAATCAATAAGCTAATGTGGAAGGAGGCTGGCAATGATGCCATAGTAAAAAGTCTCACAATACCAGGTTAAAGTTCTCCTGATTCTCATCTGATGAAGGGGCAGTGCTCCAAAAGCTAGTGGCTTTTGCTACCAAATAAACCTGTTGGACTTTAACCTGGTGTTGTGAAACTTCTTAATGTGCTTATCCTAGTCCATCACCGGCATCTCCACATCATGGCTACCAGTGAGGCTATGGCCATAGAAATGGCAGAAAGAGATAATTGCAGTTGGAAAGGGAATTCTTTTTGTCATCCAGGTAAATCTAAAGCTCGTTCAGGAGTCTGGAAATCCTTGAATAATAGATATGAAAACTGAAGCTGTTGTTATTGAACAGGAATATTCAGAGTTACGCTGAGAACAAGAACAGCACAGGAAAGATGAATAGGGAAGGGCTACAGAGAGAATTTCAAAGGTAAAAATGAAAGTTACAGATTCACAACTTACTTCAATTGTTGATACAGCTGCAGTGTCTTGGAAGGAGGGAGAGCAAGAAATCCCTAAGGCACATTATGTAAAAGTGGTGTGATACTGACTAGTTATTCCAATGGCAGTATTTCAGTATTAGATGAAGTTAATATTGGGATGGGATATGGTGATACATCATATTAGTTAGTAGTACTCAGAGGGAACAAAGTCTCCTTAGTAGGAAGGAATTGACTGAAAAAATGATTAAGTTGGGCCAAGTAATTTACAGTAGGGATCAGCAAGAGTATGTCTGTCATTGAGGAAGTGTGAAACGGAACAAAGTGATAAAGAGGACCAAATGATAAAACTGGCGTCAGTACAAAATTAAACATCCTCAGTCAAAAAATAGTCACAGAGTCATAGAGATTTACAGTATGGAAACAGGCCCTTTGGCCCGACTTGTCCACGCCGCCCTTTTTTTTTGAAACCCCTAATCTACTCCCAATTGCTCGCATTTAGCCCATATCCTTCCATACCCATCGTACCCATGTAACTATCTAAATGCTTTTTAAAAGATAAAATTGTACCTGTTTCTACTACTACCTTTGGCATCTTGTTCCAGACACTCACCACTCTCTGTGTGAAAATATTGCTGCTCTGGACACTTTGGTATCTCTCCCCTCTCACCATAAACCTATGCCCTCTAGCTTTAGACTCCCCTACTTCTGGGAAAAGATATTGACTATCTAACTTGTCTATACCCCTCATTATTTTATAGACCACTACACTCCAGAGAAAAAAGTCCTAGTCTATCCAGCCTCTCCTTATAACTCAATCCATCCAGTCATGGTAGCATCCTAGTAAATCTTTTCTGCACTCTTTCTAGTTTAATAATATCCTTTCTATAATAGGGTGACCAGAATCGTACACAGTATTCCAAGTGTGGCCTTGCCAATGTCTTGTACAGCTTTAACAAGAAGTCCCAACTCCTGTATTCAATGTTCTGACCGATGAAACCAAGCATGCCAAATGCCTTCTTCACCACTCTGTCCACCTGCAACTCCATTTTCAAGGAGCTATGAACATGTACCCCTAGATCTCTTTGTTCTGTAACACTCCCCAACGCCCTACCATTAACTGAGTAAGTTGTTCCCTGTTTCAATCTACCAAAATGCATTACATTGCACTTGTCTAAATTAAACTCCATCAGCCATTCATCAGCCCACTCGCCCAATTAATCAAGATCCTGCTGCAATTGAAGATAACCTTCCTCACTGTTCACTATGCCACCAATCTTGGTGCCATCTGCAAACTTACTAATCATGCCCCCTATATTCTCATCCAAATCCTTAATATAAATGAGAAATAACAGTGGGCCCTGCACTGGTCCCTGAGGCATACTGCTGGTCACAAGCCTCCAGTTTGAAAAACAACTCTCCATAATCACCATCTGGCTTCTGTCAAGAAGCCAATTTCGTATCCATTTAGAAACCTCACCATGGATCCTGTGAGATTTAACTTTATGCAACAACCTAACATGCGGTACCTTGTCAAAGGCCTTGCTAAAGTCCATCAGCTGCACTGCCCTCACCTACCTTCTTGTTCACCCCTTCAAAAAATTAAATTTGTGAGACATGATTTTCCACTCACAAAGCCATGCTGACTGTCCCTAATCAGTCCTTGCATCTCTAAATGCCTGTAGGTCCTGTCTCTCAAA
The DNA here is from genome assembly GCF_965287045.1 of Carcharhinus amblyrhynchos. Taxonomy (NCBI): domain Eukaryota; kingdom Metazoa; phylum Chordata; class Chondrichthyes; order Carcharhiniformes; family Carcharhinidae; genus Carcharhinus; species Carcharhinus amblyrhynchos. The sequence goes on from NW_027649793.1 coordinate 1,022,259, forward strand.
ATACCTTCCAAACATTTACCCACACAGATGTGGGGCTCACTAGCCTGTATTTCCCAGGCTTTTCCCTGCAGCCCTTTTTAAACAAAGGCAAACATTGCCACTCTCCAATCTTCAGGCATCTTATCCGTGACTATCGATGATTCAAATATCTCGGCTAGGAGACCCACAATTTCCTTCCTAGCTTCCCATAATGTCCTGGGATATACCTAATCAGGTCCCTCAGATTTATCTACCTTGATGCACTTTAAGACTTCCAGCACCTCCTTCTCTGTAATATGTACATTTCTCAAGACATCAATATTTATTTCCCCAAGTTCCCTAACATCCATGCTTTTCTCAATAGTAAATACAGATGAGAAATATTCATTTAGGATCTCACCCACCTCTTGTGGATCCACACATAGATGACCTTGTTGATCCTTAAGAGGCCCTATTCTCTCCTTTGTTACTCTTTTGCCCTTTATGTATTTGTAGAAGCTCTTTGGATTCTCACGGTCACAAAAGGGAGGATGTCCTTTTGAGAATCCCCATCAAAACGGATTCATTTCTAGCCAGTGAGTAACCTGTGAATTACTTACATACAGAAATGTCTCAGCTAGAGAAATCAATGAAGAAACTCGCAAAAAAGTCAGTACCGTGGTCAATTATGTGATGAATGGCTGGTATAAATAACTTGATTATGAGAAATTGCAGGTGTATTTCATGTGTAGAAATGAACTTGAGTGGTGATGAAGGCAATCTCCTGTTGGGTTTATGAGCCATTATTCAACCAAGGTTTAGAGAATGACTGTTACAGGAGCTTCATCAAGAATATATCAGGATTGTCCATATCCAAAAAAGAAGAAAGAAGCAATCTTTTGCTATCCATAGATAGAGATTTTGAAGATTCAGTCAAGAGTTGTTAAGTATTTCTCAAAATGACAAATGATGTGACCAAGATTCCTCCCATTCTGTGTTCAAAGCTACAGTAACAAGTACATGCCGATTTCTTTGAAGTGGAAGGAAAAGAGTATTTTGCTTTGGTTGATAATTATAGTAAGTGGAGAAATGTTGATCTTGTCTCTAAAGACACACTATTGAAGTTTTGAGAATTTTTAAAAAATTCTTTCATTGGATATGCTGGGCCAGCATTGCCCATCTTTAATTATCCCTTGAACTGAGTAGCTTGCTCGGCCATTTAAGAGTCAACCACGTTGCTGTGGATCTGAAGTCACATGTAGGACAGCAGATATTACTGAACCAGATAGGTTTTTGCAACAATTTACCACGGTGTCATGATCATCATTAGATTTTTAATTCCAAATTTCCTCTACAAATTTCACCATCTGCCGTGGTGGGATTTGAACCCAATTCCCCGGACGGAATTCCCGTTGAAGTGGTGGAGGCTGCCTCGCTAAATATTTTTAAGAAGCGGGTTGATGGGTTTTTGATAGGAGAGGGGATTAAGGGTTATGGGGAGAGGGCGGGAAAGTGGAACTGATCCACGACAGATCAGCCATGATCTTATTGAATGGCGGGGCAGGCTCGAAGGGCTGGATGGCCTACTCCTGCTCCTATTTCTTATGTTCTTATGTTCTTATAATACCCTGGGTCTCTGGATTATTAGTCCAGTGACAATACCCCTCCACCAGTTTATGGGTTGTCACAGGTATTGGTGTCAGCTAACGGTCCACAGTTTATGTCAGAAGAACTTGAAATCTTTGACTAAGAATGGAGTCAAACACACTCTAATATCACCCAGCTGCAGATTGTGAAGTAATCTCTGGGGAAATATTTGCTCGGTGACAAGTGAGGCAGTAATTTCTATATTTTACTTTGTAAACTTACAGATGGACCCCTCAAAATCCACACCAGGTTGCTTGTCTTCTGATTTCATATTTGAACATGCTTAGGTTTCGTTTCCTTCAGCGTGACATCAGTAGCAAAGAGAAAAAGCAGAAAAAGTGAAGATGGTCATTATATCAGACATGAAACTTCAAGAGTTCAGCGCTGTTCAGAAAGCCCAGGTAGAAAACCACTGAGATGATACAAAGTATGGGTGGGACTGTCCAGCCTTTCCTGCCAGTGGGATCTTCCAGTCCTGCCAAAGTCACACCCCCGCTTATGGTGACATTGGCGAGGAATGTAAATCTCCATCAATTCCAGTGAGACTGGAAGTTCCACCAATGTGGGCACTGGAGAACTATGCCCAATGTGTTTGGTGATTTTTGTAATTAGACTAGGTGTATTCATATATCTCATAAAGTATGCAGAGAGATAATGCCACAGAGATTATTTATTTGAAGGAGGAACTCTGACAAAGGGATATGATAAATTTCTTAAAAATCAAATTTCTTTCACAGTCCCAAGTGATGGTCAGAAAGTGAAAGTGGAAAGTGAAAATCAGAAAGAAATGGAAGGTTTGCTGGTGTCATAGTATCCATCATAGAGGAAGGGACAAATCAATCAATGTCACAGTTCCAACCATTCAGTGGAGCTGGTGCTCAAAGTTCAGGTTTGACACATTTGGGTGTGTCAAGAGAATCAAACTAATGCAAACGGAACAAGGTATATCCAGCAAACAGGACAAAGAAGCCAGAGGATTAACTGAAAGTATGTAGGAAGAAAGAAGTAAACATGTGTTCAGTATTGAAGCACTTGAATATTGCTGAGAAAAGGGACACGCTGTTGAAGCTTTGCATCTTGCACTCACCAGGTCAGAATCACAAGAATAACCAATCTCAAAGGGAACCGCAACTTATACTGAACATCTTTCCTGGTGAGTACAAGATGAAAATCTTCAACACAATGTCCCTTTCCTCAGAAATACTCATGAAAAAATGTTCTTCTCTTGTCAAATGATGATGCACTGGTGTTAATGAAAAGATATTTTTGCATACATGTAAATTACTCTGGAAATATCAGTCGTTTATGTTTTAGTTTGTAATTACAGTATAAATGGATAAGCAACCCACTGTTGAATTTTATGAAGTATTGATGTTGGTTTAATCATATTGTAATCCTGGAAATTTGATTTGATTATTGTCACATGTATTGCATGCAAAATTGTACATTTTAATGTATAAGTTTTGTTTTAATGGGAGGGGTAGAACATTGCAAGATCTGGGCATTTTGTTATATTGCCCTATCTGTTGGGGAGGTGTAAACAAATGTTCAATAATGGCTGACTGCAGTTGAACATGTGTTCATCTCACTCAGTGCAATAATATAACATTCTGTGAAAACCCTGAATGACATGATTCCAACCTGACTTACCTCAGAGTGAAGCTGGACCACACGTTAGCTTTCCACCAAGATGAAGCCAATAGTCAAATTCATCCAGAGTTTGGCAAACGCCAGTTGGGAAACCTCAGTGCCATGAACTTTGGCGATGACCTTCGTGTACGTCATAGCTGAGTATTGTGCACCATTATGGATCAGAAGTAGCCACACTCAATTGGTTGTTGATGTTTAACTGAACACTGCTTTGAGATGCATCACTGGAATGCTGAAGTCAATCCCAGCCCCCTGGCTGTCTGTACTGTAAATATCACCATCCAATCCACCCCCCCACCCCATCCCCCCCTCCCCCTTCCCAACCCCCCTTCTATCTCCTCCATCAGTCGCAACATCTTGGCCTTCATGAAACTCAGCGAATCTAGGAAAACAAATGTCTCACCAATGTCCCTCAGTTCCACTTAAAGTCACACAAATCCTTTTGGACCCATGCACATAACCTCAAGTAATGTGATGTCAACCTGAAGAAGCTTGGAAACACGAATAGTCCTCATAAGAAGTTATAAACAAACACCTTGTGAAAGACCCAACATAGAATATTTCTAGTTTCAACCTCCCACGAAGCTCATGGGCATCCCTAAACTACATCCGTACAAACCATGGCAACTACGGATACCTGACACATAAATGGAAAATTAAAAATATTTCTGTGCACAATGATGGTTGCCCAGAACAGACCAAGGAACACACAATGACTCAATATCCGACTCAGAGAGCAAAGATAATTACTGCACAGGAACAGACCCTCCAAGCCTGCACTGGCCATGCTGCCTGACTGAACTAAAACCCCCTATCCTTCCAGGGACCGTATCCCTTCATTCCCATCCTATTCACGTATTTGGCAAGATGCCTCTTAAAAGTCACTATTGTATCTGCTTCCACCACCTCCCCCGGCAGAGAGTTCCAGGCACCCACCACCCTCTGTATAAAAAAACATGCCTCATCCATCTCCTGTAAACCCTGCCCCTCGCACCTTAAACCTATGTCCCTTATATATAAGACTCATAAATACAAAGGAATTATTACACAAATAAGGACACCTTGTGGCGCAGTGGTTAGCGTCCCTGCCATTGAGCCAGAAACTCCAATTTCAAGACCCACCCTAGGATTTGATGACCAAGGAAGGTGCATTCATAATGCACTAACAGTTTGAGTCATGCACCAATGGCAGGCACTAAGAGCAAGGGAGATTCCTGGTCAGCCATGATCAATGTGGAGTAGCGCGTCTCAAGTTATAAGCCTCTGGGAACAAAAATACCTTGCCATAATCTATCCTGTACACCACTAGGTGTGGAAAGTGAAATAACAACAATTACAGCAACACGCACTGCCGCTCCTTGATGTAAAATTATAGTTGTTGCTCTATAACCAGTCATAGGAAAGAAAAAGGTGAAATAACTCTTCAGAGCCTGGTGTCCCTTCATCAGATCTCCCTTTACTTCCAAACTAATCTCCACTCCTAAGAGTTCTTCAGGTACAAAGTCAGGATCTGGTGTGCTAGGAGATCTGACACTCCTCATTATTTACACGGGTGAGTCTCCCTGTTTGGGTAGACAATCATTACCACCCACCTCATGGGTCTCACTGAAGTAATTACACCGGCACACCACAAATACACAATTTGACGATATCAAGTCAAACACTGCAGGGAAGAGGAGGGTATGTAATAATTTTCTCCACATCAAAGATTGTGTCAAGTGTTGTAAGTGATTCAAATAATAGCCTGACGGGTCTATTTAAATACTGGCATTTCATACAAGCAATGACCAAGTCTTGGCCTGAGGATTTGAATAATTAGAAACAGATTCATTTTACTTATAGGTGGTTCCATCCCAACAGTGTTCCACTTGTGAGGGACACCAACACTAAAAGTGGCCATTAGCACAGTGGTACAAGAACAGGTAAGAAGCTAGGAATACTGCAGTGAGTAACTCACCTCTTGACTCCCCAGAGCCTATCCACCATCCACAAGGCACAAGTCAGGAGTGTGATGGAATACTCCCCACTTTCCTGGATGGGTGCAGCTCCAACAACACTCAAAAAGCTTGACACCATCCAGGACAAAGCAGCCTGCTAGATTGGCACCATATCTACAAACATTCAATCCCTCCACCAACGACGTTCAGTAGTAGCAGTGTGTACTATCTACAAATTGCATTGCAGCAATTTACCAAAGATATTTAAACAGCGCCCTCCGAACCCACAACCACTTCCATCTAGAAGGACAAGGGCAGCAGGTAAATGGGAACACCACCATCTGCAAGTTCCCCTCCAAGCCACTCACCATCCTGACTTGGAAATATAACACCGTTCCTTCACAGTCACTGGGTCAAAATCCTGGAATTCCCTCCCTAACAGCGTTGTGGGTCAACCCATGGAACGTGGACTACAGCGATTGAAGAAGGCAGCTCACCCCCACCACCACCTTCTCAAGGGCAACTAGAGATGGGCAGTGATTCCCATTTATCACAAATGAATAAAAAGTGTATGTAAGATCGTTGCTCATGAATCCAATTGGGAAGACAGTATTTCCATTTATGCAAAGCCCTTCCTGACATCCCAGAGTTCCTTATAGCTAAATGTTGTTTGAAATGTAGCTATTGTTAGTGTAGTATTGGAAGCATGGCATCCAATTTGTGAACAGCAAGCTCCCACAAACAGCAGTATGTCAATGACTAGCTATTTTTGCTTTTTTTTTGAATGTTGATTGGTCAGGGCAATTGGGATAACTGGCTTCTTTGACATTACAGTGGAATCTTTGACATTCATCTTAGATTGCAGAAAAGTGTCAGTTTAATTTTGCATCTGACACATATTGCCTCCAAAAATGCAGCATCACTTCAGTGCAACACTGAAGTACAAACCTAAATTATAAGACACTGTGTCTAACAAGGGAACCCATAACATTCTGACTCAGTAAGCATAACAGCCAACCAGTGAGCCGCAGCAAACACCCCAAGAGTGGCAAGAATGAAACTTGCTAATTGCAGTAAATACCGTGGATACACATAAGAAGCTAGATAGAGTTCATAAGGGACAAAGAAAGACTGTAGTAGGTGTCATTGATGGGGCTGGTAAAAGGATAGAGTGAGGGCAGAGATAAATGGATAGTCACAGTGAGAGAGTAAGGATGGAGGGATAGTCACTGTGAGAGCACAGGTAGAAGGATAGTCAAAGTGAAGGAACACAGATAGAGATAGTCACAGCGAGAAAGTAGATATAGAGGTGCAGCAATTGTGCACAATGCTGCAATAATGCATAGTACAGGAATAATCGGTACACAGTGCAATAATAGTGCACAATACTGCAAGTGCATGTCACTGGAAGAGTGCCCAGTGCTGCAACAATGCACATTACAGCAACAATAGTGAATGGCACAGCAAAAAATGCATAGTCCAGCAATAGTGCATATGCAACAATCATGCATGGCACAGCAAGAAAAATGCACAGTACAGAAATAGCACATGGCACAACAAAAGACGCAGAGTACAGCAATAGTGCATGGTGCACTGATACCGCCTTTGCATGAAAACCCCCTGACACATTTTCCAAAAATGACCGCACCCCACATTCTCCCTTCTTAATTTCCCAATCAGAGGAAATAATTTATCCTTATCTATCCCTATCAAATCATTTCATGTTAGATGTCTCCTCAGATCAGCCCTCAACCGAACACAAGTTCATGTAAATCTGGTGAAGGTTGCGACCTTCACACCTCTTAGACAATTAGTGACATTATTCTGCTGACGTGTTTACAGTTACTGCAGTAAATGGTGGGATGCAAGGTGGGTTTTGTCCATGGGTCTTCCTGACTAGAGCTACCCTAATGCTGTACCACCTGGGATCACTGTTTATTAAGATTTTCATTTCTGGTTTCCAATATTTGTCAGTTTTTATCTCTCTCATTTCCGCGCCACCTGCTCTGCTGCAAATTCCAGATGTTAAAATAGTTTGCAATTTGTTTCCCTGATTTGAAGCATGAATCACTGTGCTAATGCTTTCCTGATGTTGACATTTCAATAAACGTTCACAGATCCAGGGTATGCAATAAACTATCTGCACTGGCAGATACAGTGAATAAACAGAACTATTGAGACTCCTCCAAGCTGTAACGTTTACACAGAGGAGAAGGGATAATTATAGGCTGTAAGGTGCTGCATAAACTCAAAAACATGGAGTTGCCAAACACTATTTTTGTTAGGTGCCAGTTGTGGCACAGTTGTTCTCACTCTTGAGTCAGAAGGTTCATGGGTTTAAGTTTCACCCTGGAGACTTCAAGCCCATGGTCCAAAGTGACACTCACAGTGCGGTACTGAGAATGCTGCACTAATGGGACTGTGGTTTGGGGTGGGGAGGAATCTTTCTTTCAGAAGCAAGGCTAAATCAAGGTCCTGTTTGCCTTCCCAGGTGAACATGATTTGGAGATGCTGGTGTTGGACTGGGGTAAACACAGTAAGAAGTCTCACAACACCAGGTTAAAATCCAACAGGTTTATTTGGTAGCAAACGCCACCAGCTTTTGGAGCACTTGATGAAGGAGCAGCGCTCCGAAAGCTAGTGGCTTTTGCTACCAAATAAACCTGTTGGATTTTAACCTGGTGTTGTGAGACTTCTTACTGTGTTTTCCCAGGTGAATGCAGAGGATCCTGTTTTGAAGAGCAGGGGAGTTCTTTCCCTCAGGTAATATTGATCCTGCATCCAACGTCAATTAAACAGGGTCATTATCACACTGCTGTTTGTGGGATATTACAGTATGAAAACAGCCTACTGCCTTTCCAATATTACAACAATGGCTACACTTCAAAAAGCACTTCATTGGCTGCACAGTACTTTGGGAAGTCCTCTACGTTTCCCTGTCAAATTCCTTGCAAGCTGCTCTTGGAGCAGTTACGCAGCCATCTGCTGTTACTCCAGCTTTTTTAATGATAGTATTTAAAAGACAAGTGGGCAGCAGAAAGTTTAAGTGAACATCTTATAAAACCAGTGTGCAGCAACTGGACATTAGAACCTGCAGACTGCTCAGTGTGCGACACTTCAAACACCAACTCATTCCTAAGCATCAAAGTCTTAACAATGAACACTTTAAGATTAACTATCACAAGAAACAAGGTCCAAAGAATAGCAATAGGTTCCATCAACCTGCTTCAACAAATGAATACAGGAATGACACTTGTTGAGTAACAGGATCTTAATTTTAAAACTGATCTTTCAAGGCCATTACTAAATGATCAGTGAATTGACTGGCGCTAGATTTAAATATGGATAATTGATGGCAGAGGTGGTTAAAGTGAACAGATAGGCTGTGGGATTTAGCTGATTTGAGGCAAGGAGCCTGATTATGGAAGTAAAGGTGGTTAATCTGTACGTGATGCAGTGATCGAAAACCCCAGGGGAAGGAAACCCAGGCAAAATCTAGAAGAGGAATCAGGAACAGGAATTTCCCTTCAGGGTTCTACCTGGGTTTACTGACCATCAATCAGCACTTCCCTGGGGACTTAATACTTGGAGGGAGTCAGGAATGGGAGGAAGTGAAGGAATGGGGAAAGTATGGGGGGAATTGGAGTGGGGAACGGGGATGGGGAAGTGGGAGAATGGGGGATTGGGTGATGGGGGGTTAGGGAATGGGAGAGTGGGGGAATGGGGGGGGGGGCGAAGGAATTGAGAATGATGGAATGGGGAAGTGGGGGTTGTTGGGGAATGGGAGGAGTGAGGGAATAGGGTAGTGGGAGAATGGGGAAGCAGTGTGGTGTGAAAGAATGGGGGAGTGAGTGGGATGGGAATAGTGGGGTAATGGTGATGTGTGGGAATGGTGGTTGAGGGGAATAGGGGAATAGGAACATGAGAGAGAGTGGGCGAATGCAGCAGTGGGGGAATTAGGGAGACTGGTGGAATGGAGGAGTGAGTGAATGAGGATGAGTGAGGGAATGGGGCAGTGAGGGAATGCGTTGTGTAGAGATATTAGGAGAATGCGGAGTGGGTGATGAGGAGTTAGGGAATGGGAGACTGGAGGAATGGGAGAATGATGGAATTGGGAATAATGGAATGGGTAAGTGGGGAGATTAGGGGAATGGTTGAATGCGAGGGAATGGGGTTAGTGGGGGAATGGGCTGAATAGTGGAGTGAGGGGAATTGGAAGGAACCAACAAGAGGGAAACATGTACTTGACTTCATGGCAGTAGTGGTAAGAGTGACCATCATAAGGTCCTTGGGAAGACAAAGTCCCGCCTTCACACTGAGAAAAACCTCCAGCATGTTTAACATTATCAGTGTGCTAAATGGGACAGACTTCACATAGATCCAGCAACTCAAGATGGGCATCCATGAGGCACTGTGGCATCCATCAACAGCAGCAGAACTGTACTCCAGCACAATCTGCAATCTTATGGCTTGGCATATCCCCCACTCAACTATTACCATCAAACTAGGGGATCAACCCTGGTTCAGTGGAGATTGCAGGAGTGCATGCTAGGAGCAGCACCAGGCATACCTAAAAATGAGGTGTCAACCTGGTGAAGCCACCAAACAGGACTACTGACATGCCAGGCAGCATAAACAGCAAGTGATGGAGTAAAGCAATCCCATAACCCACGGATCAGATCTAAGCTCTGCAGTCCTGCCACATCCAATTGTGAATGCTGGTGGACAATTAAACAACTCACTGGAGGACAAGGAGGCTCCACAAGTATCTCCTTCCGCAATGATGGAGGATCCTGGCACTTCACCGCAAAAAATAAAGCTGAAGCATTCGCAGCAATCTTCAGCCAGAAGGGCCGAGTGAATGATTCATCTTGGCTTTTTCCAGTGGTCCCCAGCATCTCAGATGTCAGTCTCCAGCTAATTTGATTCACTCCATGTGATATAAAGTAATGGTTGGAGACATGGATACTGCAAAGGCAGTGTGCCCTGATAACATTCGGCACTGAAAACTTGCTGCTCCCCTAGCCAAGCTTTTCCAGTACAGTTACAACACTGGCATCTACCCGACAATATAGAAAATTGCCCAGTTGCGTCCTGCACACAAAAAGCAAGACAAATCCAAACTGGCCAATTATCGCCCAGTCAGTCTACTCTCGATCATCAGTAAAGTGATGGAAGGGGTCATCGACAGTGCTATCAAACAGCACCTGCTCAGCAATAACCTGCTCAGTGATGCCCAGTTTGGGTTTCGCCAGGGTCACTCAGCTCCTGATCTCATTACAGCCTTGGTTCAAATATGGACAAAAAAGCTGAATTCCAGAGGTGAAGTGAGAGTGACAGCCTTTGATATCAAGGCTGCATTTGACCGAATGTGGCATCAAGGAGCCCTAGTGAAACTAGAATTAATGGGTATCAGGAGGCAAACTTTCCACTGGGGGTTGGAATCATACTTGACACATAGGAAGATGGTTGTGGTTATGGAGGGTCAGTCATCTCAACTCTGGGACATCTCTGCAGGAGTCCCTCAGAGTAGTGTCCTAGGCTCAACAATCTTCAGTTGCTTCATCAATGACCTGCTCTCTATCATAACATCAGAAGTGTGAATGTTTGCCAATAATTGCAAAATCTTTAGCACCATTCACGGCTTCTCAGATTCAGAAACAGCCCATGTTCAAATGCAACAAGATCTGGACAATATCCAGACTTAGGCTGATGAGTGGTAAGTAACATCCATCCACACAGATTCCAGGCACTCTAACCACCTCCCATTGACATTCAATGGTGTTACTATCACTGAATGCCCCACTGTCAACATCCTTGGGATTACCATTGACCAGAACCTCAACTAGACTTGCCACATAAACACAGTGGTTACAAGAGTAGGTCAGAAGCTAGGAATATTGTGGCGAATAACTCACCTCCTGACTCCCCAAAGCCTATCCACCATCTAATAGGCGCAAGTCAGGAGTGTGATGGAATACTCCCCACTTGCCTGGATGGGTGCAGCTCCAACAACACCCAAGAAGCTTGACACCAACCAGGAAAAAGCAGCCCACTTGATAGGCACCACATCCACAAACATCCACTCCTCTGCCACTGACGTCCAGTAGCAGCAGTGTGTACTATGTACAAGATGCACTACACCAAAGATCCTTAAACAGCACCTTCCAAACCTACTACCACTTCCATCTAAAAGGACAAGGGTGGCAAATACATGGGAACACCACCTGCAAGTACTCCTCTAAGCCGATCACCATCCTGACTTGGAAACGTATCGCCACTCCTTCGCAGTCGCTGGGTCAAAATCCTGGAATTGCCTCCCTAACGGCATTGTGGATCAACCCACAGCACGTGGCCTACAGTGATGGCTCACCAGCACCTTCTCAAGGGAAACTAGGAACAGATAATAAATGATGGCCAACCAGCGACGCCCATGTCCCATGAATAGAAAAAAGTGGGGTAATGGAGGAATCGGGGGAATAAGGGGACTTGAGGGAATGGGGATAGTTGGGGAACAGAAAGTGGGGGAATGGGCAAAATGGAGGAAAAGAGGGAGTGGGGGAATGGGAGAAAAGCTAAAGTTTATTTATTAGTGACAAGTAAGGCTTACATGAACACTGCAGTGAAGTTAATGTGAAATTCCTGGATTCCCACACTCTGGCACCTGTTCAGGTCAATGCACCTAACCAGCATGTCTTTCAGACTGTGGGAGGACACTGGAGCACCTGGAGAAACCCACACAGACATAGGGAGAATGTGCAGACTCCACACAAACAGTAATCCAAGCTGGAAACCAAACCCGGGTACCTGGCGCTGTGAGACAGCAGTGCTAACCACCGTGCCACCCACAGCAAGAGGGAGCATGTGGGACTGGGGAAATGGAGGGGTGCAGGGTTGGGGCAAATGAGGGATTATTGAATGGAGTGAGAGAGTGGGAAAGTGGGGAATGGGCAGTGAGGGGAAATGGGAGGACTTGAGGGAATAGGGGGTAATGGGGGAAGTGGGAAAATGGAAAAATTAAGGAATGGAATGAGTAGGGTGAATGGGATGGTGGGAAAATGGGGAAGTTGAGGAGTAGAGGGATTGGAGAGGGAGAATGGGGTGTGAGGGAATAGAGGTATTCGGATAGTTTAGGAAATGGGGAGAGTTGAAGGAATAGGGAAAATGTGGGGAGCGAGGGAATGGAGCAGTGGGAGAGTTAGGGAATAGTGGGTAATGGGGATTTAGGGGTGTTTGGGAGAATGGGGTATTGAGGCAGCGGGGAAGTGGAGAGTTGGGGGAATGGAATGAGTGTGGGATTGAGGGGGAGTGGGAGGCATTGGGGCAAGAGGGGGAATGGAGGGTATGGGGGATTGGGAGAGATTGAGGGAAATGAGGGGGTTGGGGAATGGGAGAATGAGAGGAATGGAGAGAGTGGGAGAATGGAGGGAGTGACTGGAATGGAGGAATGAGGGTGTAGGGGAAATGAAGAAAGTTGGGAAGAATTAGGATATTAGGGGAATGGGGCAATGGGGGGATTCGGAGATTGAGGGAATGGGGGAGTGACAAAATTGGGGTGAGACGGCCACTGGGGAGTTTTTGGAAATGGAGGAGTGATGGAATAAGGATAGGGGAGTGATGGAATGGGGGAGTGATGGAATGGGGGAGTGGGGAATGGTTGGAGTTGGGGGAACGTTAGGAGTTGAGGGATGGGGAGTGGGATTTTGGGGTTTGGGGGAGTAAGAGATAGGGAGTTGGAGACTGATGGAATGGGGGATTGGGGGGGAAGATGGGATGGGGTGTTGTGGGGTTTTGGTGGAGACTGGAGGAGTCGGGGAGTGGGGCAATGGAAGGAACTGGAGGAATAGCTCTCACTGGGAACAATGATTCAGTCACATCCAAATTACCTTGTAAAAACACCATCCCAACTGAAGCATAGACAAGCTTAATATTAGAAACAGTGCTTGTGTAATTCACATTCAAGGTGATGGTTAACACTCCATGCTTTTGGATAAGCACGGACAGTTTAAGAGGTAGGAACAGCTCTCCCAAAGAATTGGCAAGGGAAGATGGGATGAATTGCCCCCTCCAATGCTGTAAGATTCTATGATTCTACAATCTTTAAATCATGAGGGCAAAAGTGAATAACACAGGTTAAATGATGGGGATAATAGAGGAGTCACACACATATGTACCTATGTAGCCTTTGAAACAGCGGCACAGGGAATGAATAAGAGAAAACCGAGGCTATTCAACATTTGAACAGGGACAAGTATTGGTTAAAGGTATAATCCAATCCTACATACATACATCCATTCATAGTGCCCTGCCTATTCAGGGTTTGTAACTGTGATAGAAAGTAACCTGAAAGACATTTCAGCATCTTTTCTCCATTCTGTGTTGTTTTTTAACTATTTATCAGCAGTATTAACCTGGCACACGTCCTATAATAGGAATTGTAACCTGGAAGGCTCATTAAGATGTAGCACACAATGGCTAGGTTGAAATTTATGTTCCATCTCCTGACGCAGGAGCCCGTCAATGAATTCCTCTAATTAAACCATGTTCAAATCAAACTCTCCATCTTAGCAATTGACTTATTACAGAATCCCAGACCCCAGAAGGAGACTATTCAGCGCATCATGCCTGGGTCAGGTCTTTGAAAGACCTCTCCAATAAATTGCACATCTGTTCTGTCCCTAAAACCCTATAAAATTTTTTTTTTCAAATATTGATCCATTCCCCTTCTTTCAAAAGTTGCTACTGAATGATTTTATCACTTTTCTCAGGCAGGGCACTGAAACTTTAAAAAAAATCCTGTTAATCTTCCCCCTTTAATTCTTTTGGCAATTATCTTCAAACACCCAGGATCTTATTTTTTAATGGAAAAAAATTGCTTGAACAAACCCCCTGCTGCATCAACCTCTGCTCGATGTTCAGGAATGAGTTGAAACAACCTACTTGCATATTCCCAGATGTTAAGTGTTCCACCTAAGCAGCAGACAAAATTGTATGCTGTACAATTCTATGCAGAGCTACATTTAAATGAACAGCAACTGAAATCATTCATTTTACTTTGGGGATAAATAAGAGGCAGAGTCAGCAAGGAAACTTGAAAAATCTCAATTTCCACCCGTCCAATAGAAGTATGTTGAGATTGTTTTAAGGAAAGTCCAGTCACACATGCTTAAATATTAAAACGCCTAAGAAATTATGAATGGTGCTAAGTAAGGCAGAAACAGCTATATTTGAACTATTTTAAAATGTGATTTATAGACTTGCCTTTGTTGCCCTCACCATCATAATTTTAAGCAACAAAAGTATATTTGTTTAATATAAACCAGAATGATTCTGGACATTCAGGTTTCTTACCTTGGTGGCGCTGGATGATTGAGGAGCTGAGCTGGTCTGAGCTGCCTGCCTGTGGACAGCACTCTAACTGATGACCTGCTTGTCAAATAAATTCCTTCTGCCACAGTGAGATCAGCAAGGCTGTGAACTTCACACACACTCCCTCTTGCAAAAAACTCACCCATGTGATTCCAGCCAGTGATGTCATTGAGGAAATGCCAAAATTCATTCATTAATTTTTAACTCTTTTGCTGACCACTGTCCACTCTGCTGTCCTGCTTCTCTCCCTCCTCTCCCGTGCCACCACCAGATCTGGGCAAATTGCTTAAAGCTTTAACCCTTGGAGAGGCTAAGGCTGGTCCCAAATGACAATAAAGCTTTGGTCAGGGTCCTGAAGTGTCTCTACTCAGGCAGTGTTTTATGTGGCTGTAGGTGAGCGCCTGTCATATTGCTCTGTGGTGGTCTCTGATGTAGATTTATCACTGTGCCTCAGCAGCTCACACACTTAGCTCTTGAATTAGAAAGTTGTAGATTCAGGTCCCTCTATCCAGAGACCTGACCTCATAATTCCAGGGGTCTGCACTGAGGGATTCCTGCACTGTCAGAGGTGCTGTCTCACTGATGAACCATTAAACCAAGGCCCATCCTCTGCTCTCTCAGGTGAACGTAAAAGATTACATGTCTTGTCTTGAAGAGCAGGGGAGTTCTCCCTGGGTCAACATTCATCCCTCAACCAATAGCTCAAAAATTAAACCAGATAATCTGGTTGCTATCACACTTCTCTTGACAAGATCTTGCTACACTCAAAGTGGCTACTGTATTTGCTACAATACAATGGTGTTTAACAGGCAGTAAAGGGCTTTGGAATGTATTGCCATCATGCAAGACACCATTCGCTTCCCCATTGACTAACATCAGAACTGTCCCAACAAAACAACTTCTATTTATGTAGCACATTTAATTTAATCAGTCAGAGAGTCAAGGGTTAAGGGGATAAGGAGAGAAAGTGGAGTTGAGGATTGTCATATCAGATCAGTCATGATCTCATTGATGGCGGAGTAGACTCAATGAGTTGAATGGCAGACTTCTGTGTCTACGTCTTATGGTTTAACAAAATGTCCTCAGATACTTCACATTGTTAAACGAAGCATGGTACCCAGCCTGTAAGGAGACAGTAGGCCAGACATTAAACGCTTGATCAAAGAGAGAGGTCCTAAGGAGAAAAGTGAGGCCGAGTGTAGGGAAGAAATACCAGAGATTGCAGCCTAGGCGCTGCATCAGGGAGAGCAGGAGCAGGGACCAGCCTTCAGGAACTGTATCTCAGGGCAAGCACAGATCCTGCTTCACATCTTCTGGCAATCAGTACATCAGAGAAGGTAGAATCTGTGCATCAGAGGAAGGATTGAGGTGGATGGGATATTTCAAGCATTTAAACAGGTTTGGAATTCAAAGGCAACTATTTAAATGGAAGATTTTTCCCTTGTTGCCGAATCCAGGGTTATGCAAGGTAAAAGAATGCAGTGACATAAGAGTGTAGGGTGGAAGAAAGGAGGTTCATTGTTTGATCTATCACACCCAGATGTCACTAGTAAACACAAAGGTCAATGTACATTTTTTCCTATTGGGTCAGCCAGGTGTCAAACTCAAGCTGCAAACTGTAACTTACTGAGCAGCTCTCCACATCTGGACTGGGAAGGGGGTAGGTGGTGGGGAGAAAGTTGTGAGCTGTGGCTCAGTGGGCATCACCCTCAACCTCAGAATTAGTAAGAATAATGGCTTCAAGCCCCACTCCAGAGATCTGAAACCAACACCAAACCAGAACATTCCCAGTGCAGTTCTGGGGGACTGCACCACTGTCAGAGGTGTCACCTTCAGGGGGTGAGGTATTAGACTATGATCTTGACTATAGCCTCACAGGAAGTTGCAATAGATCCCCGATGGCACTGGTTTAGGCATTCTCCCAGCTCACCTGGCTAATATTTATAAACAGAAACAAGCAGATGATCTGGCACATCATCTCATTGTTGTTTGTGGGAGCTTGTATAAATGTCCCAT
Organism: Carcharhinus amblyrhynchos; assembly: GCF_965287045.1. Taxonomy (NCBI): domain Eukaryota; kingdom Metazoa; phylum Chordata; class Chondrichthyes; order Carcharhiniformes; family Carcharhinidae; genus Carcharhinus; species Carcharhinus amblyrhynchos. Next base: position 1,038,836 of record NW_027649793.1, read on the forward strand.
CTTTCTTCTAGGGCAACAGTGACTGTTTTTTATCGGCTGTAACAGGAAGAAACTCTTCCCACTCCAGAGTGTTGTGGACACTCTGTCATTGACTATACCTAAGCTGGGATCGACAGGTTTTTGGTCTCTTGGGGAATCAAGGAATATGAGGAATAGGCAGAAGAACAGAGGTGAGGCCAAAGATCAGCCATGGTTGATGGTGTTACAGACTGAAGGGAATGTCAAGTATGTGGGAGGTCCTGAGTAGTGAAGGGCACTGTGTAATTGCCTTTATCTGGAGTGCTCACTAATAAAATACCTAAACTTGTTCCACTATCCCTAAATGCACCCAACTGTTCCACAATCGAATACCATTTCAAAAGGACTTGTTTTTAAACTCCTTATCCTGGTGAACACTCACACTGTTTATGAGAGCGATTGACATGAGTCTGGGCAGAAAGTAGTGGTATTGCAGTGTAAGGTGGGGCCACTGGCAGTCATTCATTCATTCAGAGACAGCTGTTCAGATTTCTGTCCCACAAGCTACTCTGTGCTCTTGACTGTGCCACAGGACCCAGACCTTTGAGAAAAAACTTGCATCTCACAGGTTTGTAACCTAACCACTGATTCCCTCGCCTGTCAGAAAGATGATGAACAGCAGATAGCCTATGCCAGTTGGCAATTTTTTCACCACTTCTCTCTAATGATTCATTTAGCAGTTTTTTTAGCAAACACAAGCGCATGTTTTACACAGTGATAATCCTCTTCACTGTAATGTGATGATCATCGCAGGCAGCACTGTCTAACTGGGACAGTATTCATATATCCTGCAATCGAAAAGGAATAGAGGTGAATGTAACGTCTGTTATCCACAGGAATTCCGTACAATTGGTTGAGGAAGACATCTGGACCATTGGAATTCCGTAGAGAAGAAATTAATAGGAATTAATTTAACCAATTCTGCAAAGTGGGAATGGATAGGAATTAATTGAACCCATGAGAACTATGTAAAATGGGAATGAATGGGAACTAATTGAACCCAATGAAATTTCATACGCTGGGAACGAATAGGAATTAATATAATCCATTGGAATACTATATATTGGATATGAATGGAAATGAGTTTAATCCAAAGAAATTCCATTCAATAATTCCAGCAAGAATGTGGTAACATGGCTCCTTTAAGGGAGCGACCCCTGAGGGCCATGTGGTTGGGCTGGCTCCAATGGAGAGGTAGCATGGGAAGCTGATCCCATCGGGCACGAAGGCACGGATCCTGGGTTAGGGAGGAACCTCAGCTGGAGCCGGGGAGAAGGAAGTAGGGGTGTATTGCAGTTCTGTCATATCCTTGTACATATACAAATATTGGTAATAAACCCTTTAGAACTTGCAGTCACATTGAGCTGCCTTTAAAGTTCTTACAAAGAGGTAATAATTGGATTCATTACACCAAGCAATGGGTGGTGGCATAACATCCTTTTTAGTATTTTATTCACAGCAAAGACTAAGTGATTTCTTCTGACTTAGAAACTGTTTGACCAATGTGAATGTGATGTGAGATGATATTTCATCTTTCGGTGCTAGTTCGCTTTGGGGCACAGTTGAACGATAAATTTAATTGTCGGCCAAGGCAAAATACATGTGTTTATTGTTTTATTTCTACCTGAGGTGACAGCACGGCCTCATGCCCTCCCTTGGACAGTGGGGTGAGAGTGTATCTTCATGCATCTCTTCGTCCATTTGCTGTTTTAGAGTCACTGGCTCAGTCGGCAGCAGAATTTCCTTTGAGTCAGGTTAGCCCACAGCTGAGGGCCCTTCAAGGGACTTAAATCCATAATTTGAGCTGACATTGCAAGATTGGAGGTGCACTCTTTTGACAAGGCATGAAACTGAGACCTCCATTGCTCTCTCAACCGGTTGTAAAAGATCCCCAGGATTGCGAGGGTCTTTGACAGGATGCAAAGGAGATTTACAAGAATAGTTACAAAGTTAAATTCGAGGAGCTGGAGTTGCTCCTCTTGAAGCAATGGAGATTTAAGGAAGGTTTGATAGCGTAAAAGACAGGTATGAATAGGGAAGACAAGAAAAAACAGTTCCAAATATCTGATGACACAAGGACATAGAGGAATGGTTTTGGGCAAGAGGTCAAAATAGGCGAAGAAGACCTTTATTTGTAGAGCAAGCGATAATAACCGAGAACTTGCTATCTAAAAGTGCAAAGTGAAATTGGATGTGCATTTGAGGTTATAGAAACATAGAAGCAGGACTAGGCCTTCAAACCTGCTCTGCCATTCATTTTGATCATGGCTGATCATTAAATTCAATATCCTGATCCCTGATCCTCCCTTCCTCCCATATCCTTGATCCCTTCAGCCCCAAGAGCGACATCTAATTTCTTCTTGAAATCAGTCACTAAACCTGAAGGGCTACAGGGAAAGAGCGGGAATGGCAGTGAATTCAATGGGCTGAACAATCCCCTTCTATTCCAAAAATGGCAATGGGCGGGAATTTCCCAAAAATATTTTCTCAGTGCCGTAATGGCACGAAAGCAGGAGTGATATACTTTAGTCTTTCAGGTGCACTCCGCACCGCAATCCTCCCACACTCAGTCTCTCTTTCAGAGAATTGGGAGTTTGGTGCCAGAACTGAGGGAGGTGAAGGTGGGTGGGGGACTGGGGGTGTGGGGGGGTGGGAGTGGAAATGGTGAATGGGGCCTAAACACACCAGTGAGCCTGGCTTCAGAATGCTTTGGCTGTTTCGCAAGAGCACCTCAATCTCAGTGCCCTAGGAGACTCCTTCCCTCCACCAACATTGGGACCCACTCCCCCCCCACCCCACCCCCCACTATCAGCAGTGAGTCCCCCCATCCCCTCCCCAAGACGGGCTGCTGGTATCCAGGTCCTACTGATGGGTCCCCTTGCCTGGCCACCAACACATCCCCCAATCATGACCCTCGACATACCCCCCCTGCCATGATGACCACCTTCATGATCCATCCCTGTACGACTGCCCCCATTAGACCTCCTTCCCCGAGCAGCCCCAGGTCATAGTCCCCACTTAGGCGCCCATTCCCTCGTCACACTGGCACACTGCCCATGCTCTTCTGGCACACTGGCGGTGCCAACTGACACTGTAAAGTGTCTAGGGGCCCCTGCTGAGGTGGCCAGTTGACATTGGAAGAGTGCCAGTGTCAATGTGCCAGATAGGTGCCACCAGGTGGGCACTGCCTGATGGGCACTGCCTTGCTTCCATGTTTCCAACACCATAACAGTGATATTATTTCAGTCATGATAGACCACTGGCTGCCCTGAGGCCATGAGGGGCATGATATAGAAATGGCAAGTTGCTTTTTTCATTGTTGAGCCAGGAAAATATTCATCACTGCCATTAGATAATTAAATGCACAGTCACTGACAAAAGAGCTTTAAGTGGATGCTTTGACCATGATGTAGAATATTTATCTGCAGAGCCAGGACAAATGTGATTATCTCATATGTGGGCCGTCACTGTTTGGGGAAATATTTCCATATTTCCTTACTTGTAGCATAACAAGCAAATTTTTATGATGTTACTGACACAGGCCACTGGAGACAATAGTTATGAAAGGGCAGTTGGCAAAAGAAAAGGAACAGCTTTAACATAAAGCAATGTCAAGATTAGAGGACCGTGGATATCTCTCAGTGGGACGATGAAGTTCAGACAATGTCACTGAGTCTGTCTGTCTGTCCAGGCGTTGGGAGCTGCCAGTGTACATTGAGCTAATTTCAGTATAAACTGTTCAAAGTGAGACTCCCAGTCTGGACTCGCAAATTGTGGGTCACTGCTTGACGGAGCTTTGTAGTATTCCAGCATTGTAAAGTTGTACAAGATGCACATCCAGTCCTGTGCTCTGATGGGCTTATTCATGACCATATTCTTAGTATTCCAAAATAAGCTCATGTTAATAGGAAATTGTTCTGTAAAATGCATTTCCATCGCTGGGCTGGGCATCACACAATCTCTGGTGCACTCGCATACAGGCCTGCTTTAAAAGACTGATGGCCTGCATTGTTCATTTCTTCTAAATTCATTTCTGGGATGTGGGCATTGCTGGTTAGGCCAGCATTTATTGTCTGTCCCTAATTGCCCCTTGTGGAGGTGTTGGTGAGCTGCCTTCTTGAACTGCTGCAGTCCCTGAGATGTAGGTACACTCACACTGCTGTTAGAGAGGGAATCCCAGGGTTTTGACCCAGCGACAGTGAAGGAATGGCAGTATGTTTCCAAGTGAGGACGGTGAATGACTCCAGATGGTGGTGTTCCCAGGTACGTGCTGCTATTCTAGATGGTAGTGGTAGTGGGTTTGGAAGTTGCTGAATTAGCACAGTGGTTCGCACTGCTGGCTCAGATCGTCAGGGATCCGGGTTCGATTCTGGCCTTGGGCGAACGTGTGGCGTTTTCACATTCTCCCTGAGTCGGCATGGGTTTCCTCGGGATGTCCTAGTTTCTTTCTGCAGTTTACAGATTAGGTGGATTGGCCATGCTAAATTGCCCCTTTGTGTCTGAAGATGTGTAGGTTACATGGATTGCCTATGGGAATAGGGTGGAGGACAGGGTCTGGACAGAATGTGCTTTTGGAGAGTCTTGAAGATGGTACACAGTGTTGCCACTGTCTGTCCATGGTGATGGGAGTGAATATTTGTGGAAGAAGTATCAATCTAATGGGGTGTTTTGTCCTGGATAGTGCTGAGCTTTTTGAGTGTTGTTGGAGCTGCACATCCGAGCAAGTGGAAAGTATTCCATCACATTCCTGACTTGTGCTTTGTGGATATTGGTTAGAATTTGGGGAGGCAGGAAGTGAGTGATTTGCCACAGCATTATTTGCTTCTGATCTGTTCTTGTAGCCACAGTATTTACATGGCTAGTCGCGTCAGTTTCTGATCAATGGTAACCCCTGGATGTTGATAGTGGAGGAATGCCTTTGAATGTCAATGGTTAGATTCTGTCTTGTTAGAGCTGGCCATTGCCTGGCACTTGGGTATCACAAATGTTACTTTGCACTTGCCAGTCCAAGCCTAAATATTATCCAAGCCTTGCTGTATTTGAACATGGACTGTTTTCATATCTGAGGAGTTGCAAATGGTGCTGAACATTGTGCAGTCATCTTGTGAACATTCCCATTTCTGACCTTTCGGTCAGAGGGAATCATTGATGAAGCAGCTGAAGATGGTTGGGCCTAGGACACTATCCTGCGGAACTCCTACAGTGATGTTGTGGAGCTGAAACAATTGACTTCCATCCATCGCGACATCTTCCATTGTTCCAACCAATAGAGGGGTTTTCTCCCAGTTTCCATTGACCTCAGTTTTGTTCAGGCTGTTGATGACATACTCAGTCAAATGCTGCCTTGATGTCAAGGACTGTCACTCTCGCCTCACTTCTGGAGTTCAGCGCTTTTGTTCATGTTTGAACCAAAGCAGTAATGATGTCAGAAGCTGAGTGACCCTGGCGGAACCCAAACTGAGCAACTGTTTGCAGGTGATTTCTGAATAAGTGCCACTTGAAAGTGCAGTTGATGATTCTTTCCATCAATTTACTGATTTTTGAGAGTAGATTGATGGCATGGTAACTGACCGGGTGGGATTTGGACTATTTCTTGTAGACAGGACATACTTGGGTAATTTTCCACATTGCCGGGTAGAGGCCAGTGTTCTAACTATACTGGAATAGTTTGACTAGCAGAGCAGCAAGTTCTAGAGCTTAAGTCTTCTGTACTATTGCAGAAATATTGTCAGGCCCCATAGCCTTTGCAGTATCCAGTGCCTTCATGAAAGGGCAGCTTGCAGGAGGAATAAGAATTGCATTTGATGTGGGAAAGATAAGAGAAGCTGGAATTGTTCTCCTTAGAGCTGAGAGGTTAACAGGAGATTTAAATCAAGATGTTCAAAATGAGAAGGGCTATAGATCAAATCAATGTGAAGAAATAGCTTCCAGTGGCAACCAAATTCGAGGTAATTGGTAAAACACCAGAGAATTGATGCAAAGGATTATTTGTATGCAATGAATTGTTGTGATCTTCAACATATTACTTGAAAGGAGGTGGAGCAAGCAGTTTCAGTTATAACTTGCAACAGGAATTTTGATAAATCTGTGTAAAAATTTACGAGACCCATGGCAAAAGAGGAGGATAAATTGGATAATTGTTTCAAAGAGCTGACATGAACATGACGGGCAGATAGCTGCCTCCTGTGTGGGCAGAGTCTAAAAATGTTTCTGATCCACCTCATGACCTTGTAACTTCAAATGTTTAGCCCTGAGTGACTGAGTTTTAGAGACAGGCATTTGTCCTGATTGAGAGTTGGAAACAAGAACATGTCCTGATTGAGATTCGGAGACAGAAATATGTCCTGATTGAGATTTGGAGACAGAAATATGTCCTGATTGAGATTTGGAGACAGAAATATGTTCTGATTGAGATTTGGAGACAGAAATATGTTCTGATTGAGATTTGGAGACAGAAATATGTCCTGATTGAGATTTGGAGACAGAAATATGTTCTGATTGAGATTTGGAGACAGAAATATGTTCTGATTGAGATTTGGAGACAGAAATATGTTCTGATTGAGATTTGGAGACAGAAATATGTTCTGATTGAGATTTGGAGACAGAAATATGTTCTGATTGAGATTTGGAGACAGACACTTGTTCTGATTGAGATTTGGAGACAGACACTTGTTCTGATTGAGATTTGGAGACAGAAACCTGTTCTGATTGAGATTTGGAGACAGACACTTGCCCTGACTGAGATTTGGAGACAGACACTTGTTCTGATTGAGATTGGCCTTCATAGCGAGGGGGATTGAATATAAAAGTAGGGAGGTCTTGCTGCAGCTGTATAGGTCATTGGTGAGGCCGCAGCTGGAGTACTGTGTGCAGTTTTGGGCGCCGCACCTGCGCAAGGATATTTTGGCCTTGGAGGGAGTGCAGAGGAGGTTTACTAGGCTGATACCGGAGTTGAGGGGATTGAGCTATGAGGGGAGGCTGAATAAACTAGGCTTGTACTCGTTAGAGTTTAGAAGAATGAGGGGAGATCTCATTGAGACATATAAGATGATGAATGGGATGGATAGGATAGAGGTGGAGAGACTCTTCCCGCTCAAAAAAGACAGTAGGACTAGGGGGCACAGCCTCAAGATAAAGGGGAGGCGGTTTAGAACGGAGTTGAGGAGGAACTTCTTCACTCAAAGGGTGGTGAATCTCTGGAATTCTCTGCCCGTTGAAGTGGTGGAGGCTGCCTCGCTAAATATTTTTAAGAAGCAGGTTGATGGGTTCTTGATAAGAGAGGGGATTAAGGGTTATGGGGAGAGGGCGGGAAAGTGGAACTGAGCCACGACAGATCAGCCATGATCTTATTGAATGGCGGGGCAGGCTCGAAGGGCTAGATGGCCTACTCCTGCTCCTATTTCTTATGTTCTTATGTTCTTATGTTCTTATTTGGAGACAGACACTTGTTCTGATTGAGATTTGGAGACAGACACTTGTTCTGATTGAGATTTGGAGACAGACACTTGCCCTGACTGAGAGTTGGAGAAAGATACTGGTGTTTGAATGCTGAGGCAGAGATATTGATGGGTGTGTCTCCAATCTCAGGGCCTTTTTGCCAGGCCATGATTGCAGCCCCCAACTAGATCCCTATGGACAAAGAAGCCAGTCAGATCTCAGCCCAATGTTTGCCTCAGCATTCTGCTCAAGTAAGGACGATAAACATCAGATGAAAACAGCCTGTTGGTAAATCTTTCTACACCACCGCCCACGACACTGAACTTCCCACCCCTCTGCAGCCCCGTACTCTCAGAATGACTCTGCAGCCACCTACAGACAGCACAGCCTCACAATCTCTCACTGTCCTTCAGTATTATTTTACACTGAGTGACTGTATTTAACCTACTGAGCATTAATCAATGAACAGCGAGCCCCTTCAGCATCTCCTTCCACAGACTCTGGCTAGTTTCAGCAGATCTGCTGAGGTGTTGAGCTTGTAGAATTGGAGTGACCACAGACACTGTGGTCTCTGGCTAGAAGAAAATTCCTGGTTAGATCTTTCATCTGGAGCCAGCAATTCTGTTTTAACATTTGCGATATGTTGGCATTGTGGGTAAGGTCACCATTTGTTGTCCACCCCTTGAGCCGCTGCTGTCCATGTGGTGATACCCACACAGCGCTGTTATGGGGGAGAGTTCAGAATTTTAACCCAGCAACGGTGAAAAAAATATCCGAGGATTTGGATATCTTTCCAAGTCAGGATGGTGATTGACTTGGGATAGGAACTTTAAGGGGGTGGTGTCCCAGGCATCCACTGCCTTTGTGCTTCTTTACCAAGCCCCACCAATATATCATCGATACATAAAAATTAGGAGCTGGAATAGACCATTCTGCTCATCAAGTCTGCCCTGCCATTCAATATGATCATGGCTGATACCCTATCTCAACTCCCGTAGTCCATAATCCTTGATGCCTTTCAAATCTAGAAATCTATCAATTACCTTATTAAATATATTCAGTAACTTGGTCCCCACAGCCTTCTGTGTACAGAATTCCACAGATTCACCACCCTCTGAGTGAAGACATTATTTTCTCATCTCAATCCTAAATGGTTCAGCCCACGTCCTGAGACTATGACCTCTTATTCTAGAGTGCCAGCTAGAGGAAACATCATCCCTGCACCCCGTCTGTTCAGCCATATCAGAATTTTATATGTTTCAATGAGGTCCCTTCTCATTCTTACAAATTCCAGTGAATACAGGCACACTTGACCCAATCTCTCCTCATACGACAACCCTACTAACTGAGGGATCAGACCCATGAACCTTTGTTGCACTCAGTCTGACAAATATATCCTCTCTTTGGTAAGGAGATCAAAACTGACACAGTATTCTAGGTGTATTCTCACCAAGGCCCTGTACAACTGCAGTACGAGATCTTTGCTTCTGAACTCAAGTTCTCTCACAATGAAGGCCAACATATCATTTGCCTTCCGAGCTGCTTGATGGACCTGCATGCTTGCTTTCAATAACTAGTGTACAAAGAGACTCAAGTCCCTTTGTATCTCAATATTTCCCAATCTATCACCATTAAATAATAATCTGACATTCTGTTTTTCCTACTGAAGTGGATAACTTCACATTTATCAATATAATACTGCATCTGCCATGTACTTGCCCACTCACTCAACTCTCTAAGTTATTTTGAAGTCTCTCTGCTTCATCCTCATCCAGTGTTGTTTTGCCAGCAAATACATGATCCTTGCCAGTGAAGGCACGTGAGCATGGATGATAGCATCCTTGACTGACTAATCACAATTAAATAAGCTCATGAATATTTAAAACGGCCTCACGCTCTTCCTGTGCACAAGGCTGATTTTGCCATCAGAACACAGCCTGAGTTCTCTCCTCTTACCCGATCTGACCAGCTCACCGTGCCAAGTGTTCGGCATGACGAACTGGTAAGATTATCCCCTAAATGTCCCCAACAAGAAAACCATTAAAATTCCTGTGGTTTGGTGCAATTCAATTCTTCCACAATTAGAAATTTGAGCTGGAATGCTCCAGTCTCACAGGCCCCGCCACTGGCTTTCAGCCAAATCGCCTTTCACAACAGCAGGACTGGAGAATTGCAGCCACGAGCGAGGCTGGAGGATCCGGCACTTTGTTGGAGCCTGGAAGATTCTCACTGAATTCTCTCAAACTTAGATACTCCTCAGAGTGGAGACCTAAAGGTGCTGGCGTTGTCGGCTCCTTTGATTTTGGGGCATGCTTTTAATTTGCGGCCTGATCTCCAGACAATCTTACAGAACATCCCCCCCACTCCCATTAAGACACCCCACTTGCCAATATCAGCACCCCCCCAAGTGAGTGACACCCTATAATTAGGACACCAAATGTACCCCCTTCAGGAACACCCTCCTTTCCCCCTCTCCGACTCCGACTTGCCCTTCACAATGCACCAGGTTGGCGCCGCTGCTGGGGCAATACCCGGCCATTCTTCTGACCACCTGGGCTTCAGCGGTTCCTGAGCACCCCAGTTTGCATCTCATGACTTTTTGGAGACCAGCAGGATTCTCTCTGGGTTCCTGCTGTGGCTGAGGATCAGAGAATTGTAGGAGCTAGGAGAATCTGGCTCCAAACTGATTCTGTATATTTAAATAAACATTTAAAGATGATAATCTGGTTTACACCTTCACTGGGACACAGGTGCAGGGAGAATCCCAGTGAATACATCCAGTTAAATATGCTACGGCCTCTACCCTACTAGTCCTAGCGCGATTTGCACCTGGGAGGACACAACCAGAGAATCAACTCCTTACCCTTTTTAAAATTGGAGCATACCAAACAAGAAAAAACCCCAAACAACTGTTTTTTTAATTTAATTTTAAATGCTGACCTAATGTCTTCCCAGATAGTGACAGGAAACACATGTGATAACTGGGAGAGATCATGGCTCTGGAACATTCCTCACAACGGCAATCAGATGATTACTAAAAGATTGAATAGAAACACAAACATGCTCCATAAAGACAGACTCGCCCACTCTGCAAAGCTTTCAGTGCACGGAATAGGGTGAAAAGCTCTCATCGAGTCTTCACTGACTTCCTCTGTGATCATAGCCAGACTTCATTCGCCTTCCATCCCTGCTGCTGTAGCCAGCAGAGGAAGTGGGACTTGTAACACATCTGGTGTAGATGTGAAACAGCAGCCAGTGGTGTTGGGGTCAGAGGGACGCCAGTGGGTGGGGGAAGGTTGGAAGAGATAATGAAATATGAGAACACACTACAACCCAACTAATTCCCAGACAAGCACCTTTTTTCCATCTCTCCATGCAATTGGTTTGGAGAAACCTTACACGGTTTCAACAAAGTACTGTAGCTGACATGTTTTGTATTCACCCCCGACTTCCCAAAATACTCTCCCTCCTGCCACGTAGATCACCAAGCAACGCCCAGTAATATTATCTCTATTGTATCAGTTCGGACTCCAGTCAGTAATCCACATGACCCTCTTTCTCTCCAACTTGTCACGTTCCAGCTTACTGTTGCTGCCGCAACTTATTAAAAGAAAAGAGCCTTAAGTTTTCCGGATGGTTCCTCTACTTTGTTCTCCTTGATGATGTGGGTGGATGTGCTACATCAGACTTCACTAGGCAAAGGTTTCTCTGCCACTGTTCATTACTTTTCATATTTGAATGTTAAGGTGTGTAATTGTCACAGTGCAGCCTGCACACAAAGCATGCATGTACACACATGTTTAAACACATGTGCACACATACATATAAATACACACATGTAAATATATACTCATGCACACACATATGTGAATATGTAAATATACAGACACAAGTGAATATGAACATGAGAAAAGACTGGACACAGGCTAGCCTTGTACCCACTGGAGTTTAGAAGAGTGAGAGACAACTTGATTAAAAGATCTTGAGGGATATTGACAATGTGGATGTGGAGAGGATGTTTTCTTTTGTGTGAGAATCTGGAAATAAAGTGTTGTGAATTTAAAAAGGAAATGAGATGAAATTCTTTTGGAGTTGGTGTCTCTGGAACTCTCTTCCTGAAAAGATGGTTTGTTGCAGAGACTGAGGATATTTTTAAAGCAGAGGTAGATATATTCTTGGTAGTAAGTAAGCTGGGGGTGATACTTTATCAGGGTAGGCAGGGTCCAGATTTGAGTTTACTATCAGATAGCCATGATTTTACTAAATGGCGGAGCAGACTTGAGGACCTGAATAGCTTACACCTACTCCGTATGTTTGTAAGTTCATGTATATTATGTATACACACTTGCAAAAAACATGTAAATATGAATACACATGTGAACACATGTGTGCACAGACATGGGTGTATGCATATTCATGTATATATATATATACACACATTCACATGTATGCATGTTCACATATTTACTTGTGTTCACAGGTATGCTTTTAACTATGTGTGCACATGTGTTTATGTATATGTGTACATGCATGCTTTGTTTACAGGCTCCACTGTGAATATATCTAAACTTGTGAACATGTACATACATATGTAAACATGCACATAAATACAAGTATATGTACATCCACACGCACATACATGTAGAGCTCACTTTTCCTCCATTATTTATGTCCATTTCTGTACAAAGATTTGTTATTTTGGGAAATTTTTGCTTCAGTTCTTCAACATGGTCCTCAGTGTTGACATTCAAAGTTCATTTTCTTTGGTCATCTTCTCTCACTCCACAACACATGTGGGGTAATGGGAGGAGGATGCTTCTGAATCTAGGACAATGATCTGTGACCTGGAACTGTGGTACTCGGTAATGTGTGTTGATTATTGCTGAGCACTTTGACTGTCACAAACCCAAAACATAGTGAGGGCTAATTCCATACTCACAGCTCAATGTGTAACAGATTCAGAACAATGTCTTCCTGAGGGGTCGTAGCACCAGACCCTAACAGTTTCAGTTAATGTTTCCCGCCCATCCCAAAAGTGATTTGACCCGGACCATGCTGAGCACATATTGGAAAATTATTCATGATTTTCAGATCATTAATTTGAATGATCCAGTGTATGCCGGACATGGTATACAAACAGACACTGATACACTCAGACACACACAATCACAGACACACACATATACACACACACAAACATGCATGTGTGCATGCATAAGTTGTATGGTACCAGGTGGAAGTGAATTATCAACCTCTTACCCCATGTGTGTTTTGTGTACTGTATATGTAGAAAAGTTGATACAGAGATACACTGCAGATGTACAGAACTGATGGGAGTGAATTATTAACCTGTGACCCAATGTGTATTTAGTATGTCCAGGAGTTGACACTGAGATACAAATGGACTGTATAATACAAGGATGGAGTGAAATGTTAACCTAATACCCATTATACACTCTATGCATAGGAGCTGATACAGAGGCATACAGAGCAGTCCCAGACAGAAGTAAGTCACTACTCTTTTGCTTAATGTGTAGCCTATCTGTGCTCATACCCCAAAGTCATGCTCAACATGATCCACTGCAAAAGAAAACATATTCAAGGAAATACCTGAAAAGTTTCCTCAATTTTAATTTTTTTGTGGGGAGAAAAATAACTGAAATCTGTAAATATCTAAGTCTATGCTGCACAGGCTCGAACAAAACAGTCAGTATTGAAGTGTAGCAGTTGGATAGAGCCCAGAAAATATCGAACTATAAAACACACATTGCCGGGTCTGGAGGTAAACTCAGTTTAAGTATGTGTTCCTGGCTGGAACATGTAACCTTTCACAGTGAACGGACTTCAGGCTAAACAGGAATAGGTTTGTATAGAGAAAGCTCTGCAACACCTGAAGGGAGATGTATAAACCTTCTTTGTTCCCTGACAAGCCATGCCAACCGGCAGCTCAAATGCTTCAAGGGGCTTCAGTACCTTTGGCCTTCCACTGTGGGCCTCAGGTTTTTGATCTCCACAAGGCCTTGATCTCTGGATTGCCTGTCCCATCTACCCTCTGAGTGTGAACCGCAGCTATTTACTCTGATCCAGTGATGTGAGTTATGGTTGTTCCTTCCTTCTTCCCCTCCATTCCTTGAGGAGATCTGAATAAATGTCCACCTGTGCCGGGTTGAACCCGCAAATAAAAGCATCTCCAGCTGCCCGCTCCCAAGGCCCAGTGAAGAAACAAGGAAGAGGAAACTATAAATAATTATTTCAAATTGAGCAGGAGGTCAGCATGACTGACAACTGATCAGGCTGAGGCCCCAAAGCAGGTGCAATCCTGTTGGCATTTATGGCTATGCAGTTTGCTCAGAAGGGAGGTCTTATGGCACAACGGGGAGCATCCCTGTCCCTGAGCCACAGGTTCTGGGTTTGAGTCCTACCCCAGAACTTGATGGTCAAGGAAGGTGCATTCATAATACAGTCAAACAGGTTTTGTGTCAATGTGCAAAATCCTTCCAATACCCACCAATGGTAGGCAGTAAAAGCAGGAGAAACTCATGTTTTATACAGTGTAGTGCCTCCTCAAGTTATAAGCTTCTGGCGACAGACTCGCGACCAGTTTCAGGTAAAACTCGCGATGGAATCAGATGAAAGTCTGCCTTGTACGGGAGGAGAAACAACAACAAACAACTGGCTCATGTGTCCTGCCTGTTGCCAACCACTCCAGGATTGGCCTCAGCTAGAATCTCCAGGAATTGAGTATTCAGTACTAGAGCAATGCTCCGCGTAAAACCCAGAAAGGAAAATATAATCAGAGAAAGCATTAAAAAAACAGCACCCATGTTTTTACTTTTCTTCAAACACTTGTGTTTATTGGTTCTGAAAATATTGAAAAGGTGAGATAAAGAAATGGCTTGGCTGCAAGTCAGGAGTTCTCCAACAGATAAGGAAGAGTATGTTCACTTTCTGATTGGTTGTAGGAAAGAGCTTGGCCCAAGGAGGATGGATGTGTTGGGCACCGAATGACAGCTAGGAGAGGGGTGGGAAGGGGGTGAAGGGTCATGGGGCTTTATTGTGATGAAATCTCCAAGACTCGGATTCGATTCCCGACTTGGGTCACTGTCTGCATGGAGTTTGAACATTCTCCCCATATCTGTGTGGATTTCCTCCGTGTGCTCTGGTTTCTTCTCACATTTCCAAAGGTGAGCAGGTTAGATGGATTGGCTATGCTAAATTGTCCCTTAGTGCCTAAATGTTATGTTAGGGGGATTTTCACAGTAACTTCATTGCAGTGTTAATGTAAGCCTACTTGTGACACTAGTAAATAAAATAAATAAAATAGCCATGATAAATGGACAGGGAGGGCATGGGTAAGATGCTCTTCAGAGAGTCAATGGGCCAAAAGATCTCCTTCTGTACTGTAGGAATTCTATGAATATATCTGACCCACAAGCACATGGGATAACAGGTTTGTCCAGTTGATTGGTACAGAACTCATTCATTATGTGGCAGCAGGTTCTGACTGTCACAAAGGGCAAATGGGAATGGGATTATATCCCCAAAGTTCACATCAGACACTGAGGGAATGGTGAGATGGCACGGTTATAGAATAGCATCTGAGTTACATTCTAGTGTCATCAATAATAACAGGCTCGATTATCAAACATATACCTAATGCCAGTAGCACTCTCTATGGACCTGCTTCTTGGGGAAAAACCACCTGTCTAAGAAGGTCAGTGCAGTGACAAGCTGCAGGACAAAAGGTTCAATCTCTGTGATTATTAGGCTCGTTCAACAGAGTGCCTTTCTAGGTCACTTCATTGTGCTGTGGGACTGGAGTCACATACAGACCCGGAGAGGGAAAGCACTGGCAGCTTTCCTTCCCTGGAAGGATATTAGCAAACCTAAATATATATGCGTATGTGTGGCTCATTTCTACAGAGATAGAGACCAAGACTGTCTAACCCCCCGCAGCGTGTTTCTCAGCAGCAAGAGGCAGCCCACCATTGACAGGTGGCAGGATCTTCTAGTCCCGCTGCTGTCAATTGGATTTCCTATGAATTCAGCCCCCATCGCTGGGAGATCTGCACTGGGGTTGTACATTGGCAGGACCAGATCCTGGTGGTGTGCCCAGAATTTACACATGATCAAAGTCTATTAAATTTCTATTAGATCTTGGGTGAGACCACACTCAGAGCACTGTGCACAGTTTTACTCTCATATTACAAAAGGTTATGGAAGCACTAGAGAAGATTATATATTACAAAATTATTCCATGTAATGTGGGCATAACTAGCTCGCCAGTATTTGTTGTCCATCCCCAATTGCCCTTGAACTGAATGGCTTGCTGAGCCATTTCAGAGGGCAGTTAAGTGTCAACCACATTGCTGTGGTGTCTGGAGTCCCATGTAGGTCAGAGTTGGGGAACAGCTCATATGCCTGCCATCTCAGAATCGTCCTCTTGGTTCTCATGCTTACCTCCCCATGATGAAGGGATGGCAGAGGGCACAGAAAGAGGTTCTCTTCAGTCTGTGACGCTGAGATGAAAAACAAAATGTTGAATAAAATTGATGGTTGTTTGAAGAATTGGTTCAAAATCCTGGGACTGATTGAAATATGCCTCAAATAAACCATCCAAAAAGAAAAAAACTTGCATTTTTGTAGCAGCTCAGTATTTCAGGGGATCGCAAATTCTTTTACATCTCATGAAGTACTTTTGAAACGTAGCAAGTGTTGTGATGTATGAAACACGGCAGGAGCAGATGATGGCCTAATGGTATTATTACTACACTATTAATCCAGAAATTCAGGGGACCGGCGTTCGAGTCCCACCACAGCAGATGATGGAATTTGAATTCCACAAAAAAAATCTGGAATTCAGAGTCTACTGATGACAATGAAACCATTCTCTATTTTTGGAAAAACCCATCTGGTTCACTAATGTCCTTTAGGGAAGGAAATCTGCTGTCCTTACCTGGTCTGGCCTACATATAACTCCAGAGTCATAGCAACGTGGTTGTCTTTGAACTGCCCTCGGGCAATTAGGGATGGGCAATAAATGCTGGTGAGCCAATGATGCCCATGCCCCACAAATGAAAAAGCAAAAGAATAAAAAGCCAATTTGTGCACAGCAAACTGGGCTGAGCTTTCAATGACTTTGGCTGAAGGATAAGTATTGGTGAAAACAATATCTATGTAAGTGGGATTTTATAGATTCTCTTAATGAACTCAGTGTCATAGTGGAAGCAAAATATTGTGTGGCAAATGATTTCCACACATGTATTATCCTGGTGGTGTAATGACACAATGGATGTCTATCAGCTAACGGTCAGCGTTCAAGCTTCACTTTATACATGGTTTCATTGCACGATGTCTCACTGTCTAAGAATATATAAGATGGCCAACACTTTGTTGAGTACCTGAAATCCTCACACTGTCCCCTCCAGGCAAACTTGGTGAAGTTACTTCAATCTCCCCCTGCATCCAAACACCAACCCAGCCACCCAACCAACCACCAAACCCTCTTCCCCCAGTCCTTGTTTCTTACAGGGATGCCCAGTGAAATAAATATTTCTGGAGAAAATGGCCTCCTCTAGTTTATGGATGTTAAAGATCTTGAGGAAACTAACATTCACACATGTAACTGCTAGGCAATGACAATTTCCAACAGTACAGAATCTAACCATCGCCCTTTGACATTCAATAGTATTACCATTGCTGAATCCCCCACTATCAACATCCTGGGGGTCACCATTGACTAGAAATTGAACTGGACTCGCCATATAAAAACTGTCAGAGCAGTTCAAAGGCTAGGAATCCTGCAGAAAATAACTCACCTTGACTTCCCAAAGCCTGTCCACCAACTACACAAGTCAGGGATATAATAGAATATGCTCCCCTCAAGGCTTGGTCTGTGCCCCCATACAACAATGAGAGGTAGACGAGCTGATTGCCGTCCATAGGTTTCTGGGTTGTTGTGGTGTATTTTATTTGTAAAAGTTCTCCCGTGCTAGTCCAGCCTTCGTATCTTCCAACCTCAGGAGCTGGATATTCGATTGGAGATGCTTTTTGATCTGATCTCTGATAAATGAAAATACAGCTCCTGTGTCCACCTCCATTTTCAAGGGATGGCCATTCACTTGTAATTATACCATTATCATGGCAACTTTTGTTGGAATGATATGATTCATTTGTAATGTCCCTATCTCTGGAAGAGGGATACCTGCATTGTAAGCTCAGGTACTGGCTTCAGTTTTCTTTCTAGGCAGCAGGCATTTTGTCTGTTCCTGAAACTCTGACAGTGCTTGCAATAATCTGGCAACTGCATCTTTCTGGAGTATGTTTTCTAATACTCTTGGACTTGACTGTCTGTTGGTGATGTTAGCATTCTTATATCAAAATGAGCCCTTTAACACCTGATTTGCACAAGCACTCTCAATTGAGGACTCCCTCATGGTCCCCCCACTAGTTGAAGACATTGTTGGCTGATGCCTGTTGTAATTCCTGTGCCTGTTTTTCTGTGTTCTCAAGTGACAAGCTATTTAGACAGCTTTTTCCAAGTCCAGATTAGGATCTGCCAGTAGCTTCTTTTGGATGGATAGGCATTTAAGCTGCAGCTTTTCATTAAAAAGCTGTCCAAATTTGCAATATGCAGCTAGTTTCCACAACTCAGCGGGAGATAGCCTCGGAGTTCTCCCAGCCATGATGAAGTTATATCTTTGGAGAATTACACGGGGCTTTGAGTCATGGTGGTTTTTCACCAGGTCTACCAGCTTATTTAACGTCTTTGAGTTGGGGCATCTGGATAAATCAGACATCTTAAAACACTGAAAGTCGGGGTCCCGTACCCTGAAAACAATATCACTTTTTGTTTCTCGTCTCCTTCTATGTTGTTAACACGGAAAAAGTAACACATTCACAAAGTGTATTGGGCCCAATCTTTCCCACTGGTCATAGTAAGAAGTCCCACAACACAAGGTTTATTTGGAATCACGAGCTTTCCGTGCACTGCTTTTTTATCAGGCAACTCACCCTGTGAAGGAGCAGCACTCCAAAAGCTCGTGACTCCAAATAAGCATGTTGGACTTTAACCTGGCATTATGAGACTTCTTACTATATCCACCCCAGTCCAACACTGGCATCTCCACATCACAGCTTCCCCAGTGGTTTCATAGTTTCCTAAAACGGGGCTTACTGGCTTTTTCTTAGCCGAAAAGATTCTTGACTTACGGCAATTGTTTGGAGGAAAAGGTGAAGAAAACATTAAATTCTCCTCATTGCAAGTGTAGTAATTCAGTGGAACACCAGTTTCCCATTTGTGTGCACCAAAGGAGCGGGCCATGCCTGTTGTTGTCAGGTTATCTTTACCTCGGGATCTAGAACAATAGTCTGGGTAGCTGAACAGGTTTACAAACCCTAGCTGACCACTTCCCATTGGGTAAGCCTCCTCAATAAGGCACCCCATACTCCAAGAAGCCCATGGGGAGATCCCCTGATGATCCCTCGTGACCTTTGTGGCCATCCAAACAACCTTCATTGTTAGCAGTGAGTTTCAGGTCATACCACTTGCTGCGTAAAAACATTCTTCCTCACATTTCCTCTGCATCTCTTAACCAAAATCTGAAGTCTGTTCTCCTGGTCTTTGTACCATCAGGGGAGAAAGCTTTTGTCTTCCCAATCTAAAACTATTCTAATCTTGGACAACGGTATCAAATCTCCTTATAACCAACCCCAATTCCTCCAATCCAACCTTGTAATTAAAATCCCTCATTTCAGGAACCATTCTGGAAATCTCCTCTGCACCCTCTCAAAGACCCTCATATCTTCCCTAAAGTGTGGTAACAGAACTGGGAAGGTGGGAGTGGGATTGTGTTGATTGCTCACTCAAAGATCTAGCACAGGGAAGATCAACCCAATGGTCTTATTTTGTGCTCTACCATCAAAAGCCCTGCTTTCTACTTATGCTGAAGGCAGAAGAAAGAGGCTGTTAGCTTAATCTTTTAGGATTACCATGTGCGTGTGCCTTCACTCTTAGCAACACTGCTATTTAGCAGGAGGACTTGACTTTTTTCTATCTATAATGTTTGGAGACAGTCATACGTTGGGTATGACATATCAACTTAGTCACCACACATACCAAGCCCATTTGCTGGTAATTCCAGTGCCTGAGCCAGCAGCAGACCAAGCTGGCAAATGGGATCCGACTATCATCTAAACGATGAGAAAAAATAAATTCACATACCTAACTCTTTTTCAACATTAGTACAAATTTGGACACCAGCTTTCCAGCACATTAGCATAGACATTAAGTCAGAATACTGAAGTGATCAGAGTCAGTTTGGCCAAGAGGAGCGTGCCTAGTTGACAGGCCCCACTGTGCAAAGTTTATTGAGCGAAGTCTCACATCAACCAAACCTCCGACTGGATGAGTAATGACAAGTCGAACCACCTTTAGTCATCACGTTACTCCCTAAAACCCAAATCCAGAAACCCAAAGAGGCAGGGGGAAAGAGAAAGAGAATTTGCTGCTCAGCAGCTGTGGGTAAATAAGCCCATTGAGGAGAGAATGTGTGTGTTCAGTATCCAAGCACAGAACTAAAGCAGGCCAAGCCACATCCTTTTCACTTACGATGCATGGAATTCCCTGGCCAATGACAATAAATCTTCTTTCAGGCATTAAACGTTCCTGCATTCTCCGGCTGTGTGCGTGTATTATTTTAAATTCTCCAAATTAACCCACTGTGTAAACTCACATGTCTTTTCTTGAAGGCATTCTCAGGACACTAGCAAAGCTGGCACTGGGCGCTCGATTCTTTAAGGAGATATTGGTATCCAGAAACACTGGAGTCCATAAAACGATGGTGCTCCTCCATTGTTCAGGGATATCAGAGCACATTTCAAACAACCTGAATGTTGAAGTGATAGTGTGCGAGCTTTAGTGGATAGGTATTTACATTGGATGACTTTGGGAGCTGGTTTGAGAGTAAATATTGCCCAGGCTAATGGGGAGTAGAACTCCCCTGGCCTTAATCAAATGATGGGCCCTTTACATCCATCCAAGACAGAAAACAGGGCCTACTGCTTAGTATCTCATCTAAAAGATAGCACCTCTGACACTTCCTTGGCATTGCGCTGGAAAGCGTCAATCTGGATTCTGTGCTCAGGTTTCTGAAGTGAGACATCAAGCTACAACCACTGAATGCGACCCAATCACCCTTGTGCATAAAAGGGTCCTCAGCATCCCATTCAGGGTTTCTTAGTGTAAAAGAGAATCAGCATGTGATGACTGTTTCTTTGAGACATCGTCTGTTCAAAGATTCAAAGCTCAAGTGGAGAGGCTGGCGCCAATGAATATTGGTGTACTCTGCGTTGCCCACACACACACCACAGCTTAAACTGTGTTTACTCTCATCCTGAAACAGTACTGCCGCAAAAATATCACCGAGGGCCAATCATTACGTGAGAAGCAGTAATTAAGAGAATTTTAACAGCGTCAGGGCCCAGTCAGGAGCCAGGGGAAATGCAAAATGATGAAATATTTCACAACATTAAAAATTTTCAAAAAGAACATTAAGGCTTGTGGTGAACTAACTGGGAGAATCTGGAAGTTTTGAACTCGCAAAATATTTATTGTTGATGTATAATACCATATATCAATAGATTTTAAATGCATGATATAAGCAGGTTAAAAGAGGATAAGCGACAAGGTGGCAGATGGAGGACAATCTGGGAGACTGTCAGGTTATTAAGTTTGATCATAAGAGTAGAAAACTTTTTTAAGAGGCAGGAAACTTGTGATGCTCGTGTTCAGAGAGACTTGGGCACAAGGAGCACAGAAAGTTAGTATGCAGCTATAGCAGTAGATTAGGAAGGTGAACGGCATGTTGTAGAATCATTTATGGCACAGAAAAGCCCACTCTGCCCATCAAGTCAATACTGGCTCCCAAATGACAATCCTATCAGTGCCATTCCTCCATTCGATCCCCAGAGTCCTGGAAGTTTATTTCCCCCAAGTGTCCATCCAGGTTCCTTCCAAAATTATTCATTGTCTCCATCTCCACCACAGCCATTGGCAGCAAGTTTCCGGATCATTAACTCTTGCTGCTTAATAAAGTTCTTCCTCCCTGTGCATCTCTTGTCAAAAAGCATAAATCTGTGCCCTCTAGTTCTTGTGCTATCAATGAACGGGAACTTTGTCGCTCTTATCAAACCTGTCACTTTGCCCACCTCTTTCAAATCTCCTCACAATCTTCTATGTGCCATTAAACACCAGCTTTATTAATAAAAACATATGAATTAAGAGGAGTAGGCTACTCAGTCCTTCAAGTCTGTTCCACCATTCAACAAACCATGGCTCATCTGATTGTCAACTCAACTCCACATTTCTGCCTACTTCCTCCCAATACCCTTTGACTCCCTTGTTAGTCAAGAAACTACCAAACTCCCTGCCTTAAAAATATTTATTGACCTAGCCTTCAGAGCTCCACAAGGAAGAGAATTCTACCAACTCACAACTCTCTGACAGAAGAAAATTTCTCATCTCCATCTTAAATGGGAGATACCTGATTTTTCAACTGTGACCCCTATTTCCAGTCTCTCCCACAAGGGGAATCATCCGATCAGCATCCACCTTATCAAGTCACCACAGGAACATTTTTCTTTCAATAAGATCACCTCTCATTCTTCTGAACTCCTGCTCGTATTTTACGTTCTTATGACTTTCTACCTGACCCAGACTGTAGCTAACCTGAAAGTGCTCGATGGACTGTACTAAGGAAATTTTACTATATTTCTACTTTAGTCGTTTCACTATGTAACTGAAACTATACCTGACACAAGAGTGATTGGAGCTAAAGTTCAGAGTTTTCTCTCTTTGTCTTACCTCCACTTTATATGTTGATGGGGTTTTCGCAAAAAGTGTTTTGCATCTCGCCACTGTTAAAATGCCAGTGCCTCACTCTTTTATCTCATTCTCTGTAGTTCCATATGGTTTTATTAGGGACCATGAAATTGTTGCCAGAATAATGATGTGACAGTAGATATTTGGTCCAAGCGTGTTCTGCACTAACAACAAGTCAATTGTTCTGTTGCTGAAAGGAGAGACACGTTGCCAAAGCTTTTCATCTTGCACTCATCGGGATAAATGCAAAATACCAAATTTCAAACAATCACAACACTCACAGTGCAAGAGAGAAAGATTGAGTGGTTGGCTGAGGCATTGGCATAGAGAAAGTAACAGGGAGCTACAGGCTCTACAAGCTCCTGAATAATTGAAAAAAGATGCAAAGCTTGAACAAATTCCTTTTGTTTGCAGAGAATATGTTGTTGCATATGAATGTATGTTGCTTCAAGCAAGTATAAATGAGGCAAACTTGAATCAATAAGTCAAGTGCTGATGGTGCTGAGGTAAAACCAGTTCCACAGGTTAAGAGGGATGTAGAGTAGTCAGTGAGTCCAGGAAAATCCTACGCCAACCCTCACAAACATGGATCCACCATCCAGCCAGATCCATCCTCCAGAAATGGTGGGATTCCCGTACGTGCTGCGTTCAGTGGGACAGGAGTGCAGAGATGATGTGTAAAGGCTGTTCCAATTCTAAGCACTGACCTCCCTTTACCTGATGTACACACGAAGACTGGAGAGAATTCAATGAAAGGCTCCCACTGTACAAAACTGGGCTGTAGTTCAAACTTTGCTGATGTTGGAATGTCGGCAGGAAGGTTTGATTGCTGCAGATCAGAAAAAAAAATCAAATGAAAATAGCAATTTGATTTGTCACCATTTTCCCCTCCTTGCTCCTTTCTTATCAATGCCAATTAAAGTTAAGCCCAGGGGTATTCACAAGTATCTTAATCCAAGAGACCACCATTTGCCAGACTGGAATGAATAGAAACAGTGGCCACGGTTCTCCCAAATGCGCTGAATTGGCGGGAAAGCTGTTACAAATCCCGACTGTTTTCTCAGTTCAGCTTCTTACCTGAATCTCTGCACTCTGTGCACTGCACAGGTCACAATCGTGAATATTATTAAACACTTGGGGAAGCAGGACCTATTCACGCCAAAGAGCCTGAAATCAGTGGGGTGAGTGGGAGCCCACGCATGCGCACATCGTTGGGAGATCGCTGAAAAGACCTGTCGGCATCCAGATCATTGCCCTCAACTCCCACAGACATTGCTGGCCCCCACAATCCCCCCACACATATCGCTGGCCCCCACAACGTGAATGTTGCCAGATCTGCTGGGTTTACCACACTTACCAAGCCCATTTGCTGGGAATTCCAGTGCCTGAGCCAGCAGCAGACCAAGGTGGCAAATGGGGTCTGAGTATCACCTAAAGGATAAGAAAAAATAAATTCACATCACTAACTCTTTTTCAACATTTTTTGTTTTTATCACATTCATCTCACTATCAGATGTTCCCTCAAATTCCTTTTCTTCAAGGACAATACTCCAGCTAAATTTTCTTCAGGAATCTCACTGATTGGGCTCCAGAAACTCTGTGTAAAAAGACATAGGAAATGTGGGTAATCCCCTTGTCCTCTGTTACATTCTGTTCATGTTCCCACCCCTCCCCCTTGCCGTCCCCAATTGTCATTTTGAAAACTTTCTAGGAAATCTCTATGATTTCTAAAAAGAAACAAACAGAAATCCAGCTTCATGCAAGAGAGGAAATGCCTGCTCGTTGTGTGGGCGGACACTGCAGTCACTGTGTCCCTCGGACATGGCTGTCCTAGGTACGAACTGAGAAGAGGAGGTGAAGGAAGAGAGCTTTATTTACTTGGAGAACAAACAAAGCTGTTTGCAAACATCATGCTCTGCTTTGTAAAATCAGTGCCAAACTCCATGGGGTCGTCTAGCTCTTTGTGGGATCTTGCTGTGCAGCCACATTTTCTATGGGGCAACAATAACTATACTATAAGAAAAGAAAGCATCTCATTAGCTGTAAAGCATGTTGGAACATACTGAACTTCTACATCAATGCAAATCCATCCTTTCTAATAGTGACATCAATGAGATGAAATATGAATGGCCAGCGTTAAACATTGTAAGATGCTTAAATCCTACAGTTGCCTCCATCCTTCCCCCAGACCTCTCAGTTCAGTATCCAAGCAGTCATGACCCTGAAGTTACCTCGGTTTCACAAAGCTGTCGACATGCTGTCAGTTTCTGCTCTATTGACACCATCTCTACTTCACCAAAATGGGCCAGTGTGTTAGCAACAAAATATTGCATTTGTATCACTTATACTCACTGGGGTTGAGAAGGATGACAGGAAATCTAGAGATTTCTAATTGAGATATATAAGGTGCAAAAGAGGATTGACAGGGTAGACATAAAGCAGATGTTTCTCCTTGTTGAACCATTCCAGAATGAGAGACCATAGTTTTAGACTAAGGAGTGACAGATTTAAAATGGGAATGAGGAGGAATTACTTCACTCCAAGGGTTTTGAATCTGTGGAATTCTCTACCCCAGAGTGTAGTGGAACACTGAACAAATTTGAGGAGGTTGATAATTAATTAGTAGCGGAATGAAATATTAAGGGGATTGGACACAAAAGTAGAGATGAAGCCCAGATGAAATCAGCCCTGATGGTACTGAATGGCAGAGCAGGCTCATGGAGCTGAATTGCCCACTCTGCTCCTAGTTCTTACGTTTTTTTTTTATTATCTCCGGACATCTCAAAGTGTATTTACAGTCCAATGAAGTACTTCTGAAGCGTAGTACCTGTTGCAATGTAACGTGGCAAGCAGTTTACACACAGCAAGTTCCCACACATAGCAATGTGATAACCGCCAGATAATCTAGTATTTGTGATTTTGATTGAGGGATAAATATTGGCCAGGACATCATTGATAACTCCCCTGATCTTCTTCGAATTAGTGCCCATAAGATCTTTTGCATTCAAGGGATGTGGGTTTCACTGGCAGGGCCAGCATTTATTACCTATAACTACTCTTGAGAAGGTGATGGTGAGTTGCATTCTTGAACGATTACAGTCCACTACAAAGGGAGATAGGGCCTTAGTCAAACATCTCATGTAAAAAATGTGATGGCCTCTGTCCTATCCATTCCCTCCGGCAGGGCATTCCATGTTCCATAACCCTTTGGGTAAAATGTTTCCAAGCATCTTACTTGTGGTGACAATTTAAAATTTTAAATTTAAGATTGTTTACAGGTCAAAATAGGCTATGCCTGTACTTGCCCTACAAAAGAATGACTCCAAAGGACTCTCTCTCTCTCTTCCTCTCTCCAATAACCCTGTGTTTACCTTAGCTTACTTCTCTACTCTTCCTGAAAAGTTCCCAATTCCTTGACCACACCCTGTGGTGAAGCATTCCACACTCCACCATTCCAAAATTGCACAAACTACTCGAAATGTGGCCTAACCAATATTTTAAACAAATGTTTCATCATTTCTTTACTCTGGGATGCTTGGTTACTATTTACAAAACCTAAAATGCTTTTGGCTTTTGTTTTTATGAGGATTATCCTGTGCTTCCAGTTTTCTGTATTTGTATCTCTTGGTCTGCCTCAGCACAACATCAACGATACAAGCCTTTCAATAAGAAAACCTCACAAACCATTTCAGGGAAATATGTCAGAGAAATTTTGATACTAAGCCACTTTAGGAGATATTAGAACAGGTGACCAGAAGCTTAATCAAAGAGGTAGGTTTTGTAGAGTATCATAGAACAAAGAACAAAGAACAACCCAGCACGGGAAACAGGCCCTTCGGCCCAACGAGCCCGCGCCGCCCTTTCAACAAAGCATTTTCCTACACCTACCCTGCCCTGTGTGTATGTGAATGGTACCCCTAATGTAGCCAGATTCAGGGGAGAATAGTGTAGCGTCAACTTGTTACACCAATCAGCCTAAGAGCACATCTTTGGGGTGTGGGAGGAAAGCAGAGCACCCGGAGGAAACCCACGCAACCACAGGGAGAATGCGCAAACTCCCACAGACACTGGCCCAAATTCATGTATCTGCACAGCTAGCAGTGATAGTCACTGAGCTGTTGTGGTGCCCGTCTGCTGGTCCAGGATTAAGCATACACAAATGACACAAAGTACTAGGCCACTCTGGAAACATCCAAGAGCAGCCCACGCACGACCCACCGTGTGCATGCCCCTCGTTTGACAACAAGGTGGACCGACACCTGTGGATTAAAGAGACAAAACATTAACATATACTATTACATTTCCAGTATCGACCCGAGGCTCTGTCCCTTTTTAAAACCGTCTTATATAACCCTCCATCCCTGTTTCACTCATGTGCCCACTACGACCAGCCTATTCTTTCTGCACCTATCTAAAATGCCTCTGCAAATACCTTCCTCCACTGCCCTCGGGCTGTTGGGTGGCTTATAGTACACCCCTAGCATCGTAATCTCTCCCTTTCTATTCCTCAACTCCACTCACAGTGACTCAATCCCTAACTCCTCCATATTAACCTCCCTCTGCACTGCTGTGATGCGCTCCTTTACTAACAGCGCCACCCCACCACCTCTCTTCAACCCTCCTCTGTCACACCTAAAACACTTATACCCAGGAATATTCAGCTGCCAGTCCTGCCCTTCCTTTAACCATGTCTCTGTCACTGCCACCACATCTAAATTCCTCACAAACATTAAGGCCCTAAGCTCATCCGTTTTACCCGTTACACTCCTCGCATTAAAACAGACGCAATCCAACCCTCCAGGCCCACTCGGATCCTCCTTTCCCTGGATATTATTCCTTTCACCCAAACCTACCCTGTCACCCAACTCGCTCCCAATCCCAGTTCCTATTGAGCTATCAGTCTCATCCCCACCCCTCCTCCATATTAGTTTAAACCCTGCCGAAACACTCCAGCTAACCTCCCAGCTAAGATATTTGTCCCTCTCCCATTCAAATGTTCCCCATCCCTCCTGTACAGGTGTCCTTCTCTCACAAATACTTCCCAGTGATCGGCAAAAGTAAAGCCCTCTACCTTTCACCAATCCCTCAGCCACACATTCAGCTGCAGGATCTCATTATTCCGAGCCATACTGTTACTAGGCAGCAGCCCAGAGAATGCCACCCTGGAGGACCTGCTCTTCGGCTTGGCCCCCAACTCCCTAAATTGCCTACGTACATCCCCCCTGCTCTGCCTTCCTATGTCCTTCTCTCCTATGTGTATAATTACGTCAGCCTGGGTCCCTTCACCCTTCAAAATCCCCTCTATCCTCTCCGATACATCCTGTACCCCTGCTCCAGGGAGGCAGACTACCATCCTGGAATATCATAGAGCGGGGAGACAGAGAGGCTGGAGAGTTTAAGAAGGAAATTTCTGGAACTTGGGCTTCAGGCAGCTGAAGACATGGCCACTCGTGGCAGAGTGAAGGAAATCAGGCCTGCAAAAAAAACTCTAAATAAGGATGATCACAACTTAATCACTGATGTTGGCTTGGCTTGGTGTACAGCATTCTTTCCTCTGAGTCAGAAGGTGATGGGTTCAAGTCGCATTCAAGATTTTTGAGATTAAGATGATATTCCCAGTGCAGTAATGAGGGAATGCTCCACTGTAGAGGTACCATCTTTCAGGTGAGGTGTTAAAGTACTGGTTGGTAACCTGCGGCCTGAAGGGCCACATGCTGTCCATCTGCGTTCTGAGTACAGCCTAAGTGACATTTAGTTGACCGTTGCCCATGTGCAGGGTTGCCACATTCTGTTGAATCCATACACATAGTTTTTTTCCGACTGATATGACTAAAGTGACTAAAGTGATACGCACGTAAATAAACAGCAAGTGAAATGAGGCATGTGCTGATTGCTCACAACATTGATTGTGAGAGCCATGCACCCCCTTAGCATCCAACCATGTGTAAGTATTTCTTTTGTTTTTAATCACTTGAAGTTGATGACAGTTCCATTAATGTATAAATGATTAAGCATTTTTGACAACTCCTTATGAACAATTCAGCATGTATTAAGAATATTTAATCTTATTTGTCATGGTTAGTGAACAAGGCCGATATCAGTCTTGTGGCTCACTGAGATGAAGGAGAGTGACTCATGTGGCCCACTCACTAGCCTAGATTGCCCATCACTGCGTTAGAGTGTCAGGTGTACATGAAGTGGGGGGCAGTAGTGTAGTGATGTTACTGGGCTAATAATCCAGAAACCTGAACTAATGCACCAGAGATATAAATTCAAATCTCACCTGGCTGAGAGAACTTAACTCAATTAATAAATCTGAAATAAAACGCTAGCCTCAGTCATAATCACCAAGGCTGGGATTGTCCATCACTCTGAGTGGATTTGGCACTATAAAACATGATGAGTTGTTCAAAACTCTACTGAATTGGGCAGAATTGGAAAATCACACTGACAGGAGGGGCCGGGATATTACATCCCATGATATAACTCAACTGTTATAATCAGTTCACTAATTTTCCCTTTAGGGAAGGGAATCTTTCATCCTTACATGATTGAGTGTTCCCGACGCAGAGCAATATGGCTAACTCTTACCTGTCCTCAGAAATGGCCAAGGCATTCAACCATATCAGATGACTACAGAAAAGCATTGTGGGTGTATATCCACCACAGGGACAGCAGAGGTTCAAGATGGCAGATCATCACTATCTCCTCAAGGGCAATTAGCAATGGGCAAGAAATTTTGGCCCTGGCAGTGATGGCCACACCCCACAAAAGGATAAAAACAAATCCCCCATGAATATGATGGGGAGGCAATAACTATTATTGCAAGACTACTAACCCTGAAAGTCAGCTAATAGTCTGGGTTCAAATCCCATCATGGCAGATGGTGGAATTTGAACTCAATGAAAATTATCTGGAATTAAGAATCTACTGATGACCATAAAACCATTGTCGATTGTCAGAAAAATCCATTTGGTTGACTTATGTCCTTTAGGGAAGGGAATCTGCCATCTTTACCTGGTCTGGTCTGCATGTGACTCCAGAGACACAGCAATGTGGTTGATGCTCAGCTTCCCTCGGGTAACTGGAGATGGGCAATAAATGCTGGCCAGCCAGTGACGCCCATGGGCCTCGAATAAATAAAAAAAGTGATGAATGGGACAGTTCTTCCTATTAATCTGTTGAAGTTTTTAAAAAAGGAACAGATTGCCTGATCTCATTGCTGTTTCTGGGAGTTTGTTATGTATAAATTGGCTTTAATCGTAAAACAGCCATGATAACGTGAAGCATGTTGGGCGGCCTTGGATGTGATAGGTACCAGAGAAATGCAGACTCCACTCTTCATTGACCTTCAATTTGCTGCAAAGAGAAATTTATTGAAAGCCTTCACTTGTTCATTCATGCCTTCATACTCGTGGCACAAAGAGGACCGTAGAAATAAACAGGATCCTATTTTAAGAAGCTGCTTCTATTATGCCCTTTCTCAGTTTAGAACTTTCCGGATACACAACTCATGAAACAAGAGGGAGCTGGTAGCTGATTTCTGTACCCAGCTGCTGCTTTAGCCTAATGCCAACAGGAGGGGCAATGCATAAACTAAGGGTACCAGCAAGAGGCTTAGTCACCCACTATTTCGAAACGAAGGGAAGTGACAGGGACAGGAAGATATGCCTGAGTCTACAGGGAAAGGAGACTCAGAAAGACAACAGACTTATCACGATGCTGAAGGAGCAAAAGGACACAAGAAATATGAACAGGAGTAAACACACACTGCTCACCAAGCCATTCAATATGATCATGGTTGATATTGGGCTTCAATTCTAATTTCCCAGCCATTTCCCATAGATTCCCTGAGAAGCCTGAAATCTGTCTATCCCAACCTTAAATGTATTCAACAATTGAGGGGAGAGAATTCCAAAGCTTCCTAATCCTTTCAGTGATGGAATTTCTCCTCATCTCAATTAAACACTCAGCTCTGAGGAAATATTTAGATACTTCATGAAAAAATAATACCTATTATTTCCAGCACAACAGCCATTCAGCTCAATTAGTCTATGCTGATCTTTATGCTCCACTTGAGCCACCTCACATTCATCTTCAACTAACCCAATCATTTGTCCTTCATGTGTTCATCCCATTTCCTCTTAAATGTATGTATAATATTCACCTCAACTGCAGGAGTTAGTGAGTTTCATATTCTCACCACTGGTGAAAAAGTTTCTGTTGGATTTATTTGTGATCATCTTATATTGATGACCTCTAGTCTAGTCTCCCCGACAAGTGCAAACATTTTCTCTATATCTACTCTGTCCAACCTTTCTTTTATCCTGAAGATCTGTGTCAGGTCACCCCTCAATCTTCTGTTTTCCAGGGGAACATTCTCTAGCACTGTGGCTCCATGAGGAGAAGGGGGTTGGAATTTTTCAGATGGGTACAGGGAGTGCGGGGTGATGGAGACTCAGAGGTATTGGAGAGGGAGGAACTATTCCCAGAAAAGTTCATGAACCCTCATACCCTCATCATTCATGAATTTAAAGTGTCACAGTACTGAGCAGCTGTCATTAACAAATCCTCCAGCCTAATCTTCCTCTACATATGTGATCCATGTGAGTGTGTCAACTGTAATGCAGTGGTTAGCATGCTCTCTCCTCAATTTCAGAAGGCTCAGCGTTCAAATCCCTCTGCAGACAATCAGGCTGACACTGCCAGTGCAGTAGTGAGGAAGTGTGAATACCATCGGAGGTGATGTCTTTCAGTGAGGCATTAAACTGAAGCCCCATCTGTCTTATAGGGTGCATTTAACAGACCTCATGCCACTATTTTGGAGAAGAGATGGGGAATTATCTCTCATATCCTGGCCAATATTTTTATCCCTCAACCAAAAGATATATATTGTCTGATTATTATCATATTACTGTTTGTAGGAGCTTGCTGTGTGTAAAAAGGTTGCTTTGTTTCGTACATTACAATGCTTCCAAAGTATTGGAAAGGGCATCCTGGGATTGTGAAAGGTGCTACATAAATCTTTTCTTATTTCCTTTTATTGCTCTAGGGCAGGGTTTTTAAGGGAGTTGAAATATTAGTGGCTTTTTTTTTGTACTGACTGTACTGGTTGCTGCGCTCTGCACCACGCTTTTGAGTGACTTTCTATGTCACCTTAAGCACACATAATTCTTGCATCAACAAACTTCTTTGGAGTGTTCTCCCCACATTGAAAACATGTTTCAGTCCTCACAGTTGAACTTCTTCTATTGGACACTGTTACACCCACTCCTGGGCTGTTTTACACTGCAGCCATTTCCCACCGTACCCGTACTAACTCGTTGGTAGAGCTCTCTGTAATAGTGTGGCGCTTTAAAGGGGCAGGAGGACATTTCCCAAGGGCCACATGATCAGGCTGGGAAACTGAGCCAATTGACAAGAGGGCACACACCACAGGCCGAGGAAAGTCTTGCAGTTGGTGCCAGGGAGGCCAGCAGGACAGTCACGTTGTAATTCAGTCTGCATTGTTGTATATATTCTTATTATTGTTGTCAATAAAGCCTTTGTTGATTCAAGAGGCATTGACTCACCTCCTATATATTACATCAGAACAAGGCATTAGGGATCTCAGTGTCCAGCTCGAGGGGAAGATGATTTAAGCATTGACAATACAAAAAAAGGAAGCAAGGTACATTTACTTAGTACAATGCCTTTAATTGGAAAAATTGAGCCATTTGATCCTGAAGTCAGCAACTGGGGACAGTATAGAGAAAGGCAGTGAATTAAGTAAAAGCAGAAGAAACGCAAAAGCTTATTTTGTTGACAGTCTCTGGCCCACAGACTCAGTTTATTGAAAACATTAACGTTGCTAGATTCTCCGAGCATAAAGTCTTTTGATCAGATTGTGAAGCTGGTCAAAAATTATTTTAATCCCATCCCTCAATCAGTATGTTGAGATACAAATCTCAGTGGCAATCCCAGAGTTAGAGGAGACAATCTCAAGCTTTGTGGACTGGCAGGACAGTCAGCCTAACACTGGGAGAAATGTTAAGGGTCAGAATGGTCTGTGGTATAAACAGTCTAATCACACAATACAAGTTACTGGCTGAGATCAAAATTTCTTTCAAAAAAGCTGTGGAGTTGGCCCAGGTGACTGAATGCACTGAGCACGGCATAACCAAACTGCAAGGGTTACAAGGTATGCCGACAAGGGAAATCATCTCTGGTGGTAAATAGCTGTAGTGTAAAACAGCAGGTGCAACAGTGTCCAAAAGAAGTTCAACAGTGAGGACTGGAACATGTTTTCAATGTGGGGGAGAACTCTCTCAAGAAGTTTGTTGATGCAAGAATTATGTGTGCTTAAGATAACATTGAAAAGGGTCACTTAAAAGTGTGGTGCAGAGCGAAGCAACCGGTACAGTCAGTACAAAAAAAAAGGAGGCAACCAATAATTCAACTCCCTTAAAAAAATTGGACAAGGAGCCCGGCAAGGAATCCGGGTCATTTATCCTAAACTGAACACTAAACAGGTCCAGCTAAACAAAATGTCCCCGATAGAGATAACTGGTATGTGGCAAAAACACTCAAAATGGAAGTTGATACAGGGATGGCAGCCTCAGTCACAGCGGAACAAGCAGTTTGTTATCTTCAAAAAGGAATCCAACCTTTAAGGTTAAAAGAGTCAGGCACCATTTTGAACACGTACAGGAAAGAGATAGAGAACCTGGTGAAATGTGCAATGACAATAATTTCTCCCTCAATGTCAGTAAAACGAAGGAGATAGTCACCAGCTTTAGGAAGCATTGTGCAGAACATGCCCCTGTCAATGGGAATGAAGTGAAAATGATCCAGACCTTCAAGTTTCTAGGTGTTCAGATCATCAATAACCTATCCTGGTCCCTCCATCCGGACGATATAGTTAAGAAAGCCGACCAATGCCTCTACTTTCTCAGGAGGCTAAGGAAATTTAGCACGTCCACTGTGATTCTCACCAATTTTTATAGACATACCATTGAAAGCGTCCTTTCTGGATGTATATCACAGCTTGGTATAGGTCCTGCTCTGACCAAGAATGCAAGAAACTACAAAGTGTTGTGAACGTAGCCCAGTCTATAACGCAAACCAGCCTTCCATCCATTGAATTGCCTACACTTCCCACTGCCTCAGAAAAGCAGCCAACATAATCAAGGACCCCAGGCATCCCGGACATACTCTCTTCCACTTTCTTCCATCAGGAAAAAGATACAAAAGTCTCCAATCACGTACCAACTGACTCAAGGACAGCTTCTTCTCTGCTGCTGTCAGAATTTTGAATGAACCTATCTTATATTAAGTTGAACTTTCTCTGTACCTTAGCTATGACTGTAACACTACATTTTGCACCCTGTCCCTTCCTTCTCCTCTATGTACTCTATGAAGGGTATGCTTTGTCTGTATCGGGACAAAGAAATGGTACTTTTCTCTGTACGTCAATATGTGACAATAATAAATCAAATCAAATCAAATCAGATCAAATCAAAAGCCTATATTTGAGAAATACTTCAAATACTTTAGGTGTAGCAACAGAAACAGTGGCATGTTAGAACCACCAGTGAAGCTCCCAGTCCTGTTAACCAAGGGGCACAGATCTTGTTTAATAGGCCGTGATTGGTAAACAAATACAGTTAAACTGGCTGGAAATACTGAACCTGAGGAATGGAGGTTTCCAGAAGCTGCTGTGTAAATATTCCGAGATGAATTAGGATGTATACAGGTAAATGAAGTTAAAATCTATCTGAAACGGGAGAAATGTGCATTTCACTCAGAAAAAGTTACCACCTTGGTGTTTAGGATTAATTCAGAAAGATTACAACCCTTGGAAGAAAAAGTAAAAACGATTGAGGAGGCCCCACAGCCAAAAGACATATCAGAGCTGAAATCATTTCTGGGGATGGCAATCTATTATGGCAAATTTTAAAAATATGCTTCTACCATCTCGGGCCCACTTTACCAACTGTTAAAAAAGAATTAAAGATGAAAATGGGGAGAAGAACAAAAGGAAGCCTTCATAAAAGTTAAACAGGCTTTGCAGGCATCTGCAAACCTTTAATAGTAAACCTGTGATGCTTCACCGTATGGAGTGGGAGCTGTTTTGCCCCACCAGATGCCTGATGAATCAGGAAGGCCCATTCCCTTTGCTTCTAGAATGTTGTCAGATGCGGAGATGAAATGTTTCAAATGGATAAGGAAAGCTTGGCGGTCACCTACACAGTCAAGAAGTTCCATCAGTGTATTTGTGGCCGATATTCTATAATAGTTTCAGACTACAAGCCATTGTTAAGTCCATTCAAAGGAGATAGGCTGGTGCTGCCAATTGCCTCTGCAAGGTTGCAGAGATGGGCTCTTTTGTTGGCAGTGTAAGCTATATGTTTCAACATCACTCTGGAACACAGATATCACATGTAGACATACTTAGCCAGCTGCCTTTGCCACAAGCAGTAGCATCATCACTAGTTTTTCAAGAGATAATACTGGCACTACATAGGGAACCTGCCAGTCTCGATAAGTAACATTAAGTTGTGGACAGAAAGGGACCCTGTATTGTCAAAAGTGAAAAAGATGGTTGTGCAAGAGTGACGATATGAGAAGTCAAGAGTTACTGAAATCCTACTAAAGTAGAAGGACAGAAGTAACCTGTGAAGACAGGGTGTTAGAGTTACAGTCCCACTCCAGGGGTACTGATTTCTGTTGCAAGAACTGCATGCTTCTCATCCAAATCAAAGTAAAATGAAGGTCCTAGCCAAGTATCACGAGTGGTGGCCAGGCATTGACAAGGAAATAGAAAAGATAGTTAGTCAATGCCCTAGTTGTGAAGCTCAACAGGCTTTACCACCGCATGTGCATTTACATCCACAGCAGTAGCCTGATAGATGATGGGCAAGAATACATATTAATTTTGCAGGTCATTTATGAGTCATATGCTTCTTAAATAAGTCCATGTGGTTAGATATGCAGCTGATGAAGTCCCCAACAGCCAAAGCCACTACTGACAAGTTAAGGAAGATGTTTGCTATTCATGGCATTCTAGAAATGGTTATGTTGCACAATGGCACATTATTCATGGCAGAAGAATTCCAACATTTTCTCAAGTCCAATGGTATTCACTATGTGAATTTGGCATCTTACCATCCAGTATCAAATGGGCTGGCAGAGTATGTGGTACAAGCATTCAAGTCATAATAAAAACAGTAGGACTTTTCCTTTACATATAGCCAGTTTTTATTGTTTTATAACACCACTCCAAATGTCATGCCAGCTGAGTTATTGATGGGCCACCATTTAAGAACACGACCAGACACGATGTTCCCAAATTTGACAAGGATGGTGGAAAATCACAATTCAGGAATCAAAAAACAGAATGTTTAAAGTGGAGGATGCAGTCATGGTTAGAAATTTTGCAGCAGGTCTAGCATGGGCAGTTGGTAAGATTGCAGAGAGAACAGTATTGGTCTCCTATGTCATGGAGGTACAAGGCTGTTAGCTCAGGAAACATGTCGACTATCTAAGGAAAAGAGTAGTAATGGTCAAAGGGATCAACAGGCAACTCCTGCAGATAGTTTAAAGATTCCAGGGCTGGTTACTGAGATTTCAGTGGAGAATGTGAGTTCGGAGCAACCGATGGTTGTGGAGAATGAGGAGACAGAAGCTGTAGAAGAGCCACTAGATTCTGGATTAATCTTCATCTGTCCTGTCTTTTCCTCTAAATTTAGAAGACCCCATCACTAAACTGGTGCACTCTATCCGAGCCCAGAAGTGTCTGGATCAATGAAACCTTTGATGAGTTTTCTAGTGTTATCCTTTTTATTTAAAGCCTATTGTGTGCCTTACAATCCTGTTCTTTGTCCTTCAATAGGTACATTTTGAATTTTAGGGGGAGGAAGTGTCCTAACATTGCCTTTTAAGGAAAGAGTGACAGGGGCTTCCTCAAGGCCACATGATTGTGTTGGATCCTGTGGATCGTTATGGTGGGAATCTGAGCCAATCAGCAGGGTCGGGGCTTACCAATGGTCAAGGACACCTCGCAGTTAGAGCCAGGGAGCTGAGTGGAACAGTCGCATTGTCATTTAGTCTGACCTTGTCGAATATTATTCTTACTGTTGACAATAAAGCCTTTGTTGATTCACATCAAGTCATTAGACTCTCCTATCTGTCTCACTTGTCCCAATGCATTCTCTCTCCTGCCCTGTCATTTTCTTTTCCTCAAAGCTATTTTTCCAATTCCCTTTTGGAAGTTACCATTGAATCTGTTTCCATCGTCCCTTCAGTGCTTCCCATATGACAAGAATTTGCATTTAAAAGAAATATTGTCCTCCTCTCCACTCTGCGCCTTTTGCCAATTGTCTCCAAGCTGTGTCCTCAGCTTCCTGCCAGTGGAAACAGTTTCTCTTCACTTATTCTGTCAAAGCCCCCCGTGATTTTGAACATCTCGATCAGATAAACCTGGCGAAAACCAGCCTAGTCTCCTGACATTGACTGATTACTGATCTCAGTCGGGCAGACAAGGAGATCTGGTCAAGCAAATATCTCCCTGGTGCCGGACACGGGGGCGTTTTCCTTAGACAGGGCTGAATGCTGTTCTTTGGGATGCAAGGAGGAATTTTACTCAACAGCAAACATTGATCCGTAAGTATTTTTACCAAGGGCCAGTTTGGTAAACTCTCCTGTTCCCCTCCATAGCCGTGTGCTCAATTAGATAATGTCTCCACTGCAGCCCATCCATCACCGCCTTCTCACTGGCACAAGGTTGCTCTGTTGACCCGCCGTCAGCAGGTATT
Source organism: Carcharhinus amblyrhynchos (assembly GCF_965287045.1). NCBI lineage: Eukaryota > Metazoa > Chordata > Chondrichthyes > Carcharhiniformes > Carcharhinidae > Carcharhinus > Carcharhinus amblyrhynchos. Next base: position 1,075,967 of record NW_027649793.1, read on the forward strand.
TGTTTACTTGAATATATATGCTAGAATGAGTAAATATTTTAAAGCTGGACCTCATAAACAAAATAGCAAACAACCGCAAACACACTAGCTGCACAGAGACATTCAGACAAGGAAAATGTGAATGACGGAGAGCAAGTGAGTGAGGGGAACCGTGAGATGGAGAATCTGAGAAATTACGTGTCTGACTGCTAATAAGGTGTGTGTGGAAGAGAAAGGGTAAGTGAGAAAGAGTAATGTGGAAGTAGAGATGGAGGGAGTAAAATAGCATGGGATAAAAAAAAAGGTGCCTGAGAGAGACGGAAAGAACATGAGAGAAAAACAAAGAGTGAGAATGAGAAGGAAATGCTATTATAGACAAAGAGTGAGGGAATGCAAGAGGCAAGGGAGAGAGTCAGAGAAAGGAAGTTAGTGTGTGTGTAAGACAGAGCATAAGAAAGACAAAGGAATGCAAAAATAGAGAGAAAGAGAATGAAAGCATGAGAGAGAAACTGAGACGTGGAGCAAAAGACTGAGAAAAAAATTAGGGAGACCATGAGAGAGGAAAAGGGCTTCACGGTGGCACAGTGGTTAGCGCTGCTGCCTCGCAATGCCAGGGACCTGGGTTCAATTCTGGGCTTGAGTGACTGTGCGGAATTTGCACATTCTCCCCCGGTTTCCTCCCGCATTCTAAGGATGTGTGGTTTAGGTTGATTGGCCATGATAAATTGTCCCATAATGTCAGGGGAATTAACAGGTTAAATACAGGTTTCGGGGATAGAACCTGTGTGGGATTATTGTTGGTGCAGGCTCGATGGGCTGAATGGCCTTATCTTGCACTGTAGGGATTCTATTATTCCAAGAGAAAGAAAGCAAGAGGGTAAAAGACAATGAGAGAATGAATTATAGAGAAAGAGATAGGGCATAAGGGAGATGGAGAGACAAAAAGTGTGTGAGCGAGAGGAAGAAAGGGCATGAGAGGGGGATAGAGAGAAAGGGCATGAGAGGGGGATAGAGAGAAAGGAAGAAAGTCACATGAGTGGAGAAGAGGCTAATATGTAAGAGAATGAAAAAGAATAAATGTGTGTGTGAGTCTGTGATTGACTGTACATGTGCATGAATGTGTGAATGACTGACTGTGTGCATATGAGTATGTGTGTGTGTGAATGAATGTGTTTGTGTGTGAATGACTCTGTATGATGTGTGCATATAGTGCATGTGTGTAAACGAATGTGTATGTGCATGTGAATGAACGTGTCTAAACATGTGTGTGTGTAAAGGTGGCAGAGGTTTGGAACTCTCTTCCATAACTGGCAGTCGATGTTAGATCAGTTTCTATCTTTAAATCTGAGATTGATAAATTTCTGTTAAGCAAAGGGCCATGGGGATATGGGCCAAAGACAAGTATATAGAGTTAGGTCACAGATCAGCCATGACCTCATTCAGTGGCAGAACAGGCTCAATGGGCTGAATGGTCTACTTCTGTTCCGTGGCTATATGTGTTTGTGTGTGTGTGTGGGTGAGTGGCTGTGTGTGAGACAGTGTGTGTGATTGGGTTTGTGTGTATGTGTGAGTGTGTATGATTGTATGTGAATTATTCTGTATGAGCATGAATGTGTGATTGTGTGTGTGCGACAGAGAAGGAAAAAGAGAGCGCACTGAGTGCTTGGGATTATTTTGTTAAGCACATGTTTACAACCCAGGACATGTTGAAGTAAATTATAGGCTGTGGTTCACAGCTTTTGGCCAAGTGTCCAATTCTGGGCAGCACTGTAACAAGTGAGTTTTTATTTAAAACAACTGCATCTTTTGCCTGAGACTCTGAGTCTGAGGTTGAGTTCTACTCTTTACCTGGGCTGGATTCTATTCCCTCTCCTGTTTCACACCATCTACACTACCTCAGTTTTCTCTCCCTACCCATTTGTCATTCTTTCCCTGTTTATATCAGAAGGTATATTTTATAAAGAGGCAGGTAAACTAACTCCAAACACAAGGGATTTCTGATAGAATTAATTTTTTGCAAAATGAACACAGATTTTCATGACTCTGTGACTGCATGGCACTGTTACGCAGTTATACTTCTGTTAATAGATTAGATTGGAGAGGATGGGATTGTTCTCCTTGAAGAGGAGCCCATGTGACCTGAGATCTGTAGGCTGAGGATCGGCCTATTCAGACACATGAAGACCCATGGCAGAAACTCCTGACCCTGAGTGGACATGACCCTCGAATTGATGATGACAGTGCTGTATATATGTGCATATTTACAAAATTACTATATATATTACTAGCACAGAAACAAGCCAATCAGCCCACTTGGTCTCTGATGGTGTTTGGGCTCCCTAAGCATACTCCTATTAACCCTATACCCTTCCATTCTTTTCTCCTTTTTGTTTATCTAGCTTTCTCTTGGTAAATTTGGTGTATTAATTGAATTATTTTTCTCATTTAACACACCTTTATTAGTATTGCTCTACAATCCAACCAATCAAATCCATCTATCATCCAAATATTTTGTGATTACTCTTAGATGATTCCTAGTGAGTGACAATCAGATCAACTTAATTTGATCTAAGCTGACCAACAACATTGCAAAAACACAACACTCCCAATTATGAATCACATGATTAGTTTTAGACAATGTCCTCCCTAGAATATGAGCTAACAGCCGCACAATAGCCATTGACCAACACCCTTCTAGAAAGTGGGACAGTCACATGATCAAAATGAGCAATGTCCTTCCCAGAAAGTGAAGTCAAAGTCACATAGTCCCAATGGGCAGTACAAAGGTGCCCTGGGTATGGACACTTTGCCCCTTGTGCAATGCCAGGAGGCCAAGGCTGGGGGGCATCATGACTGGCGGCACCACCCCTGGCAGATCCCGCTTGCCCTTCTTCACTCCAGCAGGGTCATCCCATTGGTTCCCTGAAACTGGGGGAGCTAGTGTAATCCCTGCTGAAGTGAAACAATCTGTCGGGGTGAGAGAGGCTAGTGGACCCAGAGAATTCAGTCTCGGACCCGCTCATCACATTTAAATTACATTCAAGTGAAGATGTAAATTACTTACCCTGTCTTCCCACCAATTTCCAGCGCGGATCTGATTATGCCAGAAATCCAGCGCTGGGAGATGCACTCGCCACAGGAACGTATGTGCAATTCCTGCGCGTAACTGGCCGCGAGATTCTCTCAATCCACTGCACTAGAAAACTAGCGTGGCAGTGTGGGAGCATCACCCCCACAGTCTGTGACCCTTAATCCTGTTTTTATTTCAGCTTTCCAACATCCTCAGCATGTGCTTTTGCCTAAATTCTGGAATCTCTTCCCTAACCCTCTCCAGCCTCTCCATCTATTTTTCCTCTGATACAATGCTCCTCAAAATCTACTTCAACTGAATAGGTTTTTGTTCACCCACCCTCATAGGGGCTGTGTGTCTAACTTTGATAATCATATGAACATACAAATTAGGAACCCTTCAAGCCTGCTCTGCCATTCAATAAGATCATGCTGATCCGACTGTAACAGCTTGTCTACCCCTGATAATCTTCTACCCCATTGTTTATCAAGAATCTATCCAAATCTGCCTTAAATATTCTGCCTCCGCCACTTTCTGAGGAAGAGTGTTCCAAAGATTCACCACCCACTGAGTGAATAAACTCCTCACTTTGCTATATTTTGTAATCTTAAAGGATCTGCAGAAATACTGTAATTGTAAATGTATCAGTTGAGAGTTTGATGTCCACTATCCAAAAAAGACCATTGAGATAAGATTTCCAGGTGAGACCTGGCTCTGTGTGGAGTTGGCCAATCAAAGCTCAAGAACCCTGACTAGCCAGCAGCAAACATCGAAACCAACCCGGGTTTCTGCTCCTCACAGCTATCCAGCAGCCCCTGTTTAAATATGGGCAAGTAAGACTGAGGTTCGTGCTGATATCAGGCTGATTGGGTCTTGCCCAACTTTTTGACAAAAAAAAAATCAAGTGCAATCTGGTGCCAAGACCAGACAGCAACAGAGGTTGGCATCTCTCTCTCCCCTCTCAGAACTGCAGCACCAATGTGAGTCAACAGCCTCTGCCATGAGCATGCAGAGCAGTTGGCAGCACTTGGGCAGTACCTATCAAGGTTGTTCCACACTTGACTTGTTCCAAGACACCGGGCCCCACCCTTTCCCGTTGGGGAATAGACTGAAAGCACAGCAATATGAATCTAATGCTAACCCACACAGGCCTATATTGAGTAAAATAAAAGCCTCCGCACACCTCAGGGAAGGCAGGTTACTCCATCTAACCCAACAAAGGTTACAGTTGTATGTGGCTGAGAGAGAGTTATTATTGGGCTGTTGGTGGAAGGGTGCCAATGACAGCAACCTCACAGCCAGGGCACAGGGCAGCAAGAGAGATGGGGAGAGAGAGAGAGAGAGAGAGCAGGAAGATCAAGAGAGCAAAGCAGAAGAAAAATATGATATATTATTACCTTGTTGAGACTACATGGCCCTTTCTACGCTGCTTGAATGGTAGACTAGGGCCTGTATATGAGCAGCAAACCTCAAGCTGTAAATAATCGGGTCTCTATCTGATCTTAAAAGGCAATATCCTGCATTCTTGGCCTCCAGATTTGTTTACTTTCCCTTGCTTTTAAATAATATAAAGTAAACACAACATTTTAATGAAAAGGAGCTTGGGTCAGAGAAATGCTTTCATCCAACGGGCCTAACAAGGTCTTCTTTATTGTGATGAATAGCACGGGGTGAAGGGAGAAAGCAGGGAGACTCCAACACACTCATAACTTTATATATAGATCCAAAAAAAGGATTGGACAGATTGGAACCACCAACTACATTTCTCCATATAGAGAACTGGTGCAGAGAAATGGAATTAAAGTTTGACTTTCTAGTCTAAAAAAACTTTTACATTCTTGTATTTGTATTCTTTCCTCCTATTGTAGTCAACACCACCCCCACTCCTCTTTTATGATGAACAGTTATACTCTACTGCCTAGAGAGGCAGAGTGCAATGATTATGGAATTGTTGGCCAATTGCAATTACTGGCTATCAATTCTTTAAGTTGCTTCAATGTTCAGTTTTTCAATGGTAGGCATTACCTACCAAACTGATCCTCGACAGTACGCATGGCATCCTGATCTCAAGCCATTTCCAGAAATCCTGATCCAAGGCCCTATTTGGAAATCCTGATCGTAAGCCAGATACAGAAATCCTGATCAAAAGCCCTATACAGACATCCTGATCCCAGGTCATGTCCAAGAATCCTGGTCTCACGCTGTGTCCAGGTATCCTGATCCAGACCCAGTCCAGGGATCTGGAAACCAAGGCACGCACTAAGCAAAAATTCTGATCCCAGCCATATCTCGGCATCCTGAACCCAGGCTGGATCCAGAAATTCCAATCCCAGGCCAGATCCAGAAACCTGATTCCAGGTTGTATCTAGGAATTCTGATCCTATAATCCTGATCCTAGGCTATATCCCCCTAAACAAACTGATCTTTCATCATTTAAAATATTCCAGTGGTGAATACATTGTTGGATAACAAGGAAATTAAGGAATATGTGGTAGTGTGGGAGGCTGGACTTGAGAATCAGTTGTAATTTGACTGATCTTACTGAATGATGAAGAAAAGTTAAAGGATCAAACGGCCCACTTCAGTTCCTATTTCTTAATTCTTATCTTAGGCCATACCCTAACATCCTGATCCTAGGCCATAGTATACAGTGTGACCATATAGCCTCCAAATGTGATCCAAGGCCAAACTTAGCAACCTTATCCTAGGCTCCAGGCTGTCAAATTGACCCTTGCAACCTTAATCTCAAAAATACCTTAACAACCTATAACTAGGCCAAAGCCTGACAGAAGAGATAAAATCCATTGCCCACAGAATGGATTACAGAAATTCACATAGAATAGTTGAGATAAATATCTTGGATGCATTTACGGAGGAGATGGGATAAATGCATGAGTCAGAAAGGAATAGAAGCTGAAATGCTGATTGGTGAGATGCTAAAGGGTGGAATGAAATGGAGCATAAAAACCAGCATCAAGCTGCTGGCCCAGTCCATGCTTCTGAGTGTGATGTTACTGCAAACCTTGTAACCTGTTCAGTAGGCAGAGCCTGCTCATTTAATTGAAGACAAAATCCAGGCTTTGACCTGCGATGCTGCATGATGGAGCAGATTGGAGTGATTAACCAAGATTCCTCATGGTTCCAGCAGCACGCTGGTGTTCGCAGTGAAACACTGCATCAATTCCCCATTCTGAAAGAGAGTTTCTATAGATTGAGCCGGCACCAACATAAATGTGTGTCTGGAAATCCCTGAACATGGCTCAGCCTCAGTCCCTTCCTGAAATACCAGTTACTCAGAAGTAAAAGAGAAAACAAACAGGATTTACAAACCGTCACATTCCTGGAGTTGCGATTATTGGATTCACGGACACAGAGATAGACCAATTTCATGTGCTGTTAATCGTGTAATCTTAGCAACAAAAACCCCAACCAATGAATCAGCCCCATCAGAGGTAACAATTTGTTCACTTCTCTCATTTCAATAAGATTTACTCTTATATAGTGTTTCTTGCAACCAGAGAACATCTCAAAGCACTTAACAACCAAAGAATTCCTTATTGAAGTTGTGTTGGAATGCAAGAAACATGGCAGCCAGTTTATGCACAGCAAGATCCCACAAACAGCAATGCAGTAAGGCCCAGATCATTTGTTCTTTTGTGGTTATAGATGAGGGATAAATATTCCAGCTCATCAGAGAGAACTGCCTTGCTCTTCTTCAAAACAGTGCCATGGGATCGTATACATTTTCACTCTAGCAGGCTGACAAGATCGATTTAGCAGCTCTTCTGAAAGGTAGCACCGCTGATAGTGCAGCACCCCCACAGGCCGTGCACTGTGAATCTCAACTCTAGAATTCTCTGCTCAGGAACTGAACGCAGACAGTTACTCTAAAGCATGGCAGTCTCTTTAACACACTAAAATTTCCCAAGAGAGGTTTGATCACCCGTTTCCTTGCAATGGATAGTGACAGGATTGGGATTTTTTTTATACATTGTTAAATCAGTCTTTGGAAGTTTAAAATTCACCCATTTATCGATGAAGCTTCTCCTTTTTACAAACATTGGATTGACTTTTTTTGGGGCAGTGTGCAGGTGAAAGCTGGTACCTCATTCCCATTAAAAATCCCCCCAGCCATCCCTTCACTCAATGTAGCTTTCAGCCATGGCTCAGTCGGGAGCTAAACAAATGTGGATGACTTTTAAATGCCCTCTGAAATAGCTGAGCAATCAACTCAGTTTAAGGGTTAGAGATTGACAGCAAATGCTGACCCAGCCAGCAATGCCCACGCCCTATGAATGAATGAAAAAACAGCGACTGACTCAGGTTTATGTGGAGGAACTCGCTACTTATTGATAAGTCTCTAAACCTGATGTTTCAGGGATTATTGGCTGTAAAGCAGTTTGGAATGTCCTGAGTTCTTCAGGCACTTGCTTGCTGTATTTATTCCTTAATTCTTTCTTTGCTCTGTCTCTCCCCTACAATGTTATTAGCCCCAGATAACTTCACACATACACCACCTCTCCAACCACATCACCCCTCCACCCCACACATTGACTTGCTCCACACTCTGTTTGGCATGTGACTCCCCTAAGTTAGTTGGGAGTAATGTTTGCTGTTTGTGATATGATGTGTATTGGGAGCGGGCCAGCAAGGGTCACAACACAAACTCAGCCATTCAGTGAAATGAGGAGAAGTCATGTGTTTTTTTCACTTGCTTACTCTCTCTCTGTCTCTCTCTGGTAAAATGATCAAGTGGGATGTTTACGACATCCGCATAGGCAAATCAAAGCTGCACAATCTGTACTTTGCTCCTTACTGCAGAACCAGCAAAGCAGCAGCCACTCACTCTGGAAGCTGACACCATGGGCAGCAAATCCAAATCATACCACACCTCGAAACTATACTCTACAGGGCCCTCTTCAAACCATCGAGCATCCCATATATCCCAGGAATTGTTGCATAGTGAGCAATGAGATTTCTCAGGCTGGGCTATTCTCCAAGAGTGACTATGCTTCAAACAGTAAAACAGTTCAAGACATCCTGTTTAACAGGGAAAACACATTTATTCAATTTATTAGAGCTCTTTGAAAGAGTCTCATGTACTGTGTGTAAAAGGATGGTGGATGTACTATACTTAGGTTTCCAGAAGGTGCCACATCAAAGGTTATTGAGAAAAGTAAAAGCTCACATAGTAGTTGGCATGGACTGAAGATTGGCCAGCTAACAGGAAGTAGAGAGTTGGCATAAATGGATCTTTCTCTGGTTGACAGATATGACGAGTGGTGTGCCACAGGGATCAGTGCTGGGGCCTCAACTTTTCATAATTTTTATAAATGGCTTGGATGAAGGGACTAAAGGTCTGATTACTAAATTTGCTGATGACACAAAGATAGGTAGAATAGTATGATGTACATGCATTTATAAAAGCATGGCTTAATTAGGGAAAGTCAGCATGGCATTGTGCAGGCAGGTCACGTCTTACTAACTTGACTGATTTTTTTGAGAAGGTGACAAAGGTGATTGACGAGGGTAGAGCAGTGGATGTTATCTACATGGATTTTAATAAGGCTTTTGTTAAGGTCCTTCATCCAGAAGATTAAAATGCATGGAATCCCCGGTGACTTAGCTACTTGGATTCAGAATTCACTTGCTCATAGAAGTCAGACAGCAGTGATGGAAGAGTGTTTTTCTGACTGGAGATCTGAGACTAGTGAATTTCTGTAGGGATCCATACTGAAACTGCTGTTTGTGATATATATGAATGACTTGGATGGAAATATAGATGGGTAGATTAGTAAGTTTGCTGATGACACAAAAATAGGTGGAGTTGTGGTTAGTGTGGAAGGTTGTCAAAGCATACAGCAAGATATAAATCAGTTGCAAATATGGAGGTATGGCAGAGGGAGTACAATCTGGGCTGCACTTTGGAAGACTGAATGTTAAGAGTAAGTATCTAGTTAATGGCAGGACCCTGAACAACATTGATGTACAGAGAGATCTTGGGGTTCAAGTCCATGGCTCCCTGAAAATAGCTACACAAGTAGATAGGGTAGTAAAGAAGGCAGATGGCATACTTTCCTTTATTGGTCAGAGCATTAAGTACAAGAGTCAGGATGTCATGTTGCAACTTTATGAAACTTATGCCACACTTAAGAGTATTGCATTCAATTCTGGTCATCCCATTACTTGAAGGACGTGGAGGCTTTGGAGAGGATGCAGAAGGGGTTTACCAGGATGCTGCCTGGCTTGGAGGGTCTGAGCTATAAGGAGAGACTGCACAAACTAGGGTTGTTTTCTCTGGAGCAGCAGAGGCTGAGGGGAGGCCTGATAGAAGTCTATAAAATTATGAGAGCCGTGGATAGGGTTGGCAGTCAATATCATTTTTCCAGAGTTGAAATGTCTAATACTAGGGGGTATGCACGGAAGGTAAGAGTGGGGAAAGTTCAAAGGAGATGTGAGGGAAATAGATAGAGATACATTTTTACATAGAGATTGGAAGGTATCTGGGACACACTGCCAGGGTTGGTGGTGGAGGCAGATACGAAAGGGGCATTTAAGGGGATTTTAGATAAGCAAGTGAATATGCAAGGAATAGAGGGCTACGGACCAAGAGCAGGCAGAAGGGATTAGTTTAATTTGGCGTCAAGTTCAGCACAAAATCGTTGGCCGAAGAGCCTGTTCCTGTGTTGTACTGTTCTATGTGCCATGTAAAGAGTACGCAAAGAGGCTACAAAGGGATATAGATAGGTTACGTGAGTTGGAAAATAATTGGCAAATTGAGTATAATGTGGGAAAATGTAAAATTGGCAATTTTAGCAGGAAAATTAAGAAGAAACATACATGTTGAAATTGCAGGACCAGAATTTTACTGTCTTGCCCACCATGGGAATTAGAGCGGGCGAGGGGCGGACCATAGAAAAGTCTTTTGGCCTCAAGTGGTTTCGGGGCGAGCAAGGCTGCAACATACTCCCTCAGAGCTCTGAGGTACAGAGGCAGTTAGACTATCATGCAGTTCCAGCAAGTAATTAGGAAAGCTAAAATAATTATCTCATTTATTGCGAGGGGAACAGATTACAAAAATAGGGAAATTATGCTTCAGTTATACAAGACATTGGTGAGACCACATCTGGAGTATTGTGTACCAGTATTGGTCTGCTTATTTAAGGAAATATGTAAATGCATTGGAAACAATTCAGGAAGGGTTTATGGAGTAATACCAGGAATGGGTAGGATGTCCTATGAGAAAAGGTTGGAACAGTTAGGTTTGTATCTACTGGAGTTTAGAAGAGTAACAGGTGATTTGATTGAGACATATGGGATCTTGAGGAATATTGACAGAGTGTACGTGAAGAGGATGTTTCCTTTTGTATGAGAATGTAGAACACTGGACCACATTAAAAATAAGGGGTCACTCATTTAGAATAGACATTTTCTCTCAGAGGGTCATGAAGCTCTGGAACTCTCTTCCTCAAAAGGCAGTGGTGGCAGGGTCTTTGGATGTCTCTAAGGCAGAACTCGATAGATTCTTAATTAACAAGGGGATAAAAAGGGGCAGACAAGGTCGTGGAGTTCAAGTTATAATCAGATCAGCCATGGCCTTATTGAATGGCAGAGCAAGCTCAAAGGGCAGAGTGACCTACTCCTGCTCCTAATTCGTATGTTTGTACCAAGTTTGTGATGGTTAGGTATAGAAAATATTGTTGGCAATGAACATCGAGACGCAGAGAGTAATCAGTATGGAAATAAGCAAAGGGTGAATTAGGAGCACTAGGATATTCTGGTACAGAGCATTGGTGACAGGGATTTGACTCTGAGATGGTTTCTATTTTGTTTTTTCTTTGTTATGCCTGGTAATATTGATTCCGGGTATGAGAAAATGAGGACATTCCTTTTCATACTGAGTGGGTGATATCTCAGCTCTCCCCTCTTCCCTGCACCTTCAGATGGTACTACTGCCAGTAGCTCAATGGTCTGGAGGGCACTGGCTACTGTAAAGAGCTTGGCTCCAAAACTCCCCAGGCTAAAAAATGTGTTTACACAGATTGAATTACCCACTAATACAAATGCTGTGATGCAGCCAGCACAGAACAGTGAAAAACAAGAAACTATAAAGGATACTTGTTCACAGCAGGAGATAATCCCAACAGTAAAAGAAGCTGAGACTTCCAAAATAAAGTTCCTTTCATTTCCTTCCTTTCCCCTTACTCATTTCCCTAACTCGCTAAGATGCATTTGGGCTAAGATACCTTGGACATCACCAGGACATTCAGTTCTTATTGGAGTGACTGTTTCTACCTCTGCCAGTACAGGAAGTGCCAGTTGGCGATGAACCTAGACTGACATTATTGTTCAGACCTGATTGATTTCCTTGTCCAACATTTGCATCTAGCCAATCGCCAGCGGGTTAACTAGATTGCAATTGGGAGACCCTCACAGATTTGGTAAACAGGGTGTGTACAATGGCTACTTGTTGTGGTCTACTGCATCTTTGGCTGAGAAAGCAGGGCTTAGATTCCTAAAGCACAGCAAGAAGCCATTAAACTCATTACCTCTGTGCCGACTCTTGGAAGGAGGCATCCCATTGGTCACAAACCTCATTCCTTGCAACTCTGAGCATTTCCTTCCTCAAGTATTGGCACAATTCCCCTCTGAAGTTTACCATTCAATCTGCTTCCATTGTCCTATCAGCCAGTGCATTCCGGATCACAACAGCTTATTGTGTAAAAAGAAACAAGTTTCTCTCTCGTTCTTTGGCCAATTATCTTCAATCTGTGCATTTAGGCTACCAAACCTCCTGCTAGCAGTAATGTTTTCTCATTGCTTATACGATTTGAATACCTCTAACAAATCTCCGCTTAACCTTCTCTGTTCTCAGGAGAACAATCCTCATCCCCCAAGTCTCTGTCAGTCTGTGTAGCTCAGTGCCACACACTCACCAACTCAGTAACCAATGTCAATGGGGATGACCCCATACCCAATGGAGCAATGAGAAAATGAAGGGGGATCTTATCCTTCTGTAATTTTTGTTATTTGTGACATGATCCCACGTTGCAATCAGTTTTTCTCCATAAGGTGTTAAAGTGGGAAAATTTCTTTCCAGAGCTTTCTACATTTGCAGAAAGAACATTTATGGAGCTCTACGTGTACACCACCTCGGAATGTTTTTACCAGCAATTAAATTCTTTAGAACTGTTGCCACTGTTGTAATGGAAACATCACAGCTAATTTTATACACAAGTTCCAACAAAACCGTAATGAGATAATAAACACATCCTCTGTTCCTTGGTAGTTCTAGATGAGAGTAAAGACAGGGCCCTGCTGTTTAATATCTCATTGAAAGACAACAACTGAAACAGTACAACTATCTTTAAATACAGGCTAGAGCCTCTGGAGTGGGACTTGAATTCATGACCTTGTGACCCAGAGGCAAGAGTGTTAACTACTCAGCCAGTTTGCACTGCACTTATTACGAACAGGCAGGCATTCTGCTCTTTTACAACCTTATAGTTCTCAGCTTGTTCACACCCTAGAGGCAAACTGCTCCGAAAGCATTTCCATATGCTACCTTGACTTGAAGCTTTGCAAAATGTAATTGAGTATCTGGAGTGATTATTTTGTATTTCAAAAGCTGAGGGTTTTACAAGGAAAAGTTATGTGAGTACACAATACTGTAGATATTCTATTTTACTGTACAACTGTTCATGTAGTGTTATTATCATACACTATATATGACAGTGTACTTAAGCCACTAAGATCTGACAAATCCCCAGGACTTCATGGCCTATATCCAATGGTTCTAAAAGAGAGTAGTTGCAGAACTACTAGATGCGCTAGGGCTAAGATTTTCCAAAATTCCTTAGATCTGGGAATGGTCCCATCAGGTGGAAATTTGGCAAATGTTACACCACTTTTCAAGAAAGAAGGAAGGAGAAAACAGGGAAAATGCCGCAATCTATTCTTAAGGAATCAAAACAATGCACTTAGAAAAGCTTAAAATGATTAGAACAAGTCAACATGGTCTTAATAAAGGATAGTCCTGCCTGGCAAATTTATTTGAATTTTTTGAGGATGTTACTGGCAAGACAGATAAAGGGGAACCAGTAGATGTAGTATATCTGGATTTCCAAAACACATTCAATAAGATGCCACACTAAATGTTAATAGGCAGGTAAGGACTTGTTGGGGTAATATATTAGAGCAGAGAGTGGGCACAAAATGGGCATTTTCAAGTTGGCAGGCAATGATTAGTGAAGTGTCACAAGGATTAGTGTTGAGGCTTCAGCTATTTACAATCTATGTTATTAAATTAGATGAAGAGACAGAGAGTAATACATCAAAGTTTGTTGTTACCAAGATAGGTGGAAAGGTAAGGTTTGGGGAGGATGCAGAGAGACAGAGATATAGACAGGTTAACTGAGTGGCAACAAGATAGCAGATGGAGCATAACATGGGGAAGTGTGAAACTATTTGCTTTGGTTTTAAAAATAGAAAAGTAGAATTTATTTAAAGGTAAAAAATGTGTAAGTGTTGATGTTCAAAGAGACTTGGGTACGCTTGTAAAAGGAATGCAGAAAGTTAGCATGCAATTAGGAAGGCAAAAGGTATGTTAGCCTTGGGATGAAGTGAAGATCCATTAATTTGGTTTCTTGAATAAGGGTGTTGCCCTATGAGAGAATGGGTAAATTGAGCTTATATTCTCTGCAGTTTCAAAGAATGAGAGGCAATTTCATTGAAACATGCACGATTCTGAAGGTGATTAGTAAGGTCGATGCTGAGAGATTGTTTCTGTTGGTCAGTGAATCTAAAACATGGGAGCACAGTGTCCTGAAAAAGGAGGAGTAGGCCATTCAGCACCTCGAGCCTAAGAAGAGTTCATAGAATCCTTACAGTACAGAAAGAGGCCATTCGGCCCATTGAGTCTGTACTGACTACAATCCCACCCAGGCCCTACTCCCACATATTTATCCACTAATCCCTCTAACCTATGCATCTCAGGACACTAAGGGGCAATTTAGCATGGTCAATCAACCTAACCTCATCTTTGGACTGTGGGAGGAAACCAGAGCACCCAGTGGAAACCCACGCAGACACGAGGAGAATGTGCAAACTCCACACAGACAGTGACCCGAGCCAGGAATTGAACTCAGGTCCCTGGAACTGTGAAGCAGCAGTGCTAACCACTGCACTACCATGCCACCCTAATGACTTAATTAAAAGTCTAATGATGACCATGAAACCATTGCTAACTGATGTCAAAACCTGTCTTTCACTAATGTTCTTTTGGAAAGGAAATCTGCGGCCCTTACCTGAACTGGCTGACATGTGACTCCAGGCCATGGTTGATTCTGAAATAGCCGAGCAAATGCTGACTTTGTTCACGATGACCATATACCTTAAACAAATTAAAAAAAGTTTTGACCAAGTCTCCTCTAACTCCAGTGGGTACAAGTCTAGTCTGTCTAACCTTTCCCTGTAAGATCACCCACCCATTCCATGCATTAGTCTGGTAAACTTCCCTGAACTGCTTCCAAAGCATTTACATCCTTCCTTAAATACGGAGACCAGTATTGCATTCAGTACTCCAGGTGTGCTACAACCAAAGCATAATCCCCACACTTTTGTATAACCTCCTTACAAATTATTATATTTAATTAGCATGCTCAAATAAAGGGGACAAGAACAACAGGAACAACCCACATTAATAAAGCACCTTTAACATTACAAAACATCCCAAGCGGAGGGTTTCAGAGGAGGGCTATTGAGCAAACTCTGGTACCCAGTCACATAAGGAGATGTTTGAAAATGTGGACCACAAGATTGGCAAAAGAAGTAGATTTTAAAGAGTTCTTACAGGAGGAAACTGCAGGAGAGAGGTGGAGAGGTTTAAAAAGGGAATTCCAGAGCTTAGAACCTGGGCACCTGAAAGCACAGCCACTGGTGGAGGAGCGATTCTAACCAGATTGTAATCAAGAGGCTGGAGGCTGAATTTTAAGTAGGGTTTGTAGATGGGGTTGAGCATGAAACAGGACGGATGGGCATCCAGTTGCCCATCTGCCCCGTGCACTCAGTGATTTTAAGCTGGGATTGACAATGCCTCAGATAGGCCCACCCCTTTACCCCAATTGAGGGCAATATTATTTCCTGCCAGGCTTCAATTTTTAGGCTAGTAGGAGGAGTTCCCATCAGGGGATACCTGAAAATAATCGGGTTTAGACCTCAGGTGGGAATTGGGGAGGGCCTCCGTCAGAAGCCCCCTTTTAACTTCAGGCATCACCCTTAAGGTCCATACTGGACCTCCCTCCACACCAGCCCCCCACCTCTCCTCCAAAACTCCAATCCTCCATTCTCCGCCATACCTAGACCTTATCTAACGTACCCACCACGAGACTCCCCAGTGCTTAACTCCCAGGACTTAGGCCAAAAGTCTGCACACGGTCCCAGTTCCACCCAGCACAGCTCCTGGAGCTGCAGCGACTAAAGAGCAGCTAGCCAATCAGATTGGTTGACAGCTCCCTAAGACAGGAGTTCCTCAGTGAGGGACGTCTCTAGACAACTGACCTTCATTTAAGTGTGAAATGGTTGCAGGGCCAGATAGCATTGGCAGGAATGTGTTCTGACCATCCTCAAAATCCGAGTCCAGAATAAGAGGAATGTAAATATCTGAGAGGGTTATGTAGCTGGAGGAAGTATTTTTTACTGGGATGTGAGTGCAAGGCCAGCATTTGTTGTCCATTCCAAATTGCCCTTGAACTGTGTGGTTTGCTAGATCATTTCAGAGGACAGTTAAGAGTCAACCACATTGCTGTGGATCTGGAGACATATGTAGGCCAGACCAGGTAAGTCCTTCCCTGAAGAACATTACTGAACCAAATTACTTTTAGGCAACAATGAACAATACTTTCATGGTCACCATTACTGAGATTGGTTTATATTCCAGATTTCATTACGTAATTGCATTTAAATTCCATCAGCTGGACTTCAGTATTACCAGTTCAGTAACCTTAGCACTAAGCCACCATCTCCACGAAGGAGGTAGGGAGGAGTGAGGTCATGGAGGAATTTGAAAATGAGAATGAAAATTTTAAATTTAAGGTGTTGATGGAATGGGAGCGATGTAGTTCAGTGCCCACAGAGGGGAAACAGGTGAACGTGACTTGGTGTGAACTGAGACATGGACAGTAGAGTTTGATGGACTCAGGTTTTAAGAGTGTTGACGATGGAAGACCAACAAGGAAAGCATTGGAATAGCTGAGGTAACAAAAACATGGACAATGTTTCAGCGCTCGGTTGGTTGAGGCAAGTGATAGTCCTAAATCTCAGCTTGGTCAATAGACATGAGTTTGCCTGGCTTGCTACATGTACCAGGTGTCAGAATATTTCAGAATGACTCAATATCCCCAAGACTTGTTGACAAACAAGCACTGCATATCCTCTGGTGAGAGAGAGGGTGGGAGTGCAGAGACCCGACATTACCAGACTGGAATCAGGAGTCAGAGACCCAGACTGCTGATTGAAAGCAACCCCACAGATTTATTGAACGATCATTGCTTCAATTGTCATTCCTATGACCAAGCATTGCCATAGCAACATTAAAGCCAAATATTTACTGAATACTCATGACATCATCCCGTAAAGAAAAAGCATTATAAAAAGGAGAGGGAGCAACCAGCACAAGGATCAAGAGATTCAATTTAATTTAAATTAGTTCTGGTCAAAGAATTTCAAAGGCCCTGTCTGTCTTCACTCGATGGGAAAAGCTTGACAATCTTCCACATTTAACCAGGTAAACACCTGTTACAGCGGTTAGCACTGCTGCTTCACAGCTCCAGGTACTTGGGTTCGATTCCTGGCTCACGCACTGTCTGTGTGGACTTCACACATTCTCCTCATGTCTGCATGGGTTTCCTCCAGGTGCTCCGGTTTCCTCCCACAGTCCGAGAGATGTGCGGGTTAGGTTGATTGGCCGTGCTAAGAAATTGCCTCTTAGTGTCCAGGGATGCAAAGGTTAGAGAGATTAGAGGGTAAAATATGTAGGGATATGGGGGTAGGGCCTGGGTGGGATTGTGGTCGGTGCAGACTCAATGGGCTGAAGGGCCTCTTTCTGCACTGTAGGGTTCTCCGGTTCAACAAACTTGGATTTACGAAAAGGAATATGGGGATAGGGCAGGATTGTGGAGTTGAGGTTAAAAATTGATCATGAGCTTACGAACGGGATTGTATGGCCTACTTACCCTCTAATTTCATACATTCTAAGGGTCCTCTTATCACTTCTTCACAACACGAAGATGTGTTTTTTTGTGGAAAATAAATTGCTTTTGCAGTGTGTAATAACTCCACAGAGGGAAAGTCCCATTACCAAGTTACTTTATTTACACCATACATCCATACACAGCCAACTCTCCAGTTGCTCCCTGCTGAATGCAGGCTGGGAGCCTAACACACCTGCTTTAAATAGGCAGCATGAGGCTCCTTGATTTAACCATCAATTAAGACTCATGAGCTATCTCATGAGCTAGTTCAGGCTTTAGCAAGCCAACCTCATTAGCCTGGCTGAAGTCATCACACAGTGTAATCACTGTTGTTACATGGGGTGACATGGCCGATATGCAAAGCAAGATCCCATGGCCAAGAAATGAAATCAATAACCAATTGATCTGTTTTTCTTTGCTTTGGTTGACGGTGGAATGTTGACCAGGACACAAGTGGAAGACTTTGCTCTGATAATAGAGCCACAGAATCTTTTTGGATTTAAGTGAACCAAATCAGGCACATAAGAACATAAGAAATAGGAGCAGGAGTAGGCCATCTAGCCCCTCGAGCCTGCCCCGCCATTCAATAAGATCATGGCTGATCTGTCGTGGCTCAGTTCCACATTCCCGCCCTCTCCCCATAACCCTTAATCCCCTCTCTTATCAAAAACCCATCAACCCGTGTCTTAAGAATATTTAGCGAGGTAGCCTCCACCACTTCAACGGGCAGAGAATTCCAGAGATTCACCACCCTTTGAGTGAAGAAGTTCTTCCTCAACTCCGTTCTAAACCGCCCCCCCTTTATCTTGAGGCTGTGCCCTCTAGTCCTACTGTCCTTTCTGAGCGGGAAGAGTCTCTCTACCTCTATCCTATCCATCCCATTCATCATCTTTTACGTCTCAATGAGATCTCCCCTCATTCTTCTAAACTCTAACGAGTACAAGCCTAGTTTATTCAGCCTCTCCTCATAGCTCAACCCCCTCAACTCCGGTATCAGCCTAGTAAACCTCCTCTGCACTCCCTCCAAGGCCAAAATATCCTTGCGTAAGTGCGGCGACCAAAACTGCACACAGTACTCCAGCTGCGGCCTCACCAATGCCCTATACAGCTGCAGCAAGACCTCCCTACTTTTATATTCAATCCCCCTCGCTATGAAGGCCAGCATCCCATTCACACCTTTGAGAATGCAACATTCTTTTGGCACAACATTGACCTGTTGACCCAGGTTCTGTAATTAAACTACTAAAGCCAGTTTGAATGCACGGTCTAACATGAAATATCACAGCTGACATTTATGGATCAATTATCTCGGAGAACCACTTCATAGAAAGAGGCCACTCAGCCCGTTGTGCCTGTGTTGGTCCACTGCCCTCACTCTTTCCCCATAATCCTGTAAAAGATTTGGGGGACCAATTCTCTCAGCCCACTGTGCTGTTTTTGCAGTACAGTGGGCCAGGAGATCGAGTGGAAGCCGTTTAGCAGGCTCCCTGCTGGGTGTCACAGTCTCCGCGAATCTCTGGCACCATCAGCTCTGCACCAGAAACTGGCGTGGAGCTCTATAAATTATTTAAATGCTGATTTCAATCTATTTTACATAGATTAATTATTGTTTCACTCCAGCGGGGTTTACAATAGCTCCCACTTGCCAGGAGCTGGTGGCCCAATCCTGTTGGAATGAAGGGGGCCATTGAGGTCCCCCCAGAGGTTCGAGGTAAGGGGACTGTCCCTCTGGGCATTGCTGGCGGCAGTGCCAACCTGGCCTCCTGGCACTGCCCAAGGAGCAAAGTGGCAATGCCCAGGGGGCCTAAACGGGTTGGACCGTGGGCAATCGATTGGGGTGAGGGAGGGTCAGATGGCTCTCTGGTGGGGGGAGGCTGGTCAGGTGGCTCTCTGGGCGAGGGGGAGGGGGGGTCAGATGGCTCTCTAGTGGGGGGAGGGGGAGGGAGGGGGTCAGATGGCTCTCTGGTGGGGGGAGGGAGGGGGGTCAGATGGTTCTCTGGTCGGGGGGGAGGGAGGGGGGTCAGATGGCTGTCTGGTGGGGGGAGGGAGGGGGGTCAGATGGTTCTCTGGTGGGGGGAGGGAGGGGGGTCAGATGACTCTCTGGTGGGGGGAGGGAGGGGGGTCAGATGGTTCTCTGGTGGGGGGAGGGAGGGGGGTCAGATGGCTCTCTGGTGGGGGGAGGGAGGGGGGTCAGATGGTTCTCTGGTGGGGGGAGGGAGGGGGGTCAGATGACTCTCTGGTGGGGGGAGGGAGGGGGGTCAGATGGCTCTCTGGTGGGGGGAGGGGGAGGGGGGTCAGATGGTTCTCTGGTCGGGGTGGAGGGAGGGGGGTCAGATGGTTCTCTGGTCGGGGTGGAGGGAGGGGGGTCAGATGGCTGTCTGGTGGGGGGAGGGAGGGAGGTGGGTCAGATGGCTCTCTGATGGGGGGGAGGGAGGGGGGTCAGATGGCTCTCTGGAGGGACAGGTGGGGGGGGGGTGGTGGGGGTGGGGGTGGGGGGGGGGGTGGTGGGGGTGGGGGGGGGGGTGTTCCCCTGTCACTCACTGTGATCTGTAGGGGTGGAAGGAGGGGTCCGCTGCCACTATGTGTGCGATCAGTGGGGGGACAGGGGGCCGGGATCGGTCTGGGGAACGGGGAGGTGGGGGGATAAGAGGGTCAGTTATGTCGTGAGGGTAGAGCAATGTCTGTGGGGGCTGGGGGAGGCATTACCCGGCCCTGGAGCGGTGTGGCAGGGGAGCAGTTTTCTAATTTGTTTTAATGCACTGCTCCAATCAGAGTGCAGTCCTCCGGGTACAATGAGCCCCGCCGACAGGCATCTGTAGCGCGATTCAGAATTGCAGCTTATTTTTAGGCACAGAATGTATGGGGGTGCCTGAGAATGGGTCTAAAAGTCGGATCTGAAACCACCCCGGTTTCAAGTCCACCCAGAACATAGAATTAAATGGTAAATTAGGACCCTCAGAATGATTTGTGGAGAATCACCCCCCTGATTTATTTAGTTTCATTTATTTTAAACATGACATAAAATGCTACATTAGTTGGTACATATACAAAATAAATACCAAATAACGTCTATGGCGAACGATAGATCTGGCTCAAAACTCAAAATTCTAAATTGGGCCAAGGCCAATTTTGACGATATCAGGCAGGAACTTTCAACAGTTAATTGGGGGAGTCAGTGGGAAGGCAAAGGGACATCGGGTAAGTGGGTGGCTTTCAAAAGTGTATTAACCAGGGTTCAGGGTAAGCACTTTCCTCTTCGAGCGAAGGGCAAGGCTGGTAGAAGTCGGGAACCCTGAATAACTCGGGATATTGAGGCCCTGGTCAAGAAGAAGAAGGAGGCACATTACATCCATAGGCAGCTGGGATCAAGCGGATCCCTTGAAGAGTGTAGGGGGTGTAAGAGTAGAGTTAAGAAAGAAATCAGAAGGGCAAAAAGGGGACATGAGATTGTTTTGGCAGATAAAGCAAAGAAGAATCCAAAGAGCTTCTACAAACACACAGAGGGCAAAAAGAGTAACAAGAGAGAGAATAGGACTTCTTAAGGGTCAACAAGGTGCAGATCTACAAGAGATGGGTGAGATCCTAAATGAATATTTCTCATCAGTTTTCACTGTAGAGAAATGCATGGGTGCTTGGGAACTTGGGGAAATAAATAATGATGTCTTAAGGAATGTACATGTAATAAAGAAAGAGGTGTTGGAAGTCTTAAAGTGTAACAAGGTAGATAAATCCCTGGGAGCTGATGAAGTACATCCTAGGACACTGTGGGAGGCTAGGGAAGGAATTGCGGCTACCCTGGCAGAGATATTTGAATCTTCGATAGTCACGGGTGAGGTGCCTGAAGATTGGAGGATGGTAAATGTTGTGCCTTTGTTTAAGAAGGGCTGCAGGGAAAAGCCTGGGAACTACAGGCCAGTGAGACTCACATCTGGATAAGTTGTTAGAAGGTATTTTGAGAGGCAGGATCTACAGGCATTTTGAGACGCAAGGACTGATTAGGGACAGTCAGCATGGTTTTGTGAGTGGAAAACCATGTCTCACAAATTTGATTGAGTTTTTTGAAGGGCTAACTGAGAAGGTAGATTAGGGCACTGCAGTTGATGTTGTCTACATGGACTTTAACAAGGCCTTTGACAAGGTACCACATGGTTGGTTGTAGCTTGAGGTTAAATCTCACGGGATCAAGAATGAGGTAGCCAAATGAGTACAAAATTGGCTTGATGACAGAAGCCAGAGGGTGATTGCAGAGGGTTGTTTTTCAAATTGGAGGCCTATGACCAGCGGTATGCCTCAGGGATCAATGCTGGGTCCACTGTTATTTGTCATTTATATTGATGATATTTATATCAATGACTTGGATGAGAATTTAGTAAGCATGGTTACTAAGTTTGCAAATGACACCAAGATTGGTGGCAACGTGGACAGTGAAGAAAGTTATCTCTGATTACAATAGGATCTTGATCAATTGGGTCAGTGGCCTGAAAAATGGCAGATGAGTTTATTTAGATAAACATGAGGTGATGCATTTGGTCGATTGAACCAGGACAGGATTTACTCAGTTAATGGTAAGGCGTTGGGGAGAGTTATAGAACAAAGGGATCTAGGGGTACATGTTCATAGCTTGAAAGTGGAGTCACAAGTGGACAGAGTGGTGAAGAAGGCATTTGGCATGCTTGGTTTCATTGGTTAGAACATTGTATACAGGAGTTGGGACATCGTGTTGAAGTTGTACAAGACATTGTTAAGGCCACACTTGGAATAGTGCAATTCTAGTTACCCTATCATAGAAAGGATATTGTTGAACCAGAAAGAGTGCAGAAAAGATTTACTAGGATGCAGTTGGGGCTTGATGGTTTGAGCTCTCAAGGGAGGCTGGATAGACTGGGAGTTTTTTCTCTGGAGTGTAGGAGGCTGATGGGTGATCTTATAGAGGTCTATAAAATATTAATTGAGGAGCATAAGATCAGCTAGATAGTCAATACCTTTTTCCAAAGGTAGGGGAGTTTAAAACTCAAGGGCATAGGTTTAAGGTGAGAGGGTGAGATACAAAAAGGTCCAGTCACATGGGTAAGATGGGTGTAGAGGGATATGGGCAATTGGGACTAGTTTACAGGTTAAAAAAGGGCATGGACAAGTTTGGCTGAAGGGCCTGTTTCCATGCTGTGAACCTCTATGACTCTTTACGCACACATGATCAAAAATTAGTAAGAAGTACAAATGTATAAATTCCTACCCCTTTACACAAATACAATTTTCCCTTTCAATAAACTTTCAATTC
This sequence comes from Carcharhinus amblyrhynchos, assembly GCF_965287045.1. Classification (NCBI taxonomy): domain Eukaryota; kingdom Metazoa; phylum Chordata; class Chondrichthyes; order Carcharhiniformes; family Carcharhinidae; genus Carcharhinus; species Carcharhinus amblyrhynchos. The sequence goes on from NW_027649793.1 coordinate 1,098,543, forward strand.
CTTTTTGAGTTACTTTAAATAAATTGATGAGTGCTACATAACACACAACACTGAGTGTCTTGCATTACTACTGCTCTTTGAGGTTCTGATCCTTGCAGTAGCATTCAAACACAATCCTTGTTGAAGGAAAATGGATAGGCAGCAATGTAATGGTAATATCACTGGACTTATAATCCAGAGGCCCATGTAGAACTTAAAGTGAATAAATCTGGAATATGACACTAGCTTCAGTAATGGTTACCAATTCAAATATCTTCAGTTGTCATAAAGATCTGTCACCCTTATCTCATGAGGACATGTGACTAGATCCACAGCAATGTGGCTGACTCTCAAATAACCTCTGAGACAGCCTAAAAGCTATTCAAATTAAGGGAATCAGGAATGGACATTAATCCTGAAGATGCCCAGATCTCCTGAATTAAAAAAGAATTCCTCTGATGGCGAATGCTAAGCCATCGGATGTCAATATTGTTCCTGCGCAAGGATATTTTGGCCCTGGAGGGAGTGCAGAGGAGGTTTAAAAGGCTGATACTGGAGTTGAGGGGACTGAGCTATGAGGAGAGGCTGAATAAACTAGGCTTGTACTCGTTAGAGTTTAGAAGAATGAGGGGAGATCTCATTGAGACGTATAAGATGATGAATGGGATGGATAGGATAGAGGTGGAGAGACTCTTCCCGCTCAAAAAAGACAGTAGGACTAGGGGGCACAGCCTCAAGATAAAGGGGAGGCGGTTTAGAACGGAGTTGAGGAGGAACTTCTTCACTCAAAGGGTGGTGAATCTCTGGAATTCTCTGCCCGTTGAAGTGGTGGAGGCTGCCTCGCTAAATATTTTCAAGAAGCGGGTTGATGGGTTTTTGATAAGCGAGGGGATTAAGGGTTATGGGGAGAGGGCGGGAAAGTGGAACTGAGCCACGACAGATCAGCCATGATCTTATTGAATGGCGGGGCAGGCTCGAAGGGCTAGATGGCCTACTCCTGCTCCTATTTCTTATGTTCTTATGTTCACATACTATTCTTACCCCTCTCTGCTCTCAAGGACTCCATCACTCCAGCTCTCAAAGAATACGCAGAGAGTTACAGGGATGAGAGACTTCAGTTACATGGAGAGACCAGAATCCAGGGATATTCCACTTGGAGAGAAGACTAGGGTGTGATTTAACAGAGGTGTTCAAAATCATGAATGATTTTGATAGAGTAAAGGAGGAGAAATTGTTTCCACAGAGCAGATGACTCCACAACCAAAGGCCATAGATTGAAGGTAACTGGTAAAAGCTCCCGGGATTTACTTTGATTTAATTTATTATTGTCACATGTATTAGTGTACAGTGAAAAATATTGTTTCTTGAATTATAGAGAAATAGGAAATTGTTGCATAAGTACTAATGTTCCTGAACTAGGGGCCCACATTAATGGTCTGGGACCACGAGCTCATATTTCATCATGACAGGTAGAGAATTTAAATTCAATTCGTTAATGAAAGCTGGTTTCAGCAACACTGACTGAAAACTACCATCGATTCTTGTTAAAAACCCACCTGGTTCACTGATCTCCTTCAGGAAAGGAAATCTGCCATCCTGGTTTTCTCTTAGCTTGACAAGCCTTCTCCAGGACAGTTAGGGATATCGATAAATGCTGGCCTTGCCAGCAATGCTTACATCCTAGGAACCAAGATGAAATGCACTGCAAGGCTGTGGGGAAATATAAGGGGAGGGCAGCTAATTATACAGGCCTTTCAAAGAGCTGGCATAAGCATGGTGGGCCAAATGGCCTCATTCAGTGCTGTAAGAATTTACAATTCAAATATGATAATAAAAGAATTCCCTGAATGATTTTCACTGAAGCATATCTCCGTCCTTTCTACTTTAAAAGATTCATAATTTACAAAGCATCTTACTATATGTCTATACATTGGAAGGGTCAAGTTGTTCTGATGCTGCTGTCAGTATCCAAGGATTGGTCCAATGTCCAATCGAGGGGATTAGTTCCCTCTGAGACCAGTAATAAAATAATTCATTGGCAGGGACACATATGGACCAGACTTTTAAAAGAGGTAGTCATATTTGATTGACTTACTCCAGCATTAAGCTTAATTGCATGTTCTAGAAAAGGCACATTCCAAAGTAGAACATCTCATTGAATCCCGACAAAGGGAGGCCATTCGGCCCATCAAATCTGCACAAACAACAATCCTACCCAGGCCCTATCTTCAGAATCCCATGCATTTACTCTGCTAATCCTCCTGGCACTAAGGGGCAACTTATCATGCCGATCAACCTAACCCACACATCTTGGGAGTGCGGGAAGAAACCGGAGCAATTGGAGGAATGCAGACATGGGGAGAACATGCAAACTCCACACAGTCACCTGAGGCTGGAATTGACCATGGGTCTCTGGCGCTGTGAGGCAGTAGTGCTGTGCCACCATGCCATCAATGGTCTTGTCCTTCCTCAAGTCTGTGACTTCTTCCAGTCCTACAACCCTTCAAAAACACTGTATTCCTCCAACTCTGGCTTATTGTACCTCTCTGATTTGCTTCGCCCCACTATTGTATCCTTCACTATCTAGGCCCCAAGATCTGGAATCCCCACACTGAACATTCTATTTATCTCTCTCATTTCCTCCTTTATCTTCCTGAAAATCAACAATTTTGAACAAATTTTTGAACACATGTCTTAATATCTCCTTCTTCGGTTTGGTGTTTTCTATTATCATAAAACATTGTTGAATTTTGCATTTCTGTGAGGTATTTAGTCAGTTTGGCATATATTGCAGGCAAACTAATCTATCCATAACATCAGATATTTGCACCTATCAGTGCTCACAGATGTGATGTACAATTTCAACCCATTTAGCCTCGATATTAACTCAGGGTGGGAATTGTGGGTCTGAGAGCTGTAAGATTTTAGCTTGCAGGAGTCATTTGAATGCCCTGACACAGGATCTTCTCTGAAGCAAGCAAGGGTGCTGTGAGTCTTGGTGGACCAGTGTCAAGATTTGCAAGACAAAGCTCTGGAAATTAAAGGATGGAATCATAGAATCCCTGCAGTGCAGAAGGAGGCCATTCAGTCCATAGAGCCTGCACCAACAACAATCCCACCCAGGCCCTATCCCCTTAATCCAATCATCCTAACCCACACATCTTTGGACTGAGGGAGGAAATCGGAGCACTCAGCCAAAACCTACACAGACACAGGGAGAACATGTAAGCTCCATACAGGCAGTGACCCGAGGCCAGAATCAAACCTGGGTCCCTGGTGCTGTGAGACAGCAGTGCTAACCACTGTGTTATCGTGGCACCATAGCTGACTGGGACGTGGTGTGGGATTCACCAGGTAGCGGACTGATTCTGTATCCTATCGGTGCCCCAGTTACCTTGCCCTTGAATTGAGTGTTTCCCACTGTCCAAAGATGTGCAGATTAGGTGGATTGGACATGCTATATTGCCCCTCGGTGTCAGAGGGACTAGCAGGGCAAATACATGGGGTTATGGGGTAGGGCCTGGGTGGCATTTGCTTTCAGTCCAGACTCAATGGATTGGATGGCCTCCTTCCACACAGGAGGGACACTATCATTCTATTCTCTGATTCTAATCCACCTAACTTGCACATCATTGGAGGGTGGGAGGAATGTGTATAGCGGAGCATGCGGAGGACCTCTATATAGACCTCTATAATATTGCCCCTCAGTCTCCTACACTCCAGAGAAAAATGTCCCAATCTATCCAGCCTCTCCTTGTAACTCAAACCATCAAGTCCGGGTAGCATCCTGGTAAATCATTTCTGCACTCTTCCTAGTTCAATAATATGCTTTCTCTAATAGGGTGACCAGAACTGTACACAGTATTCCTGTCTTGTACAATTTCAACAAGACATCCCAATTCTTGTATTCAAAGATGACCAATGAAACCACGCATGTCGAACGTCTTCTTCACTATTCTGTCCACCTGTCACTCCACTTTCAAGAGCTATGAACCTGTTCCCCTAGATCTCTTTGCCAAATTTCCTTAGTCTTCTATGAAAGTAAAGGCATTGGTGGGCTTTCTTAACTATAGCGTAAGCATGGAGAGACAAGGACAGGTTGCTGCTGATCTGGACACCTAAAAACTTGAAGCTCTCGACATTTCCATTTCGTCCCCATTGACGTAGATAGTGGTACGTCCTCCACTACACTTCCTAAGTCGATGACTATCTCCTGCATTTTATTGATGTTGAGAGAGAGAGATTATTGTTGTTGCACTAGTTCACCAGATTCTCTACCTCAATATTACTGCTATCTTTATTGCCGTATATGTTCCGGACACAGAACTGTCCGGATTAGCACTGTCTCTGTGTGCTGTGCGCAGAGAGCTGCCATTGTCACTGTTCGGTTGTTGTCTCTGTATGCTGTACTTGATCAGTACACATGGAGATCCCATCTATCACTTTTTGGTTAGTGCTGTCTCTGTGTGCTGTACATGTACAGTGCACATAAAGCTCCTGTCTGCAGGTATGTCCTGTACATACCGAGCTCCTGTCTATCACTGTCTGCTTACTGCTGTCTCCATGTGCTGTCTCCATGTGCATGTACACACTATGCTCCCATCTGTCAAAGTCTGGTTAGTACTGTCTTTGTCTGCTGTACATGTTCAGTACACACAGAGATCCCATGAGTCACTATTCGGTTAGTGTTGTCACAACTTGAGCATGTAAAGCTCTGCTAGCCGATTGCCTAATATTCAGCAAGTCCCCTTCCCTATCGTCTACATTGGCTCCCTGTCCAGCAACACCTCAATTTTAATATTCTCATCCTTGTTTAGAAATTTTTCTGTAGTTTTCTCCCTCTGTATCTGAGTAATCTCCTTCAGCTCCAGCACTCTGCAAGATCCCAGCATTCCTCTAATTCTGGCCATGAGCATCCCTCATATATCCCTCTTCGCTTGGAGGCTCTGTCCTCAGCTGCCTATGCCCTAAGTTCTAGAATTAGCTCCCTAGACCTTTCCACCTCTCTTAAGGTGTGAATCTTTTGCTTTCTCTACCCCAGAGGGTTGTGGGAGCTATGTATTCACTGTGTTTAGAGCTTGGTGTTTTGAAATCTGTTAGCATAAAATAACTCGTCGATGGTGTTGGGTGCCGTTGGTGGTGGTGGTGGTGGTGGTGGTGGTGGGGTGGGATGGAGGTGGTGGTGGTGGTGGGGTGGGGTGGAGGTGGTGTATTGAAGTGGATGATCAGCCATATCATCCGGAATGGTGGAACAGGCTTGACAGGTACAAGTTGCCTGCTGCTGTTCCTGTGTCCTTATCAAAACAGACCTCTTTCATCAGATTACCCAGGTTGGGACGGTACAGACACAGGAAGATCCCACCAGCGGCCAGGGTCGGTAATGTTCAGGCCTGGTTATAATCTCCCTTTGTGTCCTGGTTTCAGCTTTGATTAGATTACATTCCTGTTGTAAACTCATTCAAATGATTAATGACATTAAAACCTGTAAATAAGTGCCAAGGGATTGACTACCTTGGGAATGATAAACCTGGGTGAATTGCGTTGTTCAGCTATTCCAGTCGTGTGGTAGGATGCTTCCCCGTTTCAGTGGCTCATCATGCCTGTGCTCCACATTATATAACACTTGCTGGAGTTACTCCAGACAGACATTCTGTGAACCGATATTGAGCTATAAAAGAAAAAAGTTATTGTTCTGGGTCCCAGCGCGAAAGCAGCCAACATCTGATGTATTTGGGAAAGATTGCTGGCAGCTTGGGAATCATTGTGGAGTAATAATTGTGTTGATCTGTGTGAAGTTGGCAGGGCTCGCTTCCAATTTCCTGACAGGGGAGGGGAAGGGGGCTGAGTGGGAGGTTGGAGAATGGTCTGGGGATCGTTCCACGACAGTAAGGATTATTCCAATTAATGTGCAGTTTACATGTCCTCAGTTTCAGCCCTCTGAGCCACAGGAAGCTGGAGTGTGTGAAGGGAGAAGCGAAGGATGGAGGCAGCATGGAGGGTAAAGAGGGGTAGTAAGCGGGACAGAATGGAACTACAGAAGATTTCACAGCTGCACAACACTGAGGGGAGCCATTCGGCGTTTATATTCCTCTCAAGCTTCTTCCTATCTTTTCCGATCTAAATAATGGGCTATCTGGCCCATCAGGTGTGCTCGAAATCTACCAGAGGAGCCATCTAATTACCTTCTCTTTTAAAGCCTTGTCTATTTGTTTAGTTGGTAGGGGAGCAGGTTTGGAAGTTTCAGGGGGTACAAGAGCATTGTAAGGGAGGCAAAGGCAACAAGAGGAATGCTCACACAGGATTATGGGCCCGATGGAACACAAGATTTGCACAGGGTTGCTGTTAACTCTTCTGCAAATTCAGCCTGGAGAGGCGTTCTGAACCTCCTGATCATTCCATTTGGAAGCTCCACTTCCCCTCAGAAAGTGGTTAGCACTGCTGCCTCACAGGACCAGGGAGCCAGTTTCAATTCCAGCCTCAGCTGACTGCCTCTGTGGAGTTTGCACATTTTCCCCATCTCTATGACTCTATGTCAGCTACAACTCTCATCACCTTTTACAGATGCACCATAGAAAACATTTTTCTGGGTTGTATCACAACTTGGTATGGCTCCTGCTCTGTCCAAGACCAGAACTATAAAAAGGGTCGTAAACGAAGCTCAGTCCACTAATCAAACCACCCTCCCACCCACTAACCACATCTACGCTTCCAGATCTCTCAGAAAAGCATAAGGACCCCACGCACCCCGTACATTCTCTCTTCCACCTTCTTCAATCAGGAAAAAGATGCAAAAGTCTGAGAATACATAGCAACTGACTTGAGAACAGCTTCCTCCTGCTGCCTTCAGACTTTTGAATGGACCTACCTCGCACTAATTTGCTCTTTCTCTGCGTCCTATCTATATCTGTAACGTTACAGTCTGCACTCTCTCCTTTCTTCTCAATGTACAGCATTCTTTGTCTGTATAGTGCAAGAAATAATACTTTCCACTGCAGACTAAGACATGACAACAATAAATCGAATCAAACCAAAATCAAAGCAACCAGACAGAAACAGACGGGATTGGGTCATTCCTTTTTACCCACTATCCATGCAGATGCTTTGATACACACAGGCTGCATATTACAAGACAGGAGTGAATTGTCCACTTTAATAACTGAAAAGTCATAGCTGCAAGTATAAGCCACGTTAGTGCCCATTCAACCCACCTATTCCTCTTTGAGACTCTTTGTATCCTTCTCACAACTTGTTTTCTCACCTATCATGGTGAAAGCAGCAAATCTGGCTACAATGCAGTCTGTCTCATTATCCAAGTCACTAATACAGGTTGTAAATAGTTACGACCTCAGCACTGATCCTGTGGAGTTCCATTATTTACAGACTGTCATTTATATACATATACTAACAGGTGCAAACTGATCAGCACCATATGTTGAACTGGAATAATAAGTAGAGAAAGTTGCAACTGGAAATACCCCAATTATAGAATCATCATAAAACAATTATAACACTGAATGAGGCAATTCAGGCTGCCATGTCTGTGTTGACCCTCTGAAGGGCAATTCAAATAGATCCATGTGCCTGCACCCCCTCCCATGCACCTTTAAGGCCTTTCTCCCTATAGCTCACCTAAGTTTTCACTTTTGGATAATAATCCAGTTCCCTCTGGAAGTTGATAAAGTTGACAGTGTGAGATGGGGGTATGGGAATAATTGATGGTGTGATTTGGGGGTGTGGAAAAAGCTGGCAGTGTGATATGGGAGTGCAGGAATAGTTAGCATTGTGATATGAGGGTGTGGGAACAGTTAGCGGTGTGATATGGGAATGTGGGAATAATTAGCAGTGTGATATGAGGTTTATGGAATAGTTAGCAGTGAGATATGAGGTTGTGGGAATAGTTGGTGATGTGATAAGGGGCTGTGGGAGTAGTTGGCAGTGTGAGTTGAGGATGTGGGAATATTGACGGTGTGACATGGTTGTGTGGAAATAGTTGATAGTGTGACATGGGGTTGTGGGGATAGATGGCAGTGTGATATGGGGGTGGGAATGTTGGCAGTTGGATATGCGGTTGTGATATGGAGTGAAATTTGGTATTGTGATATTAAGGTGTAGCAATAGTTGGCGCTGTGATACGAAAGTGTGGGAACAGTTGACGGTGTTATATGGGGTTGTGAGAATAGTTGGCAGTGTGGAATAGAAGTGTAATAAGAGTTGGTGGTGTGATGTAGAGGGTGAGAATAATTGGCAATGTGATATGGAGTTGTAGGAAAAGTTGGTGATTGGATATTGGGTTCTGAAAATAGTTGGTGGTGTGATATAGCAGTTGTGAGAATAGATGGCAGTTTGATATGGGGTTGTGGGAATAGGTAGTGGTGGTATTTTAGGGTTGTGGGAATAATTGGCATGATATGGGGCATGGAAATATTTGACGCTGTGATATGAGGGTATAGGGATAGTTGTCACTGTGATACGTAGGGTGGGAATAATTGGTGACGTGATATGGTGGTTTGGGAATGGTTGGCAGTGTGAAATAGTGGTGTGGGAATAGTTAATAGTGTGATATAGGGAGTGTGGGAATAGTTGACAATGTGATATATGGTATAGGGGTGTAGCAATTGTTTGTGTTGTGATATGTGGGGTTTAGGAATAGTTGGCAATGTGATGAGGGTGTGGGAACAGTTGATGGTGTCATCTAGCATGTGGGAATAGTTGGCTTTGCAATATGGTGATGTGAGGATAGTTAGGGATGTGATATGGGGGTGTGCAATAGTTGACAGTGTGAGATAGTAATGCAGGAATTATTGAAGGTGTGATATGCGGGTGTAGGATAAGTTGGTGGTGTGATATAGGTTGTAAGAATAGTTGGTGGTGTGGTATGAGGGTGTGAGAATGGTTGACAGTGTGAGATGTTGTGGGAATGGTTGGCAGTGTAAGATATGGATGTGGGTATAGTGGCAGTGTGATATAAGGGAGAGGGAATAGGTGGCAGTGTGATATGTAGATGTGGGAATAGATGACGTTGATATGGTGGTGTGCAAATAGTTCACAGTGTGATATGAAGTTGTGGAAATAGTTGACAGTGTGATATTAGGGTGTAGGAGTAGTTGGTGTTGTGCTATGAGGGTGTAGGAATAACTGGTGGTGTGATATGGGGGTGCGGAAATAGTAAACGATGTATTAAAAGGGTGAGAGAATATTTGGCAGTGTGATATGGGGCATAGGACTAATTGGCCACGTGATATGGATGTGTAGGAATAGTTGGTGGTGTGATGAGGGTGTGGGAATAGTTGATGGTGTTATTTAGCATGTAGGAATAGTTGATGGTGTGATATGGGGTGTGGGATTAGTTGGCTGTGTGGTATGGTGCTGTAGGAATGGTTGGCAGAGTGATGTGTGGGTGTGGGTATTGTGGTGGTGAGATATTGGGAGTTGGAATAAATCGTGGTGTGATTATGAGGGTGCCAGAATAATAGGTGGTTTGATAAGCAGGTTTGGGAAATTGGGTGTGCAAAATGGTGATGTGGGAACAGTTGGCAGTGCGATATCGTAGTGTGGGAATCTGATGATGTGATACAAAAGTATAGGATTAGTTGGTGCTGTGATACAGGTGTGTGTGGGAATAGGTGATGGTGTGATGTGGAAGTGTGGGAGTAGTTGACAGTCTGAGATGGGACTGTGGGAAAAGTTGACAGCGTGATTTGGGGTCGTGAGAATAGTTTGCGCTATGTTATGAGGATGAGGGAATAGTTGGCAGTGTGATATGGAGTTGTGGAAATAGTTAACAGTGTGATATGAAGGTACAGGAATAATTGGCAATGTGATATGGGGCTGAGGAATTGGTTGGCAGTGTCATATGTGGATGAGGGAATAGTTGCTGGTGCGATATGGGTGTTTAGGAATATATCACAGTGTGATATTGGTATGTGGGAATACTCGGCAGTGATATGGTGGTGTGGGTTTAGTTAATAGTGTGATTGGAATTGTGGGAATAGTTGGCCGTGTGATATGGATGCGTGGGAATAGTTGGTTGTGATATCTGGATTTGGGAATTGGAGACGTGTCATTTCTGAAAGCACACCATTAGTGACAGAAACATCACAGGTTCATCTGACACCGAGCATTGCTGAGCTATTCGAGTGATTTCACTCTTCATGCTCCTTGGAATTGTAACCACATTAGTTCAGTTGAGCAGAGCAGAATAAAACAGTAGCCCATTTATGCCCACCAAATTTACAAAGACTATATAATCTGTGTCTGTAATTTTAATGGAGGGACAAATATCAGACTGGGCACATGACGAATGGTCCTACAATGGCCCAGTGATTGTCCAACAGTGGTTCCTCAATTTAGCATCTTAGCTGAAAGACAGTACCCCTGACAGTACAGCATTCCCTCCATAGGACTTTAGAGTGACAGCTGAATTTTACTGCTTTAATCTCTGATGTAAGACTTGACATCGAACCTTCTGATTCAGAGATGACTCAGCTGCTGCCTGAGCCAAGCCTGACACCCTCTGACATGCTTATAGAATGACTCTTATTGCTGGTTTTGCCAATGTTATGAATGGCATCCGTCTCTGTTTAGCTAGTTTTTGACAGTGACAGACTGTTTACTCAATTTGTTACCTGTGCTCACTCCAGGCTGACAAGTGGGCTGTCATCTGGAATGTTGGTCTCAGAATCATTCACCACACATTGAGAAAAATGAGGGAAGTATTTAACATCAGATTTGTGGAGGTAGCATATGGCAGGAATTAGATTTTATAGGAGTTATTGAAGCTGATGAATAATAATGACAAGAAATCAGCTAACAAAACCACAGATTGCGGATCTTGGGAGAATTGTTAAGTTTTCTTTTAGCTTGTTCATTGCACTTAACCTGTTATTATAACTCACTTATTGCTCTTTCAAAGTCCACAATTTTTTCAATATTCGTTCTTAGGATCTGTTGTTTCCTGGCAAAGGCCACTCTTATTGACAATTACTACTGTCCCAGAACGTGGTAAAGGTCAGGTTCATAATGTGGTTGAGATTGATGAGGGGTGTGGGAAGGGCACTAGATGGGAGCAGCAGCAGAGGATCACTGAGGAAGCAACGTCCAGTGGCTTTTGACAACTTTAATCTCTCTAAATCTAGATGACTGGAACAAGAGTTGGAGTAGGAGCAGTGGAGTGAATCAGAGTTGGAATTGGAGAGGGAAATTGTGATATATGTATATATTGAATGTCGGGGTTTGGGGTGCAGATTGTCACTTTAAGAGTGCAGTTCAGGTGACCCCTGGGCAATTTGCTCCACCAATGTGGGCAGTCTGAGTTCCAACTTTGGAAAAGTGCACATCTCTAATAAAGGGATCCCAGTGTTCAAGTTGCCAAGCTTACCTCGTTGTTCTTTATGCACCCTTTTTCCAGTAGGAATAAGGGTGCATACAGAACAGAAATGTAGGTGGAATTGGAGCAGGGTACATAGAGAGAATTGCAAAGGGAATTGGAGCTGGAATCAAAATGGGAAACAAAGAAAGAATTGGAGCAGGGAGCAGTAATTGGAAGAAGCAGGAGTGAGACAGCACAAGAAAAGTCTCTTGTAGTTTCAGGGTGCTCAACACAGCAAGGAATAAAAGCAGAAAATGCTGGAAAATCTGACAGCATCTGTGGACAGAGAATAGAGCCAGAGTTTTGAGTCTGAATGACCCTTTGTCAGAGCTAAAAGCAAGGAAAATCAGAAGAGAGAGAGGGTGGATTGGGGGGGCGAGGGGAGGGATGCTGTAATAGGACAAAAAGAATATAAGCTACAATGAAAAAAGTGAAGAAAGGTGCTAAAAGAGTCCATTAAGTGATCAGAATATGTGAATGGCAGAACAGAGGTATAGGCTGTGAAGGAACTGCCTGAAGAATGCTGCAGTTGCCCTGAAAGGTGGGGTTGTTGACTCTATTCTCTCTCCACAGAAACTATCAGACCTGCTGAGATTTTCCAGCATCTTCTGTTTTTGTTTCAGATTCTGGCATCTGCAGTAATTTGTTTTTATCTTAGAGTTAAGGTGTGACTGGGGAAACAGTACCAACCACATTTTGGAGTCCCACAATAACAGGTTAAAGTCCAACAGATTTATTTGGAATCATAAGCTTTTGGAGTGCTGCTTCTTCATCATATGAGTAAAATTATGATTTAGAGTTACAGGAGAGTGGACTGAGAATGGAGTGAGTCTAGTAGAAGTCAGCATGCTGTAAGCTCCTAGTCTAGGCTATACTTTCACAGATGTGAATAATTACATGTTACCAATAAACTGTTAATGTTTAACCGTACAAGCCTCTGAACCTCCTGGTGAGACCTATTGAACAAAACCTTAGAATATCCCTGCCATGAGCTAAATGGTGGATGATGGAGGCAGAAGGTGTGGCAAAGGATTTGGAGACTCAATACTGATTGGAGGGGAGAGGAAGAAACAAAGCCAAGCTGGGGAAGAACAAGGGTCCTGATTTTGATTTGATTATTTGATTTATTTTTGTCACATGTATTAACATACAGTGAAAAGTATTGTTTCTTGCACGCTGTACAGACAAAACATACTGATCATCGAGAAGGAAACAAGAGAGTGCAAAATGTAGTGTTACGGTCACAACTAGGGTGTAGAGAAAGGTCAACCTAATGCAAGGTAAGTCCATTCAAATGTCTGACAGCAGCAGGGAAGAAGCTGTTCTTCAGTCAGTTGGTATGTAACCTCAGGAAGAAGGTAGAAGAGAGAATGTCCGGGTGTGTGGGGTCCTTAATTATGCTGGCTGCTTTGCCAAGGCAGCAGGAAGTGTAGATAGAGTCAATGGATACCTTACAGGTGTTGCTACAGGGAGTGGAGTGGGTGGGAATTGAGTGAGCACTTCAAGTCCTCCAACTCCTTCTGGCCAACAAGGACTCCAATGGGAAGTTCAATGTCTTTTCTTACCTATCTCTGAGTCTGCCACAATGACTGTACAAAATGGAGTTCACTGGCTGTGAAGTGGTTTGGGACATCCTAAAGTCATAAATGTTCTATTGGAAAGGTAAGTTATTTTTTGACCTTCTAGATGGAAATTAGACACTGATGTGCTGTGTAAGAGAGCTGTTAGCACCCAGAGGACTGTGGAGGGAAGAAACAAGGAGAGAAATGAAAGCGGGTCAAGATTGAAGGGAAATCCCTCTGAATTTAAAGAAGGAGGCTGTTAGTATTCCCAATTGGAAATGGTCTTCTGTCCTGATTAGGCCCTGAGATTAGCGATCAAGGTTTAATGTTCCTGAGCCATTTTGGAAAGGACAGCCAGAAAAATAAAAAGAAACAAATGTCAAGTTTCTCCAAAACAAATTAGAAAAAAAAGCCATGCATACAACCATTAAACCATCAGAGTGGCAACATCTTTTGAAAAGCAACCTGTGACCTTGTCAAATCAATTTCTGGGCAGTAGCTTTAAGGCTTAAACTCTGAGCATCCCTCTAATGAAGAATCCAAGGGCCCAGTTTTGTTACAATATGGCAGCTTGCCACATAGCCTCTAAAGAGCAAAAAGGCAGTCTGGAAATGCTATCATCCTATTCATTGAAAGAAACTGTTTTTCTGCCTTCTTTCGTTGCCTCATTCTTTCCTCTCTTAAAGCAGGAGTTGTGTACCAGTTCCCAGAACAGCTATAGCTATGCATAATATTTACTTTTTAAAAATTTCCTGTTGCAGTAGGAATTCTGGTTTATTGGAGATTGAAAGTTCTGCAGTAAAACTGGATTTATTGGTAGCACTCCAGCCTCTTAAGTCACAAGATCATGAATTCATGCCCCACTCCACAGACCTATGCACAGGCTGATACTCCCCATGCCATATCGAGGGAATGCTGCGCTGTGAGATGTGACATCTTTCGAATGGGACACTAAACAGAAACTCTGTCTGTTTCCTAAGATGGACGTAAGAAGTTCCCATGACTACTTCAAAGATGAGCAGGGGATTTAGCTCTGCTCTCCTAGACGGTATTTATCCACTTAATCACAGAATCAAAGAATCTTTACAATGCAGGAGGAGGCCATTCGGCCAACAAGTCTGCACTGGCTCTGTGAAAGAGCATTCTATCTAGTCCCACCGCCCTGCCTTATCCCCATCACCTTGCAGATTTTCTTTTCGGACAGCAATCCAACTCCCTCTTGAATACCTCAATCGAACCTACCTCCTCCACCCACTCAGGAAGTTGGCTACAGGCTCCAACCACCCTCTGGGTGGAAATACTTTTCCTCACATCTCTATTACTCCTTTTACGAATTAATTTGAATCTGTGCCCTCCTATGCTTGATATTCTGTTGAGAGAGAACAGTTTCTCACTATTTAACTTGTCCATACCCCTTAAGATATTGAATATCTCGATCAAGTCTGTTCTCAGCCTTCTTTGCTACAAGGAAAACAGTCTCAATCTCTCCTGTCTAACCTCAACTACAGCTTCTTATGTCTTGAATTATTCTTGTGAATCTCCTCTGCACTCTCTCCAATGCCAATAAGGAAATTTCCAATAAGGAAATTTGGCTTGTCAGCTACAGCTCTCAGTAACTTTTAAATATGCACTATAGAAAGCATTCTTTCTGGTTGTATCACAGCTTGGTATGGCTCCTGTTTTGACCAAGATCTCAAGAAACTACAAAAGGTTGTGAATGTAGCCCAATCCATCACGCAAACCAGACTCCCATCCATTGACTGTGTCTACACTTCCCACTGCCTCAGCAAAGCAGCCAGCATATTCAAGGACCCCACGCACCCTGGACATTCTCTCTTCCACCTTCTTCCATTGGGAAAAAGATACAAAAGTCCAAGATCACATACCAACAAACTCAAAAACAGCTTCTTCCCTGTTGCCATCAGACTTTTGAATGGGCCTACCTTGTATTAAGTTGATCTTTCCCTGCACCTTAGGTATGACTATAACACTACATTGACTGTAACTCTGTCATTTCCTTCTCTATGAATGATATGTTTCGTCTGTATTGCGTGCAAGAAACAATACTTTTCACTGTATACTAATACGTGTTGAGGGTTAGATAGAGAGAAATTTGTTGAGTGTGTTCAGGAGGCATTTCTCATTCAGTATGTGGATGACCTGACAAGAGAAGGGGCAAAACTTGACCTCCTCTTGGGAAGTAACGACCTTCCTTAATGAGGGATCACTTTGGGACCAGTGATAATGATTCCATTAGTTTTAAGATAGCTATGGAGAATGATAGGTCTGCCCAAACGTTAAAATTCTAAACAGGGGCAAGGCCAATTTTGACGGTATCAGGCAGGAACTTTCAAAAGTTAATTGGGGGAGCTGTGGGAAGGAAAAGGGATGTCTGATAAGAGGGAGGCTTTCAAAAGTGTGTTAACCAGTGTTCAGGATAAACACATTCCTCTTAGAGTGAAGGGTGAATGACTCGGGATATTGAGGCCCTGATTAAGAAGAAGGAGGCACATAACATGCACAGACAGCTGGGATCAAGTGAATCCCTTGAAGAGTATAGGGGCTATAGGAGTAGAGTTAAGAGAGGAATCAGGAGAGCAAAAAGGGGATGCGAGATTGTTTTGGCAGATTAGGCAAAGGAGAATCCAAAGAGCTTCTACAAATACATAAAGAGCAAAAGAGTAAGAAGGGAGAGACTTGGGCATCTTAAGGATCAACAAGGTCATCTGTGTGCAGATCCACAAGAGATGGGTGAGATCCTAAATGAATATTTCTCATCAGTATTTACTGATGAGAAATCATGATGTCTTGAGCAGTGTACATATTACAGAGAAAGAGGTGCTAGAAGTCTTAAAGCGCATCAAGGTAGATAAATCCCCGGGACCTGATGAAGTGTATTGTAGGAGACTAGGGAGGAGATTGCGGGTCCCCTAGCAGAGATATTTGAATCATTGATAGTCACGGGTGAGGTGCCTGAAGATTGGAGGGTGGCAAACGTTGTGCCTTTGTTTAAGAAGGGCTGCAGGGAAAAGCCTAGGAATTACAGGCTACTGAGCCTCACATCTGTGGTGGGTAAGTTGTTGGAATGTCTTTTGAGCAACAAGATCTACAGGCATTTAGAGACACAAGGACTGATTAGGGACAGACAGCATGGCTTTGTGAGTGGTACCCAAGAAGGTATATGAGGGCAGTGCAGTTGATGTTGTCTGCATGGATTTTAGCAAGGCCTTTGACAGGGTACATGAGATCACATAAGGTTAAATCTCACAGGATCCAGAGTGAGGTATCTAAACGGATACAAAATTGGCTTCTTGACAGAAGCCAGAGAGTTGTTGTAGACGATTGTTTTTCAAACTGGAGGCCTGTGGCCAGCAGTGTGCCTCAGGGGTCAGTGCTGGGTCCACTGTTATATGTCATTTATATTAATGATTTGGATGAGAATATAGGAGGCATAGTTAGTAAGTCTCTAGATGACACCAAGATTGGTGGCATCGTGGACTGTGAAGAAAGTTATTTCGGATTACAACAAGACCTTGATCAATTGGGCCAGTGGGCTAATGAATGGCTGATGGAGTTTAATTTAGATAAATGCGAGGTGATGCATTTTGGTAGCTTGAACCAGGGCAGGACTTACTCAGTTAACGGTAGGGCGTTGGGGAGAGTTAAGGAACAAAGAGATCTAGGGGTACATGTTCATAACTCCTTGAAAGTAGAGTCACAGGTGGACAAAGTGGTGAAGAAAGCATTCAGCATGCTTGGTTTCATTGATCGGAACATTGAATACAGGAGTTGGGACGTCTTGTTGAAGTTGTACAAGACATTGGTAAGACCACTCTTGGAATACTATGTACAGTTCTGGTCATCCTATTACAGAAAGGATATTATTAAACTAGAAAGAGTGCAGAAATGATTTACTAGGATGCTACCGGGAGTTGATGGTTTGAGTTATAAGGAGAGGCTGGATAGACTGGGAATTTTTTCTCTGGAGTGTAGAAGCTGAGGGATGATCTCATAGAGGTCTATAAAACAATGAGGGGCATAGATCAGCTAATAGTCAATATATTTTCCCAAAGGTAGGAGAGTCTAAAACTAGAGGACATGGATATAAGGTGAGAGGGAAGAGATACAAAAATGTCCAAAGGGGCAATTTTTTCACACACAAGGTGGTGAGTGTCTGGAAGAAACTGCCGGTCGTAGTAGTAGAGGTGGGTACAATTTTGTCTTTTAAAAAGCATTCAGACAGTTACATGGGTAAGATGGGTATAGAGGGATATGAGCCAAATTGGGATTAGTTTAGGGGTTTTAAAAAAAAGGTAGCATGGACAAATTGGGCAGAAGGGCCTGTTTCTGTGCTGTAAACCTCTATGACTATGGCTCTATGTGAGAAAAATATCAAATCAAATCAAACCAAAAGCCTTCTCATCTTTTCTCATGTATGGTGGCTAGAACTGGAGTAAGAACACCAGGTTAAAGTCCAACAGGTTTATTTGATGGTAAACCCACAAGCTTTCGGAATGCTATTCCTTCGTCAGGTGAGCGGAAAGTTATGATCGGAGAAGGGCATATAAAGGCACGCACAGTTTACAGAATACTGATTAGAATGCGAGTCTTTACAGCTAATCTGCTATTCAAGTCTTAAAGGTGCAGACAATGTGGGTGGAAATAGCATTAAGCATAGGTTAAAGAGATGTGTATTGTCTCCAGACAGGACAGTAAGTGAGATGTTGCAAGTTCAGACAAGTCATGGGGGTCACAGATAGTGTGATGTGAACCCAAGATCCCTGTTGAGGCCGTCCTCATGTGTGCGGAACTTGGCTATCAGTCTCTGCTCAGCGACTCTGCTCTGTTATGTGTCATGAAGGCTGCCTGGGAGAACAGATCAGAGGCTGAATGCCTGTGACCACTGAAGTGTTTGCCAACAGGAAGGGAACAGTCTTGCTTGGTGATTGTCCAGCGATGTTCATTCATCCGTTGTTGTAGCGTCTGCATGGTCTCCCCAATGTACCATGCTTTGGGACATCCTTTCCTGCAATGTATCAGGTAGACAATGTTGGCCGAGTTGCAAGAGTATTTATCGTGTACCTGGTGGATGGTATTCTCACGTGTGATGATGGTATCCGTGTCGATGGTCCGGCATGTCTTGCAGAGGTTGCTGTGGCAGGGTTGTGTGGTGTTGTGGTCACTGTTCTCCTGAAAGCTGGGTAGTTTGCTGCGAACAACGGTCTGTTTGAAGTTATGCAGTTGTTTGAAGGCAAGAAGTGGGGGTGTGGGGATGGCCCTGGCAAGATGTTCGTCTTCATCAATGATATGTTGAAGACTCCTGAGAACACGTTGTAGCTTTTCCGCTCCGGGGAGATATTGGACGACAAAGGGTACTCTGTCCACTGTGTCCCGTGTTTGTCTTCTGAGGAGGTTGGTGCGGTTTTTTGCTGTGGCACGTTGGATCTGTCAATCGATGAGTCGAGCGCCATATCCTGTTCTTATGAGGGTATCTTTCAGCGTCTGGAGCTGTCTGTTGTGATCCTCCTCATCTGAGCAGATCCTGTATATATGGAGGGCTTGTCCGTAGGGAATGGCTTCTTTAATGTTTTTAGGGTGGAAGCTGGAGAAGTGGAGCATCGTAAGGTTATCCGTGGGCTTGCGATACAGTGAGGGGCTGAGGTGACCGTCTTTGATGGAGATGCGTGTGTCCAAGAATGCAACCAATTCCAGAGAATAATCCATGGCGAGTCTGATGGTGGGATGGAACTTGTTGATGTCATCATATAGTTGTTTCAGTGATTGTTCACCATGAGGCCAAAGGAAGAAAATGTCATCGTTGCATGTAATGTATAGCATCAGTTGAAGGTCCTGAGTGGTGAAGAAGTCTTGTTCAAGCCTGTGCATGAAGATGTTGGCATATTGAGATGTGACTTTGGTCCCCATGGCTATTCCGTGTGTCTGGCTGAAGAATTGGTTGTTGAGGTGAAGACATTGTGGTCCAGGGTGAGATGGATGAGTTGTAAAATTGCATCTGGAAACTGGCAGTTGTTGGCATTGAATACTGAGGCAGTTGCAGCAATGCCATCGTCATGGGGGTTGCTAGTGTAGAGCACCGAGACATCCATTGTGACGAGGAGTGCCCCTGGTTCAACTGCTCCATGTGTGCTGAGTTTCTGTAGGAAGTCTGTAGTGTCATGACAATAGCTGGGGGTTCTTTGTACAATGGGTTTCAGGATGCCCTCGACCTAGCCGTTCATGTCACACTATCTGTAACCCCCACGACTTGCCTGAACTTGCAACATCTCACTTACTGTCCTGTCTGGAGACAATACACATCTCTTTAACCTATGCTTAATGCTATTTCCACCCAAAACAAAACTCAACTTTTAAATACAAGCCTCAGTAGGCATGACCTGCTCCCAATTCACTCTGAAGCAAGACCTAGGAGCAGATTTTCAGAACCTTGCTGCCAGTGGGATCTTCCGGTCTTGCCAATGGCGATTCCCCCGTGGCATGTTCCCTGGCAGCATGACTGGCAAGCCATGCAAAACATTGTAAAATGGGACTAGCAAATCTTGCCAGTGGCTAATGGTGAGCCATGTCCATCTCTGGAAAACACACCGTGAAGTGGGGGGGAACATCCTGCCCTGGGTGTCTTTTGGGGAGGTAGTAGCACAGTGATATTATCACTGGACTAGTAATCCTGATACCCAGGGTATTACTCTGATTTGAATCACACCAAGGCAGATGTTAAAATTTGAATTCAATAAAAGAAACAATCTGGAATTAAAAGTCTAATGATGACCATGAAACTATTGTTGATTGTCATAAAAACTCCCCTGGTTTATTAAAGTCCTTCAGGGGAGGAAATCTGCTGTTCTTACCTTGTCTGGCATACATGTGACTGCGGACCCACAGCAATGTGGTTGACTTTTAACACGCCCTCTGAAATGACCCACCAGCAATTACATACCAATGGACAGTTGCTACTGCGTTTGTACCAGTGTCACTTTGTAATTGGCTTCAATTACTCAGACAAATAAACTCCTTACCCAGCTCTGCATTTCAATTCAGTGTCTCTCCCCTCTCCCATGCAGAAGGTTCCATTCATTTAAGAAGAGGAAATTAATGTAAGTGGAGACTACAAGTTTGAACTCTTAAAGGGGGGGAGGGGTTCGATTTCCAATCCGTGTTCCAAATTTGATCCAACAAAAGTTGAATTGTGACCTGCAAAATGAAATATCTTAATGTTACACAAAAGTTCATGGTTAAAAGAAGTATAAAAATAAGCTTCCTCAATTTCCTCTGGCTCAAAGGCTCTTTCTACTTGCATCAGGCTTGCATTGTATTCTGTTGTATGTCATTTAAAAAAAAACTCCTGAGATAATATTCACTTGTAGGGAAGGTTAATGTAAGTTCTCATTCAGGCAACTCGCTGAGACCGAATCAAGAGTGTAAATTGTACTAAATGAGTGGATTGTACTGTTACACCAGCCCACATTTCCAAGTTGGACACTCCTTTGGAAAAATCTTCCACATGTAGTGGAATTAGAAATAAGAGCCCAATCCAGTGGCCCACAGTTATCCAACTG
Organism: Carcharhinus amblyrhynchos; assembly: GCF_965287045.1. NCBI lineage: Eukaryota > Metazoa > Chordata > Chondrichthyes > Carcharhiniformes > Carcharhinidae > Carcharhinus > Carcharhinus amblyrhynchos. The sequence continues at coordinate 1,119,026 of NW_027649793.1, forward strand.
TTTTGTGAAATATTTAAAATGTGGATGTGCTTCACTGAACAGTCCTTCCATAGAAAACGCAACATTCCTCCTGCTTTCCCAGCTGCATGAGGATTTCCATTTGAGTTTTGTTGTGTCTTCATCTGCACTTGTCTGAGGATATGGACTCCTCTGGGCAAATGTATTACAACTGGTTTTATCGGTGAATATGCGGAGGTGTGTGGGAGGAGGTCTGTCTGCAGCTCTCTCTAGTGCCAGATCTAATAGCTAAACTCCCCCTTTGAATGCTGTCACCCAGGGTGATAACAGTGATTTCTGTGAAGAGTCTGAAGAAAAACCAAGATCTTTTGGCAAACGATCACCTCAATACATTCACAAAAGGGGCTTGAAATACATCTTGTTTTTGCTTGCAGTTGAAAAATAAATTCTTAAGCATCGGGCACTGGGTCTTCAAAAGTAAATTGTCCAGGTGGGCACTGACCCAGATTAACTCATCAATAATAGTAGGTTACCATGGCAGAATACTAGCCGAGTTTCAAAGGAACATATGCAAAATACTGAAAATGCTGGAAATCTGAAATACAGGCTGGAAAAGCTCAGCAGCATCTATGGAGAGAGAAACAGAATAACAAGCAGGATTTTCCTTACCCGCCGTGGTATGTCTTGCAGCAGCGCAGATGGCCTGCCTTTGGCCAGTGGCAGGATCTTCAATTCAAACATCTGGGTTTCCTATTGTATGCACCCCCACCACTGGGAAACCTGTGGCAAGAGGTCACAGTTGGCAGGATTGTTCAATCCTGTTGGCAGGAAGACTGGAAAAACCTGCCCAATGTTTCAAGTCCAATATGACACTTCAGAAAAAGGCAAAGAAAAGCCATAGGCAAGTCAAAACTAACTCTGGATGGCATTTTCCAGCCCTTCCCATCAGTGGGACTTTCCCACTGAAGGTGACCACCCCCCACCCCGCACCCCCACCCCCCCACCACAATCCCCCTACGCAGAAGGTTCTTCAGCAATGGGGAGGACAATCCATGAAAATGCCGTAGATATTGGCAGGACTGGAAGATCCCACCGGTGACTGATGACCTTCTCCACTACCAGAAGATCGCTGCGGGGCTGGAGGAGTGGTGGTGGGGGGGAAATAGTAAAGTCCACCTTCTGTTTTCTCTCCACAAATCCTGCCAGACCTGCTGAGTTTTCTCCAGAGTATTCAAAATAGTTTATTAAACATGAATTGATTAAACCATCAGTTAATTCTTCCTAGTGACTTTTTCATATTTATAATCCCTTGACTATAAGGGAGCTTTTTCAAGGAACAAATACTGCATGTCCTCGATAGATATGTCCCTGGCAGGCAGGGAGGAAATGGCCGAGTGAGGGAACTATGGTTCACAAAGGAGGTTGAGTGTCTTGTTAAGAGGAAAAAGGAAGTGTATGTAAGGGTGAAAAAGCAAGGTTCAGTTGAGTCGCTTGAGATTACAAAGTAGCTAGGAATGAGTTAAAGAAAGGGCTTAGGAGAGCTAGGAGGGGGGCATGAGAAGTTCTTGGTGGGTCAGATAAAAGAAAACCCCAAGGCTTTTTACTCTGATGTGAGAAATAAAAGAATGACCAGGGTGAGGTTAGGGCCAGTCAAGGATAGTAGTGGGAACTTGTGCATGGAGTCAGAAGAGATAGGTGAGGCATTGAATGAATGCTTTTCTTCAGTGTTCACTAAGGAGAGGGGCCATTTTTGAGGATGAGTGCGTGATACAGGCTGATAGGATGGAAGAGGTAGATGTTCTGAGGGAAGATGTATTAGCAATTTTGAAAAACTTGAGGGTCGATAAATCCCCTGGGCCAGATGAGATACATCCTAGGATACTTTGGGAGGCAAGGGATGATTTAGCGGAGTCTTTAGCTTTGATCTTTGGGTCTTCACTGTCCACGGGGATTGTGCCAGAGGACTGGAGAGTGGAAAATGTTGTTCCTCTCTTCAAGAAAGGAAAAAGGAATGATCCTGGTAATTATCGGCCAGTTAGTCTTATTTTGGTGGTCTGTAAGTTAATGGAAAGGGTCCTGAGAGATAGAAGTTATCACCATTTGGAAAGATGCAGTTTAATCCGGGATAGTCAGCACGGTTTCGTGAGGGGTAAGTTCTGCCTCACAAATTTGATTGACTTCTTTGAGGAGGTAACTAAGTGTGTAGACGAAAGTAGAGCAGTTGATGTTGTATACATGGATTTTAGTAAGGCATTTGACAAGGTTCGCCATGGTAGGCTGATGAAGAAGGTAAGGAGGTGTGGCTTGGAAGGAAATTTGGCCAATTGGATAAGAAACTGGCAGTCTCATAGGAGACAGAGGGTGGTGGTGGAAGGAAAATTTTCAGACTGGAGGCCAGTTACCAGCGGTGTACCACAGAGGTCAGTGCTGGGTCCTCTGCAATTTTTATCAATGACTTGGAAGAGGGGGCTGAAGGGTGGGTTAGTAAAGTTGCTGATGACACCAAGATTGGTGGAGTAGTGGATGAGGTGGAGGGCTCTTGCAGGCTGCAAAGAGACATTGATAGGATGCAGAGCTGGGCCGAAAAGTGGCAGATGGTAAGTGCAAGGTGATTCATTTTGCTAGGACAAACTTGAATGCGGATTACAGGGTCAACGGCAGGGTTCTGAGGAATGTGGAGGAACAGAGAGATCTTGGGGTTCATATTCACAGATCTCTGAAGGTTGCCACTCAAGTGGATAGAGCTGTGAAGAAGCTTATAGTATGTGTCAGCATTTATTAACAGGGGTTTGAGTTTAACAGCCATGGGGTTATGCTGCAACTATACCGGATGTTGGTGAGACCACATTTGGAATATTGTGTTCAGTTCTGGTCACCTCATTAAAAGAAGGATGTGGAAGCAGTGGAGAGAGTGCAGAGGAGATTTACCAGGATGCTGCCTGGTTTGGAGGGTAGGTCTTACGAGGAAAGATTGAGGGAGCTGGGGCTTTTCTCTTTAGAGCGGAGAATGAGAGGTGACTTAATAGATGTTTATAAAATGGTGAGGGGGATAGATAGAGTGGACATGCAGAGACTATTTCCTCGGGTGGATGTAGCTCTTACTAGGGGGCATAACTATAAGGTTCATGGTGGGAGATATAGAAGGGATGTCTGAGGTAGATTCTTCACTCAGAGAGTGATTGGGGTGTGAAATGCACTGCCTGCTGTGATGTTGGAGTCTGACACTTTAGGAACTTTCAAGCGGTTACTGGATAGGCACATGGAGCACACCAGAATTATAGGGAGTGGGATAGCTTGATCTTGGGTTTGGATATAGCTCGGCACAACATTGAGGGCCGAAGGGCCTGTACTGTGCTGTACTGTTCTATGTTTCTACGATCAGAATCCACAAGCTGAAAGATTCTTTCAAAATCCACCTACCCAAGGCGATAGCTCCCGCTTTGGAGGATGGTACAGTGGCAACAGGGGTTAGCATTGCTGCCTCAGAGTGCCAGGGACCTGGGTTTGATTCCCGGCTTGGGTCACTGTTTGTGTGGAGTTTGCACGTTCTGTGTGGGTTTCCTCCGGATGCTCCAGTTTCCTCCCACATTCTGAAAGATGTGCTGGTTAGGTGCATTGACCCAAGCAGGTGCCAGACTGTAGTGACTAGGGGAATTTCACAGTAACCTCATTGCAGTGTTAATGTACGCCTGACTTGTGACGAATAAATATTTTTTTTCCTACATCTCTGCTTCATAAAATCCTACAGAAGGTACCTTCATGCTTGTGCTAGTTCTCTGTTGAATCACACATCTATTTCCTCCTTGGCCTGGAAATGCTTCATTCTCAAGGACCTAATAAAACAATAGAATCAACTTCTACACATTATGCAAGTAGAACATTCCAGTTCCCAACAATTCAAGAGTGAAAGTATCATCTCCCCTCTGGATCATTTTTATAATGATTTCACCAGAGGGAATAATTTTTTCCCTGTTTATCAAATTCTTGAAAATTTCTATGAGATCACTTCTTAACTCTCTCTGTTCCGAGGAAAACAGTGCAAATTTTTCCAACCTCTCCTCCTTCATCCCTAGTCACACCCTGGTCAACCTCTTCAGGATGGTTTCAAATATCTTCATCTCTTCTCTGAGTGTGATGTGAGGTATTGTCCACAACATTCTATTTGAAGCCTAACCAATGATCTCTTTGCTTTACTATTCGATTGCCCTACTTATAAACCCAACAATTTTTTAAGCACCAACCAACTTATCCTGCTTCCTTTCAGGCTCTCTGTGTGTGAACAACAAGAATATAAGAAATAGGAGCAAGAGTAGGCTACGTGGCCCATTGAGTCTGCTTTTTACAATTCATTGGATGTGGGTATTGCTGGCTGGATCAGTGTTTATTGCCCATCCTTAATTGCCCTTGAACTAAGTGACTTGCTAGATTATTTCCGAGCCCAATTAAGAGTCAGCCATATTCCTGTTTCTCATGTAGGTTCCAGGGCAGCAGAATTTCTTCCGCAAAGAACATTAGCGATTCTGATGGGGGTTTTATGACAATCGACAAAGGTTTCATGGCCATCGTTAGATTTTTAATTCCAGGTATTTTAAATTATTACTGAACTTTTCTAGAACTTAAATTTCACCATCTGCTGTGGTGGGATTCAAACCTGTGACCTGGGTCTCGGGATTACCAGGTCAGTGACAAAGCCGGCATGAAAACATCTGACCCTCAGCCATATCACAAGAATATGGTTGATCTGATTGCAACCTTATCTCCAGTTTATTCTCTTCCCCATCACACTTTTATCACAAATCTGTCTAACTCAGCCTTGAGTGCATTCAGTGATCCAGCCCCTCCCCCATCTGCTCTCTCTGATAGAGAATTCCAAAGATTAATGACCCTTAGAAAACAAATCCCTCCACATTTCCATCTCTACTCTTCCCTTTTCCAGAAGAGTCCTAAACCATCTGAATGTTCCTCGGATTCTTGCCTCTTCTCAATTCAGGTAGTAAATTTTCACTATCTTTTTTACAGTGTAGAGACCAGAACTGTGCAGCACACTTCTAAGTCTAACCATGGTTTTATAGAAAGTTAACATCATCTCCCTGATATTGTCTACTGTTCCTCTAGAAAAAAAGCTACAGAATCTTGTTTTCAATTTTACACCCTTAACAACTTCTATAATAATGTGCCAGTATTTCAATAATGGCCTAGCAAAACACTCAGTTCAAAGGCAGTTAGAGCAATAAATGCTGGTGGAGCCAGCGATGCCCAGATCTCATGAATGATTTTTTAAAAATGATTAGGGGGAATGAGAGGATTTGAACAAGGTAATCTGTGATTCTGAAGAGGAATGGCACTAAATCATGATGTTCGTTTGATCAGTTACTACAGACACAATGCGTCAAATGGCGTTCTTCTATACCTTAACAATTCTGTGATTCTTGGGTTCTTTTGCTCCACTAACCCATTTCTCTCCTTACTTTCAAGAAATTAAGTGCTCCTATTCCTCCAATCAAAATGAACCACCTTGCATTTCACAGTATTGAATTTTATTTCATATTTATTTTCTCACTGTCAGACTCTTTTGGTGCAGTTCTCTGTGGTGTCAGTTTTACATGGTAATCCCACCCCAATTTGGTGTCATCACCAAAGTTTGAATAGTTTACTCCAAATTTCATGTCCATATCATTTCTGTATCTGGTGATCAACAATGACTCCATCACTTAGCACTTCTAACAATCCGAGGAACTTTGCTTAACTCATAAAAGGATCACAAAAAAGAGGGCACTGATTTAAAGAGATTTACAAAATATCTTTTCACACACGAGTGGTTGGGGTCTGGAATGCACAGCCTGGAAGTGTGGTGCAGGCAGGTTCAATCATACATTCAGGAGGGCATTAGATGATTATCTGAATAGAAAAAATATGCAAAGATACCGGAATGGCACAAAGTCACAATGCTCATTTGGAGAGCTGGTGCAGACACAATGGCCAAATGGCCTCCCTTTTCACTGTAACAATCTGTGATATTGGAAATATGTCACCATTCCAATGTCACTGGAACTCCCTCCCTAACAGCACTGTGGATGTACCTACACCACATGGACTGCCGTGGTGCAAGAAGGCAATTTACCACCATCTTCTTAAGGACAATTATTAATGCTGGTATTACACACATCCCATGAAGTAAAAAAGACATTTGATTGAAATGGGACAATCTAAAATGGACCACAAGGGGGTGATGTGTGGAAGGGTTAGTCCTTTACACTTGTTGGGATGAAGTCTGATCTTTATATTCTAGCTGAGTTGTAAATGGGAAGCATATGTTGGCCTGTGCTAATATTTAGCTGTTTTAAAATTAAAGGAAATGAGAAGTGAGCTAAAGAGTTAAGAAATTCTAAGAAATAAAGGGGATTTAATTTTGCATAAAAATGTGTATTTTTTCAAACGAGCAAAACAGCTTTTCTCTTCTCTCCACAACAGCTTCTATTTCACTTCAGATTGGCAAAGTGTGGTGCCTAAATTTAACAGTCCATCTCACAACTTGTTACACCAACTCTGAAGCCCTGGAGTCTGCTGCAGAAATATCTCAAGGGATCAAAGACTTTTAATGCGCAGACTTTACGGCACATTGTAATTGATTTTAATCCGTAGCAAAAATACTGAAGCTTGGGCCATCTGAAAAGCTAACAGGCATGACTCAGGACCTGCAGGCCAAGTCCTCTTTGTTAGCCGTAGTTACACTCTTGTGCTTGTGGCAAGCCATGGCCATGACAGTTCACTGAATATATGGGCTGGAATTTTCCAACCGATCACGCTAACAGGATTCTCTGGTCCCACTGTAGTGAACAGCAATTTGGCTGAGCACCAAATTCTCTCCCTCGTTGCAGTGGTAACGGGTTGTGAACCGCTGGAAAATTCTGGCCAATGAAGTCTGTAGCTGGGTGCGTAGCCAACCGGTACTTACAGTTTGATCATCTCAGATGGGGGTTATTAGTGTTAAGGCAAAAGAAACACGAAAATGGCAAGTGTCTGCACAAGTGCCCAGTAATGGTCTAGTAAATTTGCCAATTTGCTTTCTGAATCTAAACCCACAGGAAAATCCATATCATACATTTCACCACCTTCATGAGAATTCAAAGCTCTTTTTACATGAAATGAATGACTTGCCAAGTCTAGTCACTACTGTAAGTGTATAAAACATGGCAGCCCAACTGTACACAGCAAGCTCCCAAAACACAGCAACAATATTAATAATTTAGAGTTGTGGATTGAGAGGTAAATATTGCTCAGGGGGAACTCTATTGTTCTTCTTCAAAATCTTTTGTATCCACCTGAGAAAGGTCTTGGTTTACCGTTTCATTTAAAAGATGGCACCTCCAACAGAGCAGCACCCCCTCAGTACTGGCTAGAGTAAACAATACAGTGGAAATGAATAAGCAACACTTTGCTGTTTTGGGTAGGAGGAGCCTGCAGGACTAAAGCAGCAATGTGGGGCTTGAGTGGGTTTAGGTGGTGGGGTGTTACTAGGGCCTCAGGAGTGTTGGGGAGAGTGGGGGGTGCTGACAGGACCTCGGGGTTCTGAGGGGAAGTGGAGGAGTGTTAGATGCTGACAAAACCTAGGGTGTTGTTGCTGCTGGGAGAACCTGAGGAGTGAGAAGGGGTGCAGGATAGTGTGAGATAAACCTGGGGCAGTAGGCGTGGGAGGAGGTGGGGGAATGAGTTTGATCACAAGACCAACTTAGAAATCTGCTTGTCTCATCCCCACCCACCTTCTGCAGACCCACTTTCCCTGCCCAGATCCTACTCACCACCCTAAGGCCTGCCCAGATCTCCCCCTCCTTGCACTTTCTCCTCCCTATCCCTCCACCCACCCTCGAGACAGAGTCAGGTTCCTAGATCCCGATCACGGTTAAACTCCCCTCTCCTTCCCCACCCCGGCCACCCACAATCTCTGTGAGGCACCATTCGAAGACTGAGAGAGGAGAGGTGCCAGTGCTGCTCCCTTCATGGCTGTGCCTGCCCATGTTCACTGTACCATCATTGGACAACAGTGATTGGACAATAAAAGAGAAATTTTGAGACAACTGGGCATCCTGAGAAGATAGCACAGAACCTGGAACAGGATGACAAATTCGGGGAACAGTTCCACAGAATGTAGGACAGTCATTCATCCTAGTGCTGCCTGGAATTCTGTGCTCAGGTGTTTGGAGTGGGTGCTTGGATCCAGAATCCTCCAGACTCAGAATGCAGCCTGGTTCAGCACAGCTGATACTGTCAGAGACTTCCTCCCTCCTCCCAGAAGCATCTCTTCAAATATATTTACGTATGTTCACTCACTCTCTGTAAACACAAACCGCTGTATGTGTACTGCAGCCTAACTGATAACAGAAACAATGTGAGGCAGGGAGACATCAATCACCAAACAGAATGGAGATCTGCCACCATCTGAAAAGAGCTGAGGAACATGATTCGTAAACCATTTCAACAACAAATGAAAAGGGCAGCAAAAATATCTGGGTCATTAGTACATTAAAGTCAGGATTAATGTACCAGAACAAGTCAACAAACTGTGACTCCTCCATAAAGATTCTGTTTCCCTGAAACACTTCAGAAAACCATCCAGCTGTTAAGCATAAGGAGATTATTTGAGAACAGAACAAGGTGCTAATGATTAAAGAATTTAGCCTCAAGATTCAAACTTACTTACTTGGCCCTTGCCCAGTGATGCAAGACATGAGACATAATGGCATGCAATCACTAAATGCTAAGTGACCTAAAGTCCAATAACATGCCCAATGTCATCAGCCCCTCAGCTGTCTGACTGTATGAAGAGCTGCAGAAGCGGTGCAGTTAGTTTGAGATATAACTCCCCCATGTCCGACTTGACTCACCTTGTTAGGGAGGCAGTGGCATAATGGTATTGTCACAGGACTGGTATTCCAGAATCAGGGTTTGAATCCCATAATGGCGGATGATGAAATTTGAATTCAATAAAAATCATGGGATTAAAAGTCTAATGATGATCGTGAAACCATGGTCAACTGTCATAAACATCCATCTGGTTCACTAACAATCTGCCATCCTACATGGTCTGGCTGACCTACATGTAACTCCAGACTCACAGCAATGTGGTTCACTCTTAAATGCCCCTTCAAAGGCAATAATTACTGGCCCAGCCAATAATGCCCACACCCCATGAAATAATGTAAAAATATTGGCTTCTATTTTGCTGATTGTGTGGAGGGTAAATCATCATAAAGGTTAGCACTGGGAAAACATTAGGAGGAGAATTAATTTAGGCCACTTCTGTCACCAATAACAATCTGCATTCACATATCATCTCTAACCAATGAAAGCTTCCTGAGATGCTTCACAGACATGTGATCAAACAAACTTTTAACAACAAAATCTTAAAGGAGAAAATGTTGGGAGGTTTAGGGAGGGCGCTTAAAAACATCCACCAGTGGTTTTATAATTTAAATCGGAAATACTCAGAATTGGAGGAGTGCCGGTAAATCAGAGGGTTATTAAACTGGAGGAGAATCTAGATCATGGATAGGTTTGAAAACAAAGATGAGACTTTCAAAATGGAGGTTTTGGTGGAACAATGTAGGCAGGTAAGCACAGGGAGTGATGGATGGAGATCAACATTGGCAAAAGCTTCAGAGAAAATTGCTTGCCATGTCCTCCAGATCAGAGCAAGAGAGGACACACAAAGGAAAGAGCAGGAGAAGCAAAGATTTTATGGCCGGATCACCCAGAGGAAACCCACGCAGTCATGGGGAAAATCTGCAAACGCCGCACAGACAGTGACCCAAACCGAGAATCGAATGTAGGTCCCTGGCTCAGTGAGAGCCAGGCATGCAATCACTAAATGCTAAGTGACCTAAAGTCCAATAACATGCCCAATGTCATCAGCCCCTCAGCTGTCTGAAACCCTAAAATCCAACCCGAGGTCAACGGATCTTCCCATTGTCTGCCATTCGCCCACTCCAATTCCCATGGTGGGCAGGGCAGTAAAATTCCAGCCAAAATCTCCAAGGTTCAGCAAAATGGTTCCACTGGACACAAGGGTTTTTCAAATAATCCCTTGGATTAAGTGTTCTTTCAGGACATGAGGAAGGGGCAGCAAACTCTACGGCCCTTCTTTCAGTTTTCACTTATGCACAACATCCTACCACTTTCAACTAACCCACTTGGAGCTCAGTATAATTCTCAGCTTAATTCTGATTAAGATGTGGCTCCCGTAATTATCAAGACGATCAGAAAAAAAACTATAAATGCTAGAAATCTGAAACAAGAAACAGAGACAAACAGGTGTATGCTCTTCCTGCAGGATTCTGTGCTTCACGGAGGCACTCAGTGGAATTTTCCGACTGTTCCCCAGCTGCAGGGACTGTGAACAACAGGAAATCCCATTGACTGCAGTGGAACATCCCACCACCAGCCAGTGGTGAGCTGCCTCCGATGCTGCAATACATGCTGTGGAAGGGATGGAAAATTCTGCCCACAGAGTACAAAAGCAATAAGGTTAAATTTTTTCAGATCTCTGGGAAGACCTCAGCCAATGCTGTAGCCACACTTTAGGAAGGATATTAATTCCTCAGTGGCTTTGAGTGGCATGGTGGCACAGTGGTTAGCACTGCTGCCTCACTGAGCCAGGGACCTAGGTTCGATTCTCGGTTTGGGTCACTGTCTGTGTGGCGTTTGCAGATTTTCCCCATGACTGCGTGGGTTTCCTCTGGGTGATCCGGTTTCTTCCCACACTCTGAAGGTGTGTGGGTTAGGTGGATTGGCCATGCTGAAATTGTCCCTTGGTGTCAGGGGGATTAGCTAAGGTAAATGCATGGGAGTTGTGGGGATAGGGCCTGGGTGGGATTGTGGTTGGTGCAGACTCAAAGAACAAAAACAACCCGGGAAACAGGCCCTTCGGCCCAACGAGCCCGCGCCGCCCTCCTAACACCACCAGTCCCCCCCCCTACACCCATGACCCTTGCCTAATATTTTACGGCCATCCACATTGAGGGAAACTAATTTAGGGACAATTTATTACTGCCAATCAGCCTAACAGCACATCTTTGGGGTGTGGGAGGAAACCGGAGCACCCGGAGAAAACCCACGCAAGCACGGGGAGAATGCGCAAACTCCCACAGACACCGACCCAAATCCATGTGTCTGCACAGCAAACAGTGATAGTCACTGAGCTGTCGTCTTGCCCAGTATCTGGTCCAGTTTAGGCACACACTAACAACATGAAGCACTAGGCCAATCTCGAACAACCAAGAGCAGCCCCAGTACGACCCATCGCGTGTATGCCCCTTGTTGGACAACAAGGTGGACCGACTTAAAACCTGTGAATGAGAAAGAGAGAAAAAAAAACATTATTATTGTACCATATCCATTTACCTTACCAGGGACACCCCAATGCTAATGACCCTTATTTAAAACAATCTCCTATATCCACCCTTCTCCAACCCAGTCATGTGCCTGTCTAAGTTACTCTTAAATGACTCTAGTGTGTTTGCCTCCACCACCTTACTTGGCAGAGTATTCCATACCCCCACTACCCTCTGTGTGAAAAACCTCCCTCTAATATCTGTGTTATACCTCTCCCCCCTCACCTTAAGCCCCTTGTCCAATGTGTCTCTGTCATAGGAAATAGCTTACCTCTGTTTACTCTATCTATACCCTTCATAATCTTATATACCTCTATTAGATCCCCCCTCAGTCGGCGTCTTTCAAGGAAAAAGAGCCCCAATTTATTCAATCTTTCCTCGTACCCCAGTCCTTCCATACCAGGCAACATCCTGGTAAACCTCCTCTGCACTCTCTCCAGAGTCTCCACGTCCTTCCGGTAGTAAGGCGACCAGAACTGGACGCAGTACTCTAAATGCGGCCTAACCAACATTCTGTACCACTGCAACATTAGACTCCAGCTCTTATATTCTATACCCCTTCCTATAAAGGCTAACATACCATAGGCTTTCTTCACCACACTCTCCACTTGCACTGCCACCTTCAAAGACTTGTGCACTTGCACCCCCAGGTCTCGCTGCGATTCTATACTCCTTATGGGCTTACCCTTTATCATATAACTCCCCCCTACATTATTCCGGCCAAAATGCATCACCTCACATTTATCCGGACTAAACTCCATTTGCCACCTATCTGCCCAATCTACCAGCCGATCAATATCCCGTTGTATTGCCAGACACTGCTCCTCACTGCCCGCCAATCCAGCCATCTTGGTGTCATCAGCAAATTTGCTGATCACACCACCTACTCCCTCTTCCAAATCATTTATATACACTACAAAGAGAAGAAGTCCCAGTACTGAGCCCTGCAGCACACCACTAGTGACAGACCTCCAGCTAGAAAAAGACCCCTCCACTACTACTCTCTGACTCCTCTTTGCAAGCCAGTTCTCTACCCATTTAGATACCTGTCCCTGTATCCCATGAGCTTTAATCTTGTCTACCAACCTACTATGAGGGACTTTGTCAAACACCTTACTGAAATCCATATAGGCAACATCAACGGCTTGTCCTTCGTCGACCGTTTTTGTCACCTCCTCAAAGTTTTCTACCAGATTCGTAAGGCAAGATTTCCCCTTTACAAAGCCATGCTGCGTATCCTTAATCAGATTGCAACGCTCTAAGTGCTCATGCATCCTATCCCTAAGAATCCTCTCCATCAACTTGCCTACCACTGATGTTAAATTCACCGGCCTATAGTTACCCGGGCTATCCCGCCTACCCTTTTTAAACAACGGTACCACGTTCGCTATCCTCCAGTCCTCTGGGACCTCATCCATGTCCAAAGAAGAGACAAAGATTTGCGTCAGAGGCCCAGCAATCTCATCCCTCGCCTCCCTAAGCAGCCTAGGATAAATGCCATCGGGCCCTGGAGACTTATCGGGCTCGATGGGCCAAATAGCCTTGTTCTGCACTGTATGATTCTATGGTAAAGCAAAGGAAATTTACCAGAGATGAGGGGCTTCAGTTTTGTGGAGCTAGGAATTTTCTCCTAAAGCAAAGAAGACTTAATAGAGGTGTTCAAAATGGTGAGAGACCTTGACAGAGTAAATAGGGAGTAAGTGCTTCCCCTTGCAGAATGATCGCTAACAAAAGGACACAGGTTTAACATAATGTTGTTGTGGTCTAGAATTTTGTTGGAAGCAGATTCAACAATAACTTCCAAAAACAAAATATTGCAGGGCTGAGGGAGAAAGGACAGCAGGGGAATAGGACTGGCATCGTTATGATGGCTTTCTTCAGTGTAGCATAATTGTTTCACAATAACAGTAAACTAAAATAAAAACAAATAATGAAAGCTTAAGAAAATGAAGTATGGCAGATGCATAGGAACATTAGGACGTACAGGAGCAGGCCATAGGAGTAAACCATTCAGTTGTTCAAATGAGATCCTGTTAATCATCTATCTCAATAACAATTTTCTGCTGTCATCAACATAGAATCATAAATCCCTACAGTAGAAGGAGGCCATTTGGAATTTGCACCGATCACAATCCCACCCAGGTCATGTCCCTGTAACCCCATGTATTTACCCTGCTACTCCGCCTGACACTAAGGGCAATTTAGCATGGCCAATCAATCTAACCCGCACATCTTTGGAGGGTGGGAGAAAACCAGAACACCCATAGGAAACCCATGCGCAAATGGAGAGAACGTGCAAACTCTGCATAGAACATAAGAATATAAGAACATAAGAAATAGGAGCAGGAGTAGGCCATCTGGCCCTTCGAGCCTGCCCTGCCATTCAATAAGATCATGGCTGATCTGTCGTGGCTCAGTTCCACTTTCCTGCCCTCTCCCCATAACCTTTAATCCCCTCTCTTATCAAAAACCCATCAACCCGCGTCTTAAAAATATTTAGCGAGGCAGCCTCCACCACTTCAACGGGCAGAGAATTCCAGAGATTCACCACCCTTTGAGTGAAGAAGTTCTTCCTCAACTCCGTTCTAAACTGCCCCCCCTTTATCTTGAGGCTGTGCCCCCTGGTCCTACTGTCCTTTCTGAGCGGGAAGAGTCTCTCCACCTCTATCCTATCCATCCCATTCATCATCTTATACATCTCAATGAGATCTCCCCTCATTCTTCTAAACTCTAACGAGTACAAGCCTAGTTTATTCAGCCTCTCCTCATAGCTCAAACCCCTCAACTCCGGCATCAGCCTAGTAAACCTCCTCTGCACTCCCTCCAAGGCCAAAATATCCTTGCGTAAGTACGGTGCCCAAAACTGCACACAGTACTCCAGCTGCGGCCTCACCAATGCCCTATACAGCCACAGCAAGACCTCCCTACTTTTATATTCAATCCCCCTCGCTATGAAGGCCAGCATCCCATTCGCCTTCCTGACCACCTGCTACACCTGCAGGCTGGGTTTTTGCGACTCATGCACAAGGACCCCGAGGTCCCTCTGCACCGTTGCCTGCTGCAGTTTTTCGCCACGTAAGTAATAATCCTGCCTACCATTATTCCTACCAAAGTGGACCACCTCGCACTTGCCAACATTAAATTCCATTTACCAGTTCCTGGCCCATTCGCCCAGTCTATCTAGATCCTTCTGCAGACTCTCCACACCCTCCGCGCAATTTGCCGTTCCACCAATCTTGGTGTCATCAGCAAATTTCGACACCATACACTCGGTTCCCTCCTCCAGATCATCTATATAAATGGTAAATAGCTGAGGCCCCAGCACCGACCCCTGAGGCACTCCACTAGTCACCAACCGCCCATCCGAATAGCACCCATTGACCCCCACTCTCTGCCTCCTATTTGACAACCAGTCCTCTATCCACGCTAACAACCTACCCCCAATGATGGCCAGAATTGAATCTAGGTCCCTGGCGCTGTGAGGCAGCAGTGCTAACCATTGTGCCACCATGCTGCTCATAAAATAAGTGTCCCTGAGTGGACATAAAGTAACTTTTAAAAATAATAACTTGTAGCTCTTCTCATAACCTCAGAATTTCCTAAAGCTCTTTATAGCAATGATTTAATTTTGAAGTTGTTGTGAAATCCACCAATCTTTGTGTCCCTGGGTGCTAAATTGACAATGTTTGGCGATTGTAACATTTAAGATCCAGGATGTTCCAATACTTGATATATTGGTTCCTGCCCAGCAACAAGGGGAGGGCTATCTGGGAATATTTTGGTAGATCATCAGATCAATTCAAGGTTAGTGAACAGTTCTTCCTGAGGCAATCAGCCTACAAGTGCTACAGTGACAAGGAGAGACAGAAATCCCAGTTAAGTTGAATTATAAAGTTAGAAAAAGGGCTGCAAGGAGCAGATTTGAGTAAAGAAGGCTGTTGGGGCAAAGGACTTCTTTGAAGCAGTGCTTGGCGTGGCCATAGCTCTGAAAGTGTGCTTATGAGCCAATATTTGAGTGTACTCAGAATCCAGGGAAAAGGGATCTCAGAAGATGAGATTTAACCCTATGAGGTGGGCCATTGGTAAAGCTGTCAGAATGGGAATGACCTTTGGAGCAAATTTCAAGGAGAGATCTTCAAAGGTGGAGATTGGAAACCCTCACGAAAAAAATTAGATTGGTTGCCTCATGGTAGGACTAACATCTGCTGAGAAATCCATGGACTCTGTCTTGGTTGTACCTGTCATTTACACTGTAGTGTAGTGTGTTCAAAAACAGTCTGTCTGTTAACTCACATGCATCTCATACATACCCTAAATGCTGGAGTATAAGATACACATTGTAAATTGTTTTATCCTTCTGAATTTGTATAGTCAAGTATATTTTTATTTATTCAAAACCCAATCTTGTGGCTTCATTTCAAAAGCAGGTATCTTGAATCTCAACCTTTATCTGTTTAAGCAAAATGTTATTGGTCCCTAGCTGTGTCGCCCCCCCCCCCCCCCACCCCCCACAATGTCCTGGCGTCTAACACCCTTGTTTCCTCAATCTGAAAAAACAGCATCTTCCTTTAAAAATAGATTCCTCACCATTTTAAAAGGGTGGTGTTACCAACATAAAGTAACATTTAAAAATAACTTGTATTTACACAGACCTCATCGTAATATTATAATGTCCCAAAACTCTTTACAGCCAAAGATTTAATTTTGAAGGCTAGTCACAGTTGTAATGTAAGACAAACACACCCAAATCTGTACACAGCAAGCTCCCACAAACTGCAATGTGACAATCTGTGGCTATGTGGCTAGAATTTTACAGCATCACCACCCCACCCCCATCCCACCACTCCAACACACATACACACACTTTCTCCATGGTAGGGTCTTTCATGGCGGAGGATAATGTTTACCTCAGGTTGCCAGTGCCATTTTCACGCCTGCCAAAGCCAATGGGAATTTGCATGGCCTCCCTGTCCAGGAAATCCGCTGTGGAGGTCGACTTCAGCAGGACCAGAAGATCCCACCAGGAGGCAGGTCTTCAGTGATGTTGATTACGGGATAAATATTTGCCAGGGGTATCCCCCCCAGGTCTTTTCTGCAGTAATGGCTGTGAGATCTTTTCTGTCTCCTCAGGGGGCAGACAGAGCCTTGATTTCACAACTTGTCCAGAAGTGGCATCTGCAAGAGTGCAGCATGCCCTTAACACTGCACTGGGAGCAGCAGCATTGACTTTCATGCTCAAGTCTATCTTTATGCTCAGTTTACTATCCAATGATTAAGGGCCTAAAACAATTATTAGAATTGGTGAGTGAATAGTTATTCAAAAACTAAATTGTCGCTTCCATGTTGATGTTTCACAGAATGGAATAACTCATTGGACCAAGTTCAATTGAAGTATTTATCGGGATTATGATTGTTCTTCCCCTTTTCTATAATTACACTGACTGAGTTAATAGTTATGTTAAATAGGAGGGAAAGCTATTGAGTTCAAGGTTAAGAGCAGGTCACAGATCTAAAGGTTTGAAGAGTTTTAATTGTGTTAATAAGGCTAGTCTGTGACCAGAGATCCCCAATTCTGAAACTGCCACTAAGCAAGCGAGGAAAGAGGTTGGTCTTTTGGCAGAGAGTTGTCGGAATGTGGAACGCTTTGCCACAGAGTTGTTGAGGCCTCTTCATCTTTGAGGAGTAAGCATTTGGGGTTGTGAGGATAAAGGCGAGCACTGAGATTAGTTTTAGATATGGACACACAAATTCGGAAAGGGAGGCCATTTCGGCCCCTTGAACCAGCTCTGTCATTTGATAAGACTGACAAAGAACAAACACCGAGCATGGACCCAGTGAACCAAATTCCCTACTGTAAATGTTTGTAGTTCTGAATTGTCATATGATTTCAACATTTCCTGGCTTTGATTTCAGAATTACAGCTTTTTATTAATGTTCTACCCAATCCCAGTGTGTCTGCCATTATTCCAAAAGTCACTTACCCTTTACACAGCCCACCTTGACTTACAGATATAGAACCATAGAAACGTTACAGCATAAAAGGAGGCCATTTGGCCCATCTTGACCATGTCAGACTAAGGACATCCTGGTGCTTTTTCTAATCCCACCTTCCTGCACTTGGCCTGTAGCCCTGTAGTTTACAGAATTTAAGATGCAGATCCAGGTACTTTTTTAAAGATTTTAGAGTCTTTGCCTCCGTGACCAACTCGAGCAGAGAATCCCGGACTACCTTCTGTGTACAATAGTTCTTCCTCATGTCTCCTCTATAACTTCTGCTACTTAGATTGAATCTATGTTCTAGTTTTAGAATTCTCCACCAAGGGGAATAATTTTATCCCATCCACTCTCTCTCTTCCCTCATAATTTTGTACGCCTCAATCAAGTCGCCTTCAGCTTTCTTTGTTCCAAGGAAAATAACCCTAACCTATCCAATCTCTCTTCATAGCTACACTTTTCCAGCCCCAGCAACATTTTTGTAAACTTTTTCTGCATTCTTTTCAGAGCAATTACACCTTTTCTGTAATGTGGTGAGCAGAACTGCACACAATACTCCAGCTGTGGCCTTATCAGTGTTTTATACAAATCCAACATTATATTCTTACTTTTATCTTCTATCCCTCTGCCAATGAAGGAACACATCCCATACACATTCTTCACAACTTTGTCTACTTGCACTTGTAATCAAAGCATCAATAGGTTACCTGCTGAAAAGATAAGCTATCTAATCGAACCCACACCCCATATTCCTGTAAATTACTTCAGCTCAAGAGCATATCAAGGTGGTTTTTAAACCTTTATAAGAGATTCTGCTTCTACCATCCACTCAGGCACTGTGATTGGTGAAAAGACTAAAATATTACTCCTCAATTTCCTCTAATCCTTCAATTATTTTAAATCTATGGCTCCAGGTTATTGATCTCCCAACTAATTCAATAAAATAAGACCTTTCCATCACTCTGTCTAGGCCCTCCTAATTTCAAATACCTCGGTTCTAAAGAAAACAATCCCCGTCTTGGCTCATTGCTAAAATTCTCAAATCCTGTTACATCCTTGTAAGTCAATTCTATGCACTCTCTAATGTGGCCACATCTTCCCTGTAACGCAATAACCAGAACTGCATACAGGTACAGCAAGCAATTAGAAAAACAATTAGGATGTTATTTATTGTGAGGGCAGTTGATTACAGAAGTAGGGAAGTTATGCTCCAGTCGTACAGGGTATTGGTGAGACCACAAATTGAGAACTGTGTACGGTACTGGTCTCCTTATTTAAGGAAAGATGTAAATCTGTTTGAAGCAATTCAGAGAAGGTTTACTAGACTAATGTCAGGAATGGACTGGTTATCTATCACATGAGGAAGGTTTGGAGAGGTTAGATTTGTATTCACAATAGTTTTAGAAGATTAGGCCGGTTAGTTTAACGTCTGTTGTTGGAAAAATGCTTGAATCCGTCATCAAAGAAGAAATAGCGAGGCACCTAGAGAAGGATGATTTGATAGAGCAGATGCAACACGGATTCGTTAAGGGGAAGTCGTGTTTGACAAATTTATTGGAATTCTATGAGGATGTGACTAGTGCGGTAGACAGAGGGGAACCGGTGGATGTAGTGTTTCTCGATTTTCAAAAGGCATTTGATAAGGTGCCGCACAAAAGGTTGCTTCAGAAGGTTAGGGGGCATGGAGTTAGGGGTAAGGTGTTCGCGTGGAAAGAGGATTGGTTGTCTAATAGGAGGCAGAGAGTTGGTATCAATGGGTGCTATTCTGATTGGCGGTTGGTAACTAGTGGAGCGCTGCAGGGATCAGTGCTGGGGCCTCAGCTACTTACCATTTATATAGATGATCTGGAGGAGGGGGCTGAGTGTAGGGTGATGAAATTTGCTGATGACAGAAAGACAGAAAGATAAGTGGAAAAGCAAATTGTGCGGAGGGTGTGGAAAGTCTGCAGAGGGATCTGGATAGGCTGAGCGAATGGGCGAGGACCTGGCAGATGGAGTACAATGTTAGCAAGTGTGAGGTTATCCACTTCCACACAAATTGTCAGCCACTTTAGGACTTGAACAGCAGGTTAGGTGTAAAGATTCGCATTCTAATCAGTAATCTCTAAACTGTCTGTGCTTTATATGCTCTGTCCGAGGCCAGAACTCTCCATTCACCTGACGAAGAGGGAGCCCTCTCAAAAGCTTGTGAGTTTACTATCAAATAAATCGGTTGGACTAAAACCTGTTGTTGTCAGACTTTTTACTGTGTTATCCACTTTGGCAGAAATAATAGTAGGAGGGATTACTATTTAAAGGGCGAAAAGCTGCAGCATGCTACAGTGCAGAGGGACCTGGGGGTCCTTGTGCATGAGTCGCAAAAACCCAGTCTGCAGGTGCAGCAAGTGATCAAGAAGGCGAATGGGACGCTGGCCTTTATAGCGAGGGGGATAGAATATAAAAGCAGGGAGGTCTTGCTGCAACTGCACAGGGCATTGGTGAGGGCGCAGCTGGAGTACTGTGTGCAGTTTTGGTTGCCGCACTTGCGCAAGGATATTTTGGCCTTGGAGGGACTGCAGAGGAGGTTCACTGGGCTGATACCGGAGATGAGGGGGTTGGACTATGAAGAGAGACTAAGTAGACTGGGTCTGTACTCGTTGGAGTTTAGAAGGGTGAGGGGGGATCTTATAGAGACGTATCAGATTATGAAAGGGATGGATAGGTTAGAGGTATAGAGATTCTTCCCGCTCAGAAAGGACAGCAGGACTAGAGGGCACAGCCTCAAGATAAGGGGGGGGTAGTTTAGAACGGAGTTAAGGAGGAACTTCTTCACTCAAAGGGTGGTGAATCTCTGGAATTCTCTGCCTGTTGAAGTGGTGGAGGCTACCTCGCTAAATATATTTAAGACACAGGTAGATAGGTTTTTGGTAGACAAGGGAATTAAGGCTTGTGGGGAGAAAGCAAGAAAGTGGAACTGAGCCACTTCAGATCAGCCATGATCTTATTGAATGGCGGGGCAGGCTCGAAGGGCTAGATGGCCTACTCCAGCTCCTACTTCTTATGTTCTTAACAAAAGGCGACTTGATCCAAAGACATACAGGTTAGGTGGATTGGCCCTTAGTATCAGGGGGATTAGCTGGGGTAAATACTAATTTAATGGGGTTATGGGGATAGGGCCTGGTGGGATTGATGCAGACCCAATGGGTCGGATGGCTCCTTCTGCACTGGAGGATTCTATAAATTCTATAAATCCTTAAGGTCCTGACAAGATGGATGGGAAAAAGATATTGCTAAATCTAGAACCAGGGGTCACTGTTTAAAACTAAGGGTCTCTCATTTAAAACAGTGGTGAGGAGAAATGTTTTGTCTGAGATTTGTGGGAACTCTCTTCCTCAAAAGGCAATGGCCTTTTGACCAGAATCCTCCGGTTGTTCATGCCCCGATGTTTCTGCCAGCGAAAATGGAGAATGTGGTGCTCAGTGATAATTTCCATTCACTGCAGTGGGAAGGGAGAATCCCAGCTGCAGGTGAAGTTGGAGAATCCAGCCCTTTGAATATTTTTAAGGCAGAGCTTAATAGATTCCTCACTAACAAGGGGGTGAAAGATTATTGGAGATAGGCAGGAATGTGGAGTTGAAGTTGCAATTAGATTAGCCATAATTTTATTGAATGACAGAGCAGGCCCAAAGGCCAAGTGGCTTACTCCTGCTCCTAGTTTGAATATCCATAATACTCTAGCTGCCGCCTAACTAGTGTTTTATGCATTTGCTGTGTGCAAATTGGCTGCTGTCTTCTTTGTAGGGTGTGATACTTTAAAAATCAGAGAGTTGACTGCATGCACGGGTGACATTCTGAGGCTGAGCGCGTGTGAACATACGAAATAGGAGCAGGAATAAGCCACTTGGCTCCTTGAGCCTATTCTGCCATTCAATAAGATCATGGCTGATCTGATTGTAACCTCAACCTCACAATCCTGCCAATAGAAACACATGTCTGTTTTGTATAGAGAAAGATGGTCTCTGTTTATGCATTTTCAATCTTGTACTTTTTTTGGTGTAGTGTGTTCTTAACTAAAGCTTCATTTTGGACCACAAAAGGAGCTTCCTCAAATTCCAGGCCATGGTGTTGTGGATCCAAGATCCTCCATTGTGCCCTTCCCTTTATTCAGATGCCTGATTACTCTTCTAAAGTTATAGGCAACTTCTGAAGTGAAGCCAGATCCTGAAATGCAACGCGCATCTTGAACTACTCTAATTTTCCTTTGTCAGGAATGCCAAGAGGGGGAGGGCTGGCCAGAAGCACCTCTTTCATGAAGACCATGAAGAATACATTTTAAACTTTGGCTTTCATTGAATCCAAGATGGTATTTGTAAGAACTCGCACGCAAAGGATATTGCAAGTCCAGGATGTTCTTTCCCTCTAGTTAGAAAGTCAAACCACAGGCGGGAATGAAAAAGGTAGAACAAAATAAATAAGTCAGTCTTAACTGGTATGCACTTCTGGCTACAATTGTGGTGAAATTAGAGCCCTTGTGTATCTCTTCAAAGTGGTGGCTGGAGTTCTTGCACTAAGAGCTTAATCCTTGGATGTAGACCATGAAAATTTAACGTGTGGATGCAGCAAGCAGTTAGAAAGGCATGTTAGCTTTTAGTGCAAAAGGATTGGAGTATCAAAGTCACCAGCAATTGTCTAGGTCCTTTGGGAGTCCTGGTGAATTGTATAACTCAGACTGTAGATACATCATTAAATTGAAAAGGAAGATAGTGGAAGAAAACGTAAAGGAAAATTTAAGAATCTAAAGATTTTGAGGTGAGCGAGCAAGGTTCTGATTTGGGCAAAGGCAAGGAAAGTGAGAGAAGTAGGAACAGACACCCAGATTTTCATTCCCAAGTTGGGTGGTAAGAGTGCCCCAGAAATCTCTTGGCTCACCACACCAATCTCAGGATAAACTCACCTGAATGGTGAGATCTTCACTCCTGACAGTTTGAGATGGTGTCAAACCACCATGACTGGAATTTGAGGAAAATCCTGGATGCAAATTGGAGGTGACCACAGTGCTGCCAAGTACAGAGGAAAACAAGAATCTTAATCTTGAGTATTTCTGAGAAAATACATTTTGTCAAAGCTTTTCATCTTGAACTCATCAGGAGTCACAAGAATAGCAGAGGAAGAAACAGTTTTATCCTGTACAAGAAGAGAGTGTTGATTGGTTAGCAAGTGGACTCTGAGTGGTAGAGGCACTGACATAGAGAATTCACCAGTTTCTGGTAACCTACAATTAACTACCAAGCATTGTTTTAAACTTTAACCAGTCTTGATTAGTCAAGGCATTGCCCTGGGGAATGAACCAGCGAATGCCAATCACTTATTTTGTTTAGTTTTTATTGCAAAGGGATTGGAGAATAAGAATAAAGACTTATACAACAACTGTATACTGGTTTGGGGAGTCCTGACAAATCTTATAATTCAAGACTGTGCATACAACTCTGAATTGAAAAGGGATTAGGGGGGTGGTTGTTTCGAGGTGGAGGGGACGTCAGGCAGGAAGGAGTAACATGAAGGAAAACTTTGGAATCTAAAGAGAAATCTTAAACATAAGAAAATCTAAATCCATAAGAATGAGGGGAGAGTTGGCTAAGGTTAATTGCATAAACAGACAAAAAATGCATAGTAGTAAATAAACAATGGGAAGTGTTTAGCAAAACAATTCAAATCAACAAAAATAAATTTCACTAAAAAAACTCAGCAGAAAAGATCCATCTGTGACTCAATCAGGAAGCGCAGTATTAAATTAGAAGATAATAAAATTGCTAATAATAATTCTGGAAATGTAATAATTGCAAACCTGAGGATTGGGTGAGTTTCAGAAACCAGCACCCAGATTGCAGAAAGAATTAGATTCACCATGCCTGGAAGAGATCAAAGGCAGCCACAGGGGGTGGTTGAGTGTTGAGGCAGGTTGATTAAAAGGTCTTCCTCGCCCAGGTGCCTGCTTACGTTTTAGATCTTCTAGCCCTCACATATCATTGCCTCTCATTCATGCCACCTTGACAACTCAATGCAAGCTCATGCCCCCTCAAACTCTCCATGCCAACTCAAGCCCTCCTCGAACATCTAATAGCACCTCATACTTTTCATGTCAATTTGTGGTCTCTCTATGCTCATTCACATTATATACAGAACCAATGAATCCTGTAGTTACAATCACACATGTGAAACAGCTTAACAAAACACTCATTCATACGTTTTTGGGGGAAAAAACTGATGTTCCTACAACGTAGAAAAGTTTCAATCTACTGTTAAAGTATCAATAACATTAATGGACAACTTCCCATTTATCCACACTGTACATCTATCACTTATTTGCCCGCTCACTCGAATTGTCTAAATTGCCTTGAAGCCTGTCAATAGCCTTCTCACCACTCACCTTTCCAACGAGTTTTGTGTCATCTGTAGACTTGGAAATATTACATTTGGTTCCCTCACCCAAATCATTGATATGTAGTGTGAATAGTTTGTGCCAGTCCAAAAAAGATCCATTTATTCCTACACTGTTTTCTGTCTGCTAACCAATTCTCAATCCATGCTCTTCTGTTAACCCCAAACCTATGCGCATTGCCCTGGGAAATTAATCAGTGAATCACTGTTACATATTTTGCTTCTCTAAAACAGGTGCAATGTGTCTATGTGTTCTTTCTGTCTGCACTGAACAGGGTCCAATGTATTGATATATGTTGTTTACAGTACACGCAAATGCACCACACTGTAGTACCAATTGACAACCTTGAATTAGCCGCCAGTATAATTCTTAGCACACTGAGGATTACTTAGCAAATGTTGCCCAATCGCAGAATCACATCTAATGTCGGACACCGTGTTTTAAGTTCTGCAAGTGCGGACTGGTTGGATATCTTGCTAAGACAGCATAAATTACATTCTTGCAAAGTACCCTGATGAGTGCAAGATTAAAAGTTTTGATGTATCTCTTTCCTTCAGCATAAACTTTATAATGTTCAAGTCCTCCTTGGCCTCCCCCACTGTCTATCTCTGCAACCTTCCCCAGCTCCGCAATGCTCCAAAATATCGCACTCCTCTAATTCTGGCCGATTGAGCATTTCTGATTTTAATTGCTCTATCATTGATGGATGTGCTTTCAGCTACCCAGGACCCTAAGCTCTAGAAGTCGCTCCTTAAACTTCCCATCCCCTCTTTCCCTGAAGATGTCCCTTCAAAGCCGACCTCTTTGATCAAGTATCTGGTCACATAAGAACATAAGAAATAGGAGCAGGAGTAGGCCATCTAGCCACTCGAGCCTGCCCCGCCATTCAATAAGATCACGGCTGATCTGAAGTGGATCAGTTCCACTTTCCCGCTCTCTCCCCATGACCCTTAATTCCCTTGTCTATCAAAAACCTATCTACCTGTGACTTAAATATATTCAGCGAGGTAGCCTCCACCACTTCAATGGGCAGAGAATTCCAGAGATTCACCACCCTTTGAGTGAAGAAGTTCCTCCTCAACTCCGATCTAAACTGCTTCCCACTTATCTTGAGGCTGTGCCCTCTAGATCTGCTATCCTTTCTAAGTGGGAAGAATCTCTCTACCTCTATCCTATCCATCCCCTTCATTATCTTATACATCTCTATAAGATCACCCCTCACCCTTCTAAACTCCAACGAGTACAGACCCAGTTATTTAGTCTCTCTTCATAGTCCAACCCCCTCATCTCCAGTATCAACCTAGTGAACCTCCTCTGCACTCCCTCCAAGGCCAATATATTCTTCCTCAAGTGCAGCGACCAAAACTGCACACAGTACTCCAGCTGCGGCCTCACCAGTACCCTGTCCAGTTGCAGCAAGACCTCCCTGCTTTTATATTCTATCCCCCTCGCTATAAAGGCCAGCATCCCATTCGCCTTCTTGATCACCTGCTGCACCTGCAGACTGGGTTTTTGCGATTTGTGCACAAGGACCCCCAGGTCCCTCTGCACCGTAGCATGCTGCAGCTTTTCACCTTTTAAATAATAATCCCTCCTACTATTATTTCTGCCAAAGTGGATAACCTCACACTTGCCAACGTTATACTCCATCTGCCAGGTCCTCGCCCACTCGCTCAGCCTATCCAGATCTCTCTGCAGACTTTCCACACCCTCCGCACAATTTGCTTTTCCACTCATCTTTGTGTCATCAGCAAATTTCATCACCCTACACTCAGCCCCCTCCTCCAGGTCATCTATATAAATGGTAAATAACTGTGGCCCCAGCACCAATCCCTGCGGCACTCCACTAGTCACCAAAACCTGTCCTAATTTCTTCTCTGGGCATTAAGGGTGTTATATAAATGCAGACTGCCATTGCTTGAAAATTCGAAGTTGCCTGGAATGCGGATCCATGGCAACTGCAAACCTTAAAACTACTTATCTAAACAGAACCTTAGTCCAGATGAAATATCAAAGCTGTCCTTTGGTAGAACAAATGACAACTAATTCAGAAAGATAACACAATTGCAGCATCACCCTATGAATAAAACAATTTAATTATATTTCCGCAGGACTAGAAACCAAATGTTGTTCATTATTTTAACTAATTTTCGGAACTTGTGCCTGCTCAGATCCCTTCCTGTTGCATATATCTCCAAAGATATTGTGACTGATGTCCCATTGCACTCACAGAGGATGCAACATGGAAACTGAACACTTCTATTAAATGTGCTCTGTTCTTTCTCCTGTGTGACCTTATTCTGTCAGAATCCGAGCCCATGAGGTTGCCCTTTCCATACTCAATCTGACTGATCGGCCGCCTGGTCATCATCGACTGCCATGAGTTCTCTGTTACATAATAGTACCTACAATGTTCAGTACGTACAACAAAACATTCCTTAGCTAGTGTTTCCCATGCCACACCCCGGCAAATGTCTGAGGTTCAGCCGGAGACTGTTTGTAGCCTTGAGGCTATACTCATGATGAACTTCAATTGACTTATCAGTGCCATCTCCAAGACAATCTATTTCCACTCGATGACATTGCCCACTTCAGCCATGCCTCATCTTGGCTGCAGCAGGAGCCCTGCATTCAACCCTAGACACAATCATTCCAACTCCTGGCTGATCTCCCACATTCCACTCACTATAAGTCTGAGGCCAGACAAAACAATTTATTTTGTTGACTCATTGCTGTTTGTGGGATCTTACTGTGCACTAATGAGCTTCCGTGCTTCCCATATTACAGTGGTGACTAAATGACAGAAGTACTTCATTGGCTTGAAAGGACTAACAGAGCTGTCTGTTAGTCATGCAAGTTTTTTGCTGATCCTTGACCGTAGTCCGTGAAACATAGTCATTACAAATGACCATTCTTCATGCGTGAAACTAGGCTTGTACTCGTTAGAGTTTAGAAGAATGAGAGGAGATCTCATTGAGACATATAAGATGGTGAATGGGATGGATAGGATAGAGGTGGAGAGACTCTTCCCGCTCAGAAAGGACAGTAGGACTAGGGGGCACAGCCTCAAGATAAAGGGGGGCCGGTTTAGAACGGAGTTGAGGAGGAACTTATTCACTCAAAGGGTGGTGAATCTCTGGAATTCTCTGCCCATTGAAGTGGTGGAGGCTACCTCGCTAAATATTTTTAAGACGCGGGTTGATGGGTTTTTGATAAGAGAGGGGATTAAGGGTTATGGTGAGAGGGCGGGAAAGTGGAACTGAGCCACGACAGATCAGCCATGATCTTATTGAATGGCGGGGCAGGCACGAAGGGCTAGATGGCCTACTCCTGCTCCTATTTCTTATGTTCTTATGTTCTTATGTGAAACTCAACACTAAATGTCAGCAGGTTAGCCAAAGGAATCATTGTCACTCATTTGTGCACAAATTAGCTGCTTTGTTTCCAACAATAGTGACAATATTTCAAAATGCGTAACTGGCTGGAAAGCATTTAGGAAAGTGCGATGGAAAAGCAAGTTCATTCCCTTTCCTTTCTTCCTTCTCCACTTCATTCCCATCTTCTTTTCTTCCTTCCTCTATTGCTTCTTACTTTATTCCTTTCCTCCTCCTACTTCCTTCATTCTCTCCCTCCTTCCCTCCTTTCTTTCTTGCTCTCTTGTTTCTTCTCTCCCTCCCATTCTTCTTCCCTTCCTTCTCTCCATCTTCTTCTTCTTCCTTCTCTCCTTTTTTCCTTCCTCCTTCATTCACTGCTGCCCTTGCGACTTCCTGTCTCCTTTCTTGATTTTGCACTCCTTTCTCAGCTGTCCTTTCTTCCTCCTTCCTCTTGCCTTCCTCCTTCAGCTTTATTTCCCTTTTTCTGCCTTTGTTTTCCTCTCTCCTTCTCTCCCTCCTATCTTCTCTCCTTCCATCCTCATTTGCAAACATTTTTACGCTGTGGATTCACACTCATTGAGTTAAAAATGCATCGGCTTCTATCCCTCGGCCTCCGCACAGGCCTCAGGGTGAGGATACTTTTCTCCTGTCAGATCAATTCAATCCTAAATCCTAGAGATGAAAGGCATCAGCTGGCCCTGCCAGCACCATTTAGAAAATAGTAGCTATGGAATTCATTTCAGTATCCATCTTTTTCTATATTTGCTAAAACATTCTGACAAATAAGCTTCATAGCGAAAGAGAGAAAAAAAATTAGCAAGCAGCATTAAGGAATCACATGGACATTTTCCAATTATTATTAAATTTAAGATCTGGGGAACTGGAAGGACACTGAATGACAGAAGTGAATAGCTGACACCATGCAAACTAATGACAGGCTTTTCACATGATGCCTAGGCCATGGTTTTTCACTTGAATTTGGCTGAACTTGTCAGGCATCCTATATACCAATCACGCCTGAGGCTATCAACTTGAATTTGGCTATTCTTAGCCTCTTGAGGACACAGCACTCCATGTTCCATCAGCTGGTGGAGGAGATTGGTGAGGGTGGGGGGAAAAGTGTCTTGTGCTAGATTGTATGCCACTGATATCCACCGTATCACATGCTTCACCCTGAATCAGAAAGCCCTGGGAACCAGTCCCACTCCTGAGATATGTGCGCAAGGACTAGGCCAACATTCACAAAGCAGATTTGAGGGAGTCATTGGTGTCAATTATACATCTGAATGCAACATGTCTGCTCTTTCAGGAGGATGTAAAAGATCCAATGACAAAACGTGGAAGAGGAGCAAGGCAGATATCCACAGTGACTTCGGCCAATATCTATCCCTCAACTAATATCACAAGGAGAGTTTCTCCATGATTACTACTGGCACAACGCAAACACCATGATAATGATTGAAAATGTAAACAAAAGGTTCTTTGTTGAAGAATAACATGATTCCAAGAGAACTCTGCATATTGATCAATGCTGATTCACTTACTATATCACATGATAACTATATCTTTCTGTGTATATATACCAAATCATTTACATATTCAGCAAATGTTAATCAATGTGCTACATGCACTACAAAGCAATATCACATTGTTATTTGTGGGATCATGCTATGCACAAATTGACTACTGCTTTTCCCAGTGACTATACTTCAAAAAATACTAGATGGGCTGTGTTCTTCAGGTGACAAGATCGAGAAAAGCTCTATATAAGGGAAAGCCTTTTCTTTTCCCACTATTCCATTGAAGGCGTTGTTGTCTCTTGAATACTGCTTCACAGGCTGCACTTTGCTGTTGAGCTAATACTTTGCTCAATGCCCCATTAGTATTGTACAAGTCGGTGAGTGTGTGATTATTTGACCTCAAGAGTATGTCCTCACTGAGTTTGTTGCACTCCTCACATGGTCACATTGAGCAAGCGGAGTTATTGAGTAGCGTTTAAACATCTGAAATAGGAACAGAATTTGGGCCCTTTTGAGTCATCCCTGCCACTTAATACAATCATGGCTGACTCTTCTACCTCAACGTCACTTTCTTGACTTACATATTTATCCCTTAATTTACTTGGTTGTTATCTGCTTTGAATATACTCATAAATACCTATATTTTATATAGGTCTCTGAAGGCAGAAAGGCAGGTTAATAGGTGCTGAAAAAGGCACATGGCACACTTGCCTTTATCAGTCCGGGTATCAATTACAAAAGCAGAGAGATAATGATGGAGTTGTATAGAATCTTGATGAGGCTACAACTGGAGTACTGTGTGCAGTTCTGATCACCACATTATAGGAAGGACATGATTGCAGTGGAGGTAGTGCAGAGGAGACTCACCAGGATGTTGCCTGGGATGGAACATTTAAGTTATAAAGAGACGTTGGATAGGCTTGGGTTGTTTTTTTCTGGAGCAGAGAAGACTGAGGGACGACCTGATTGAGGTGTTCAAGATTATGAGGGGCATGGATAAGGTGGAAAAGGAGCAGCTGTTCCCCTTAGGGGAAGAGTCAGTTATAGGGGGGCACAAGTTAAAAGTGACCGTTGGGAGCTTTAGGGGGGATTTGAGGAGAAATCTTTTTACCCAGAGGGTGGTAATGGTCTGGAATGCGCTGCCTGGGAGGGTGGTGGAGACAAGATGCCTCACATCCTTTTAAATGTACCTGGATGAGTACTTGGACATGGGCCAAGTGCCGGCAAGCGGGATTAGGAGGGCAGATTAGGGCATTTCAAATGTTGCTGCAGAATCAATGGGCCAAAGGGCCTCTATTGCAATGTAATATTCTGTGATTCTGTTGTGGCAGTATAAACAAGGCCTAGTTTTAAGGCTGATAAAATTGGATATCCAAAATTAAAGAATTGGGCATATTAACATCAAACACAGTCAAACCTCGGGCAGGCCAACTGTACAGATACACAAACATCAATCACCCATTAAAGGTTATTGCACCCGACTGATATTTAGCAGGAGATCATTGCATCCCATTGAAATGCACCGGCCTATTGTTAGAAGCCCACATCGGGCCAGACTTTCTGTTACCGAGAATTCCTGCAGTTGACTAATAACAGGTTACATGCCAGCAGCAGCATGGAGACACCTGGAGGCAGGTGTCCATCTGGTGTCCTGTCAGGCAGACATCAAGAAACCCACTGGGTATTGGAACCCCTCCTGGGGCTTCATTGGCTGGAAGCCAGAGAAGTTTCTGGAAAGGCAAGCAGGCAGGGGGATAAAAGGAACACATTTTCAGACACCAGCAGCGAAGACTTGACGTGGGAGGCAAACTTGATCATCTGGAAGACTGACCAGAGAAGGAAGGAAGGAAGAAGCTGCCATCGAGATTCACCTTTGTAATGACAGACCAAAGAGACTCAGCGAATCGAGCCTGCAGTTTAACCAAACCACCTTTGCAGGTAGTACACTTGAATCTGGGTATCCTCTTGTTTTATGTGCGTAATTTAAGGATTAATAGTGTTATTATTAATAAACTTGTTGAACCTTTACTTGTGTTTGTCCTTTGTCCATCTTGCAAATAAGGGCACCAGGGTAAAACCTTGGTGTAAGCAAACTGGTCGAAAGTATCTGACAATCAACAGGTACAACACTGTATTACTTCAATAGGTTCAGCATTTGGTCTTAGCAGGTGTCTGGAGTTTGTCCTTTTCCCAAACATCATGTTTACCAAAGCTGCAAAGACCTGTGACTTTTAGCCTCTTTGAGTACTGGCTAGGTGGCTGATTAGCTCAGATGGTTAGAGCATGGTGCTAACAATGCCGAGGTTGTGGGTTTGATCCCTGTACTGTTCAAATGCAATTATCTATGCCTATGCAGTCCTAGCTGATGTTATGTTCAGTGAAAATCCCTTCGTCAACAAAGTGCAGACTGTTTGCCGGGTGCTGTGATACACACCTGTAATCCCACTGCTGAGAGGCTGAGCCTTCCAGATTGCTTGAGGATGGGAGTTCTGGTCTATTGTCCTCTGTGTTGATCAGGTGTCCACCCTAAGATCAGTGTCCACATGTGTTCCTCGGGGACCCAGGGGACACTAGGTGTGTTAAAGGATGAACCTGCCCAGGTCAGAAAAGGAGCAGGTCAAAAAGCTCCAGTGCTGGTCAATAGTGGGATAGCACCTGTGAATAGGTGCAGCATGGCAGCCTGACCAATACAGCAAGAGGCATCTGTGCCATGGCTCAGTCAGTCCCACTCTTGTCCCGCTCAGAAGGTTGTAGGTTCAAGCCTCACCTCAGAGACTTGAACACAGACTCCAGGCTGATGCACCTTTGGGGTCCTGAGGCGGGACTGTGTTGTTAGTGGCACCTTCTTTTAGGTAGGAGCATGGCTGTACCTGTCCTCCCGGGTAAAGGTCCAACTGCACAATTCAGACAAGCTACAGGGTTCTCCCAGTACTCCAGAGTACTGGATGCATTTCCTATCAGGCCCAGAAGGCACAACCTACTTACCTACTTGAACCTGTTAATATTCTCTGAATATCAACCTTTATATCAAATTATTTTAATTACTCCACTTCACCCCAATGACACTGTGACCAAATAAGTTGCTCTCTAGGTTACACTGATAGCTCTGCATCCTTGTCTCTCCAGGGACATTAGTTGTTTCAACAATTCTGATTTCACATAGACCACTCTGTAGAACTCATTCTTAACAAATATAGAGAGAGTTCAAAGAGAGAAACAAGTTAGATGGATTGACAGTCA
Organism: Carcharhinus amblyrhynchos; assembly: GCF_965287045.1. Lineage (NCBI taxonomy): Eukaryota > Metazoa > Chordata > Chondrichthyes > Carcharhiniformes > Carcharhinidae > Carcharhinus > Carcharhinus amblyrhynchos. The sequence continues at coordinate 1,150,917 of NW_027649793.1, forward strand.
CAAGTCTCTTGTTCCCAATAATCCTCGTGTGTTGCCACTAATTCAAAGATCACACACATGCTGGTTGTTTTGCTAAACCTCTAATCTGCTGCTGAAGCATTTGGAAATCCCATGCCAATTGACTCCAGGCCAATGTTTGACAAGTGGCTCTCATTACAGCTCTGGCCTGCAGCCCACCACAGCACACGCTCCTTATTCAATGTGGGCCCACAAGAACAGAAGCTTCTCAGACCACACAAAAAAAATAAAAAAACACTTTAGTTGTCGCCTTAGTGCTGAAATGTTGTTTGAACCTATTAAAAGGCCATCAATTTCTGACAGCACCTGACTGCTGCCCTTGTTACCTGGGAAAACCATGGAATCATTATATCACTTCATAGGGTAGCCTTCAGGTCCACAGCTCTCCATATCCTTTTGCAACAGGAACAGTACTGTGCAGAACCAGATTAAATAATCTGTTGTTATATAACCAGTGTACATTCATTTATAAGACAGTTCAATATCTCTACTCACTAATCTGTTCCTTTGGTCATTACAATATATTTTTATTGTACATAGACTGAGATGGTGGGTGAAATTGGTCAGCCTCCCACAGTGTGTTCTCTGGCAGTAGAGATGGCTCACCAATCACCACTGACAGAATCATTGATCCTGCAGATGGCATCTTACATGGCTTGTCTATCCCATCGCCAAGCAACTTGCTGCCATGAGTCACCTTCAGCAGGACTGGAAGATCCCACTGGCGGGAAGGCCAGAAAATCCTGACCTGTGTGTATAGAATGAGGTCATTTGATTCAACAAATCAATGCTGTGATGATTGTGAGACTTTATTGGATGGTTATATTTATTTAAAGAATGTTGTGAATGGGAGATGGTGTGATCAAACTAAATCTTGCCTGCAGACAGGCCCATGTGATTTGGTTGTCACTGGGGAAAGAGACTCAAGCCAAAACCAAAGAAAATCAGACACCAGTTTTCAGACTACAACACAAAAGAGGGCAGCTCGTTCTTTTGGACATGGACTCTCACACTCAGAGAAATCTGGAGAGAGAGAGGCACCGCTGAACAAAAAAGGCAGAGAAGTTGTGCGAGCAAGGTGTTTGTGCGAGTCGGTTTTCTGTTCAGAAAGAAGACTAGGTGGAGACTCTAACAATGTGCACTGGAAGACATGCCCTGAAGTAGCAGGGAGGAGGGGAGCCTGCTCAAAAACTAAAAGGAAACTGGGATTTAATCTACAAGGCCATATACCTACAAGTAGGTGGCGTAACGTACAAATGGATTGTAAAGTATTTTTGTTGAGTTAATTGGTTAATGGGGAAGTACCTTAAATAATGTTTAACCGATGTTGATTTTGTTCCTTTGTCACCATAATTTTCCCAAAACTTGAAATCTTGTTCTGCGATTCTTTCTGTCAGTCATGGGAAAATTCATATCTTTTTCTAAATGTCATCGGTGACAACAGCAAAATGGTGCTTATGTTATACATGCGAATCCTCCCTTAGTCAACATGTCCACCTTTTCCTTTTTCCCTGATGTACTTATCCAGCTTCCCAGCAAAACTATCCTTGCTTTTTCACTTCAACAATTCCCAGTGTACCTAATCTCAACTGATTAACTTTGACTATTTCAGGGTTCTCATGACAATACCTCCTCTCAACCTATTTTGGGAAAGTTGTCCAATTTTAAGTTCTCAGGCACACTGCGCCATTACCAGTTAGGCCAAGCACTTGTCCACCCCTCTCCCATTGATCTGTGTGCTGGAGATGAGTCAAAGCTTTGCAGGTAACCCTCCTGCACTTTCCCTTATGACTCTCTCACTATCCCAGGTGGAAATTATGGGAAAACATTCTTCATATGGAGACAAGTTGCAATTTGGCCATAATCTCATTGAATGGTGGTAGACAGGGTTGAAGAGTTGAACAAATAGCCTGCTCCTTTTCCTGTGTCGCTATCAGGAACTCAGGAGTTTGGACAATGAAAGGCATGACTCCTGTTTTAAGACCATTCTTTGCAGCTGGTTAGCTGGTTTGGCTGAACGGCTGGTTTATGATGCGGAGTGATGCCAAAAGTAGTTCAATTCCTGCACCTGCTGAGGTTATTTATGAAGACCCTGCCCTCTTACCTTGACTCAGGTTCAGTGACCTTCAGGTTAATTCATCACCAGTCAACTCACTCTCAAAGGGAAGAGCACTCTGTGGTGACATTTCATTTATTGACCAGTTCATTTGCTTTTTTTGGTGATCTTGTTGAAGGATAACTATTAGCTCAACATCCGAGAGAACATATCCAACACAGTGGCAGCGGATACTATGAATCTTTGAGAGAGCAGATTGAGCCCTGACTGAAAGACAGCATCTCTGACATCACAGCACTCCTTCACTGCTTCACTGAATATATGTTTCAGTCTCTGGTTTGGAGCCTAAACCACTCACAGGCGAGAGTGCTCCGACTAAACCTGCAGCTGACAATTCAGTGCATTGTCTTGAGAATTGTGTTAAAATTTATTGTTGGTGAGGTCAAACAACAGGCTTTCCTATATTTTGGACTTTAATCCAACTCTAAATGAGTTTAATTGCTATAAATTGCTTTATGGGTTATTGTCTCTGCTTAACTATTACAGAATTTGAACAAGTGAAGCAGCTATTGCAAGCTATAACTCAAAAGTTACAACGATTTCTCTTAATGGTGATTTTGGGGGAATTTAAGTTTTAAATACTATCTTGTTATGTGAATTAATGTGATTGTATTGCTGAGGTATTTATAGTTCTAACCATCCTTTAACTGCGTTTATGTGTGTGCACGTATGTGTGTGTGTGTGTGTGTGTGTGCGAGTGAGTGAGTGAAAGAGAGAGGGAGAGAGAGAGAGAAAAAACAACACAATCACCAAGTCAGAGAAAAGTATGACAAAGCCTCGAGGTGCTCCAGCTTGAATAAACAATACTCCCACTCGCTAGTCCAAAAATCCAACAGCCTCTCTGTTCAACCAAAGATGTAAAGCAAAGTTTTCAATGAACTAAGAGGTAAGTGAGGATTTTCACATGTGCTCAGACTGACTACAGAGTTCAGGGGTCAGCAGAGTTCCCTCAGATAAAACTGACAATGGGAACTGAAGTACACTGCTGATCCTCAATGTGAGACTGCATCTGTTTCACACCAATCCTTCCTTATCTTTCAAATGACTGGCAGTCAATCTGTGGGAGTGAAAACCACTCACCCAGACTAAAAAATTCATTTTGGCTTGAGGATACTTTGGTACTTATGCGACAAGGCAACAACAACAATCTTAATGTAGTGTGGTGCTTTTTGTCAATCACATAATGAGATCCATCATAACCTCCTAATCCAGAATGTTTGGGGTCAAGTCAGTTCTGTATTTTGGAATTTTCGGCATTATTGAATGAAATTAGAATCCCTAATCACAAGATAATTAATCAGAAAATACTGTAGATGTAAATATTTACCCGCAGCATAAAGCACTGATAAAATATTATGAAAGTAATATAAATGGTTTTATTTATCCAAATACTGTATCTTCCATGTTTCTGCTCCCAAAATACTAAACTCAACATTTTTATTTATTTCCTGGATGTGGACGTTGATATTTGTTGCCCATCCCTAGTTACCCTTGAGAAGGCGGTAGTGAGCTGCCTTCTTGATCCACTGCAGTTTATGTGGTATAAGTACATGTAAAGTGCTGTTTGGGAGGGAGTTCTAGGATTTTGACCCAGCAACAGTGAAGGAACAGTGATATATTTCCAAGTTAGGATGGTAACTGACTTGGAAGGGAACTTCCAAATGGTGGTGTTCCTAGATATCTAGATGGTAGTAGTCGTTGGTTTGGAAGTACTGCTAAGGAGCATTGGTAAATTGGAAGTGGCTACAGAGACATGGAAGTGAACAAAGCCATGGAAGAATTTGAAAATGAGGAAAAATATATTAAGATTAATAGATTGTGACATTTTGGGACAGGGGACATGTGTGGAATTGCAATGTCATCACTTGTGGACTTGCCAACTCTGCAGGATTGATCCAAAGTTTCTGAAAAATATACAGTGCACCACCTGGAGAAAAATCCTGTGGACATGTTAACATAATTTGAAAAATATTGGAGTCAGGGATAAGTAAAGGCTGTTTGACTGACAGTCAAAATGCATTCAATCATGTAATGAATAATCTATTCAATTTCAATTTGCCAATTTCAAATTGGCTTTTGGAATTATGTGCACATGTCAGGCAACCAATGGTGAGACCTGTGGATGGGACAGGTAGAGATGAAAGGTCATGTGACCAAAGCTTTGGAAGTAGGTCCAAGCTTCGTTAGTGATGTTACACAGTTCTCTCCAATGTCCTGGTCAATATTCATCCCTCAATCAACATCACAAAAACAGCTTATCTGGTCACTATCATGTTTCTGTTTGTGGGAGCTTCAAATTGGCTGCCATGTTACAACACTGACTATAATTCAAAAGTATTTCTTCAAGTTGTATATACTTAGTGTGAAACAGTAGCAAAGTGGCACTATCACTGGATTGGCAACCCCAACGTTAAAGCTCTGGGGGCTTGAATTCAAACCCCACCACAGTAGCTGGTAGGATTTTAACTTCAGTTAGACAGAAAATCTAGAAAGCCAGTCTTATTAATAGTAACCATTATTGATGTAAAAAAACTGTAAACTGTATGACAGTTTAAGAAAACTGCTTACCATGTCTTGCTCAAGGGGGACTGGGATGGGCAATAAGTCATGATGTGGATATGCCGGCGTTGGACTGGCGTAAACACAGTAAAAAGTCTGACAACACCAGGTTTTAGTCCAACCTATTTATTTGATAATATACTCACAAGCTTTCGAGGGGACTGCCTCTTCGTCAGGTGAATGGAGAGTTCTGGCCTCAGACAGAGCATATAAAGCACAGACAGTTTAGAGATTACTGATTAGAATGCGAATCCTTACACCTAACCTGCTGTTCAAGACCTGAAGTGGCTGATAAGTGCTCCTTCCACTCACATTATCAGCCACTTCAGGTCTTGAACAGCAGGTTAGGTGTAAGGATTCACATTCTAATCAGTAATTTCTAAACTGTCTGTGCTTTATATGCTCTGTCTGAGGCCAGAACTCTCCATTCACCTGACAAGAGGCAGTCCCCTCGAAAGCTTGTGAGTATATTATCAAATAAATAGGTTGGACTAAAACCTGGTGTTGTCAGACTTTTTAATGGGCAATAAGTGCCAGGGTAGTCAGCAGCACTCACGTCCTGTAAATGAACAAAATGAAATTTAAATTGCTGGCCTTGCTACCAATGCCTAAAATTCCCAGAATATTTTTATTTGTCGGCGCTAGAGTGATATAGTAATGAAACATCATTCAGCCCATCGAACTTATGCTGTTACTTTTGCAAAACACAGTTTTATCTTTCAATCCCAATTTCCCATGTGTTCCCTATACCTCACACAAATGTTTGGACACAAAGGAATTAAGGGGATAGTGTGGGAAGTGGGCTTGGGGTAGAAGATCATTCATAATCATACTGAATGGCAGAGCTCATTCAAGGGGCCAAATGGCTTCCTTCCATTTTTTAGGTTCTTATATCCCAAATTAAGTATCTAACTACCTTGCCCCGATGTAAAAATATTCCTAATCTGAACACTAAACCTTACTGTAAAATTCCCCTAGTCACCACACTCCAGTGCCTGTTCAGGTCAATGCACCTAACCAGCACATCTTTCAGACTGTGGGAGGAAACCGGGACACCCAGAGGAAACCCACACAGACATAGGGAGAATATACAGACTCCACACAGACATCTAAACTAAAGAATGTCTGTGATCGCCATTATAGAGTTAATCCACTGTTAAATTCCATCAGGGACAATGATACTGTTTAGAGACCAGAGGAATTTTTCTGCCTTGTTTGATTAGAGCGAATTGTAGACCCACAATTGGAAATGTCAAAAAGACTTACAATTTGCTTCTTTCTACTTCCTTGGAATGCACAGTCCTGGCATGTGTTTGACAATGAGATCTGGAGATCAGGATTCAGCTGCATGTGGGTCAGCCACACATTATTGTCACCTTCAATCACACTCAATGATGAGGGGGTGCTAAATACCAGAAAACCTAACCTTGCCCTTTGCAACCAGCCTTCTCAAAGTGTATATTGTTTCCCACAGTACTGTTATTTAGCTCTGTCTGGGAGGGAGAGTGCTGTTTCTGAATAAAAGGTGGTTTCCCCTCCATAATATAGCTGTTTAATTTTCAACCAGTGCCCAGTTAAGGGTGTGAGTAGGTGACCTGTCAGGAACCTCTTGTCACTAGACACAGTTAGGTGGTTTGATGGGCCAGAAAGTTGCAAGGAGGTGATGACAGATTAGGTAAGATGTTTAAATATTTGACGGATTTAATATGATATATGGGGAGAAACTATGTCCCTCATTGGTGGGAGTTCTCAACAGCATACCTTAAGATTGCAGCAAAGTTGTTGAGAGATCTTGGGGGATAGATTTTGGGCCCTTGTTTGCCACGTGCCCACAAAATCCCTTGAGACTCAGAAAACGAGAATCTTGCCAGTGAGATCTCGTTTCCCTATCTCCCCTCTCCCTCCCCCATTGCTGATGATGCAACAAGGAAAGTCAGAAACGTCATTTCAATACATTTACATATTATTAGCAAGCTTCTCCGCCAAGTCACCCCTCCACATTAAGATACACCCCCTCACTGACAATGATGCTAGGTTGCAAGGTTTCCAACCACTTTTGCAAAGCATGAAGCAGGCAAAGGGACGCAGAGGTAAGCATAGCCCATGGGAGGGGTGGTGCCGACAAGGACTTTTTTTATTCAACCATTGGACATGGACATTGCTAGCATTTATTGCTGATCCCTAGTTGCCCTTGTTCAGAGGGCAGTTGAGAGTGAACCACTTGCTGTAGCTCTGGAGTCATATGTAGGCCAGTTCAGTTAAGGACGGCAGATTTCCTTCCCCAAAGGACATTTGTGAACCAGATGGATTTTTCTGACAATTGACAATGGTTTCATGATCATCAGCAGATTCTTAATTCCAGATTTTTTAAACTGAATTCAAATTCCACCATCTGCTATGGTGGGATTCAAATCCCGGTCCCCAGAACATCAGTTGAGTTTCTGGATTAATAAATAATCCAGTGATACCATTTGGCCATCGCCTCCCTGGTTCTGTCCCTGGCATCCTTGGCATTGACCCCAGCACTGCCCCCTGGCAAGTCCTCCAGCCATGTTAGGGTGCTATGGTGCAGAGCCAGAGGGCAATGCCAGGGGACAGTGCTGGCAGACAATGCTGAGGAGCCTCTCTGGGGAGCACTTTAGGAAAGTTCCCCTTATCGGTGGAAGTGGTGGGTTGCCTATGTGTGTGTGTTGTTGGAGGCTGGATACCCTTATCTGTGTGTGGGGGGAGGAGGATTCCATTTATCCAGGGGGGGGGGGTTGTTTTCTTTTAGTGCAGGTTGGAACATCTTTTAAAAATAACGCCATGAGCTTTGTAGAGCCAGCATGGCTTTATTACATCCTGCCCTGCCAGTGTGATGGCACGGGCCACACTTCCAGATCTTTCCCGCACACAGTGCCAGATTATTTGGAGAGAAAACCCCGCTGTGCAAATGGAGAGTAATACATCGGCTTTCTCACTTCAGCTAGCACAAAATGGAAAAATCTGCCTACTGTCTAAAATATTACAGCACAGAATGAGGCCATTCAGTTGTTGTATCTGTGCTGGCTTTTTGAAAGAGTTATCCAGATGTTATTGCAAGTTAAATTAAATTAAGGTGGAACAAGCCTGAGGGACTGAATTGCCTCTTCCTGTTCTCATGTTCCTTGATAGCATTTGAATCGAAGAACAGTCTGCTGATATTTCCATCCAGATTGCGTTGTCTGTGTGAGAAATTGGAAGCTTGAATCTAAAGATTATCTTTTTGAGGCATTTGACATTGGACCTCCATTGAGTTGTGACAATCTCTTATTGATCCAGCCCCTCCTCATAAAATATAACAGCATAACTTAACCACTCGTTTGGTCAGCAGTGAAATGACTCACTGGCAAGCAGCACCCTGAGACAATGCATTTTATTTTCAAAGTGTCTTTGAACCAAAACTCTTGAGACTCTGACGTATGTCCTGTCATAGGAACAAAGCAAATTCTGAAGCAAGGCGGATCAAGGAATGAGGAAAATGTACGGGCTTCCATAGTTTTTGACTGCAAATACTTTCCAGAAATCAGAAATCTCTTGCGTTTGTATAATGTCTTCGTAAACTAAAGGGTTAATTTTCAGAGCACTCAAAGCTGATGTAACTATGATGTCATGTCACATGATAGTGGCTGGGATTTCGCAGCCATATTAGCTGTGGCTGCAAATCCTGTAATGGCCACTAAATGTCGCAACAGGCCAAAAATGGAATTTGTGCCTGCAAGATTTCAGAACACGACCTTCCCTGACTCCCTGTGATGACACAATCAGGTTCACCCCAGAAAGAGTGTGATTCTAAGTAGCATATTATAATAAATTAAAATGTCATTAGCAGGCTTAACAATGCTACCTCCACTCTTTCTGATTGCCCTACCCAGCCCGTGTGATGTCATGTTGGTGCAAGTCACTATGACTTTCAAAAACGAAAACCAGTTTTGATAACCACGCCATCTAACCTATGTAGGGGAGGTGGTAAGTGCCCCAATACCTATATGGTGGAGGTGAGGATGGCCCCAATGCTTGTCAGGGGTCCTCTGTGTTCCTGCAACTTTTAAAGGTGGCACCCCAATCTCTGTGGAGCTGGCCTTACTGGCTCTAGCTGGCCTGACGCTGCCAAAGTGACATTACAAACCGCACCCGGAGATTTTCTTTCACTGAGTGCCAGAAACTCTAGGGTAAAAACTGGTCCGGAGCGCTGCATACTGGACTTCACACTGAATCTGACACTCAGACAAATTTTGGGAAAATTCAGCCCTAAGTAACAGATCTGGTGAGAAGTAGAAATTCAACCTTGTGTAGAATACCCAGATGTACATAGATCTGTACGTAAACAAAAACAGTTTTTACAATAAAAGCCAATGGTATATTCTTAGGGTAAACACAGTAAGAAGTCTGACAACACCAGGTTTAAGTCCAACCAATTTAATTGATAATAAACTCGCAAGCTGTGTTTACCCCAGTCCAATGCCAGCATCTCCACATCATATTCTTAGGGTGACTGGCACTACTCTAAAGAAACACCAAACCCCAAACCCAAAGCCAAGGTGAAAAACCTTTCACAGCCTTGGGATCTCCTGAAGTGTTTTGCAGCTTGTGAAGTGCTTTTGAAGCATAGTTACTGTTGTAAGGTAGGAAACACAGCAGCAATGATCGAATTGTAGAAGATTCTGGGTTGTATAGACTAACAACAATGGATGAACAAGTAGAAGTGTTTATTCAACAATGCCAATAGCTCTTACAATGCTGTGTGTCAGCTCATGATGGAGAACAACCCCCATGCTCCCAACCCATCACATCATGGGTACATGTCACCCCAATGCACAAATGACAACCTGTTGTCCATCTTCCCCGTTTTAGTTGGGACAACTGGTACTGCAGGCATATGACAATGTTGAATCGCAGTAACAGCTTCTTAGGTATTTATAATGTACAGAGCACAAACTTGTGCAACAGAGTAACAACCACTTAAAGCATTGACTCGGGTTGCTATGCCTGGTGTTTTTGCATTTCTTCCCCCCCAATCTGTTAAAAAAAGAGTCCATATGTAGATTAGGTCAGTATGTAATCCTTGAACTTTGAAACTGATCTGCTCAGACGTCCAAGCCTATGATTGTGCCGGTTGGATGGCTCGATATGCCTTCAAATTTGTAGTCCACAAAGTGAATGGCATCAGGCATGCCTGGGATGTGCCCAGGGGCTGCAAGGCCTGTTGTGTTAACTCCTTTTTCAGTGTGCAGGGGTGCAGATTGGAGACTCAGTGTATTGACACTGCGGCAGTTGTTGTGTAGATTCAGGCACTTGTAATAAGTGACGCTTGCTCCTGACATAGAAAGCACCATCTGAGACAACCACATACATGTTTGGGGAGCATGGCTGTATCCCATTACCAATTTGTCCTAGCTGCGAGTGGTCTGGATCCTGACCATTTCACCTGGTTCTAGAGTGCAGAGTTGTGGATGTTGCAGTCATAGTACCTTTCACTCTTTATTGCTGTGTCATTAGGGCTCTACCCACATTTGTTTCCACTTTAGGTTGCAGGTTGGTCTTGGTGCTGGTACATTTGGAGAACATTTTCTGTGCTGATGAGGACTGGCCTTGTCTCAGCATATTTCACAAGCTGAGTAGTGCAGAATAGAAGTCCGTGTTATCTCAAGCACATTTCTCAAGGAGATGCTTTACTGAAACCGTTCTGCGAGACAGTTGGATTATGAGGAGAGGGGGTTACTTGTGATGTGTTCAAAATCTCATCTGTGCATGCTTTACTGAAACCGTTCTGCGAGACAGTTGGATTATGAGGAGAGGGGGTTACTTGTGATGTGTTCAAAATCTCATCTGTGCATAAAGTCCTTGAACTCCCTGGAGATGAACTGCTGAACATTCAGTTGTCATCCTCTGGAGATACCATATGTGATCAGTGCCAGTCTCTGGATGCCCATGTCTGGGCCCTGCTGGTGCTGTCTGCTACTAGCCATGTGGCCTCTGTTGTTGGACAGCAAGAGCTCTGCTCCATCACATTCTCTCTTCCTCCTCCTAGGGTTACAGGAAAGTCAAAAGAATGAGTCTCATTATTCTTGCTGTAATTGCACTGTGTGAAAAGTGCTGATGTACATGAGACATCATGTGCATTGATGGTTCTCATTTATTTCACTTATTTGTTCGTCCACTTAATGTGACCAATTTTCTGCAGCCTGAATTCCACCCAATCAAAATTATCCTCCTCCCATTTTAATCAAGATTATCACAAAAAATAGGAACAGTAGTAGGCTACTAGGCCCTTTGAGCCATTCATTCTGATCACACAACTCAGTAACCTGTTCCTGCTTTTCTGTATCTTTTGATCCCTTTTTGCACTAAGAACTATATCTAACTCCATCCATCTTATCACTCCTGCCTGCTACCATCACCTGACACCCTCTGACAGGATGATGACCACACTCAGGAAACTAGGCCCTTTTTTCCAACTCCTTGCATTCAAATATCACCCTCCCTTCCCTCCTCCTCACCTCCACCAACTGCTCACCAACCTCTGTACATTTTCCCTTTTCTCCACCTCACTTTCCTGCACCTGAACACTTTCAACATCCACCTTCGGTCACAGAGTTCAACATGGACACTTGCTTATCTTAGTCACAACTGCACAAAGCCAACTGGTCTACATCACTTTTAACAACTGTGAACTAGGTGCCATAAGATTTTCTTGCATCACTAATTTTATCTTGAGCATAGGACTTTATTAAAACATGATCCATGCTAATGATTACCCATGATCTGCAAATCAATTGCACGTTTGAACCTGCCATACTTGACATAAGGCTCGGCATGCTGAAATCCCATCACTGACTCTACACCAGCCATCAGAAAATTAAAATTTCACATCCAGCCTATTTCCATCACCTCACATGTTACATTCCCCACTCGTGGGCTCTATAAAGTCCTCTGCAGTCTCTCTGTCACACACAACTTCTATCACCAAACACAACATATACAATCTCTCTCATACTGAAATAAGTCTTTAGAAGCAGAAATCTTTTCATCAAAATTCCTTCACTTACAAACTCTAACAGCAGGACACAGAGTGCTAGCAGTTAGCAGTCTATCTCCAGGGGGTGCCAGAGGAACTGACACTCCCAGTTAAGTACAAGGCAAAGGCGCCCTGATTGGCCCATTAATTGGATTCTTAATCAAGGAGTTTATACTCCAATAGGCCATTGAAGTCATTACACATACATTCAAACACACAATGGCATAGTTTGCATTTTTCTTTCTTCAGCTTCCTTACTTTAAGCTGATCTTTTGCCCAGAGTTGATACTGAGACCCTCTTTCCACACTCAGTTTAATATTGATACACTCCTTCCTTACACCCTAAAGGACCAATCCCAGGATTTGCCCCTTTCCCTCTCTGCTCCTCTCATACCCATTTTCCACTCATTTCGACTCATTACTATCTCAGGAACATTGCCCATCTCCATCCGCATCTCACTCCCAATGTTGTTTTCCTGTTGTCATCTCCAGATTTAATACTCCAGGTGCCTCCCTGAACTTCTATGTTCTACTTTTCAAAATGGTACGATCACACTGGGAGGCAAAGCTGAGATGCTAGGTACAGCAATATTCCTAATAAATAGTAGGATAGTCACAGTGTTTAGTATTTTATTGACATTCTTTTAGGCAATATGTGCAGCCAACTACAAATCCAATTTGGTCCACTCTCATCACTCAGAGCAGGTGTCGTTGTATTTTGACAATGAGAAAATTCAGGCCAGAATGTGGGGCAGAATCTTCTCAAAAACATTCTAAGTGTACAACAGATGAGAAAATGGGGAATTTTCTCTTTTTTTTCAGCAAGGTAAGTAATGGTAATTTATGGCACTCTATGCAATGCAGAGCCCTAATGCAAATCTTACCAGTGGTGGATTTGGAGTCTCAGCTCATCTGTGAGGCCAGCTGCTGAGCTCCAGGGCCGCCATTGCGCAGGCGCGCCATTCTCCAAGTATACTGTATGCACACAGTGTATATTAGGAAATCTGTCATTCCCTCCATACCCATCTGGACAGACATTGCACCAGCCTCTCGATTGCAGCCCTGAAAATCACTTCCCCCCAACCGACTGCCATCCTGGCCAATTATTGCCACCCTTATCACAGCCCCAGATGATTGCCCTCTCCCCCTCCCAATCACCGCCTCGGCTGGTAAACCGCACCCCCTTCCCACCCCCCACAGTGCCCTCCCTGCCATGGCCCTGCCACCCTCAGGACCCACATCCCATCATGCCCCTCCCCCATCAGGCCCACCCATTGCCTGGTGCCTGGTGGGCAGTGCCAGAGTGCACTGAGGCTGGCAGTGGCAGGTGCCAGGCTGGCACAGCCCAAGGGGCACAGCCCACCCTTTCCCGACCACCTAGGAGGCTTCAATGGCATCCAGCCATTGGTGATGCCACTACATTTGGTCCCCATTGGTGTGGACCATCTGTGATCCTCGCTGGTGAGGATCTTGACCAGTGAGGAGGCTAAGCTAAGTCAGTCAGGACAATAATATCCGAGTCTCATTAAGCAAGTCAATAATATTTAAATCAGCCCGGCGAATGGGGCCAGCAAGAACGGAGTGCTGAGAATCTGACTTTTCACCTCTCACCAGATCTTAACAGTTCGACACACTGATCGACCGGTGTGGCGAGCCGGTAGGATCCCACGCTTAACTTTCCTGTGCAGTTCATAGTGTCAATTTCAGCCAGAAGATTGTGATGTTGAGCAATACAAAGATCAATAAAGTTTTACAGTGCAGTGTCAGCAACTGCTGCTGGATGCATAGGAAGAACATTACTTATTTATTTATTAGCGTCACAAGTAGGCTTACATTAACAGTGCAATTAAGTTACTGTGAAAATCCCCTGGTTACCATACTCCAGTGCCTGTTCGGATGCACTGAGGAAAAATTTAGCCTGGCTAATGCACTTAATCAGCAAATCTTTTGGATGTAGGAGGAAACCTTGGTGTCCGTGCTGCTCCAAGGGACAGGAGAATGTTCTGTCCCTAGGAGCAGCATTCAAACTTTCCGCTATTCAATTTGATCATGGCTGATCATCTAACTCAATGCCAATTTACCATTCTATTGCCATGTCCACTGATGTCATTACTCTCTAGAAATCTATCAATTTTTGTCTTGAACATGGTCGATGATCGAGCTTCCATAGACCTCTGAGGTAGAGAATTCAAATGATTCACTATCCTCTGAGTGAAGAAATTTCTCCCCATCTCAGGCTTAAGTGGCCTACCCCATATTCTAGATTGGGTTCCCTGCTTTTTACTGTGTTTACGCCAGTCCAACGCCGGCATACCCACATCTAAACTCACCAGCCAGGGGCAGAGATGGACTTACATGAAACACACCATACCTAGATACACGGCCTCAACCAATATGGGTGGGAGGGAGTATGCTGGCCAATGGCTGTGGGCAGTTACCATAGATACACAGAAACCCTACAGTACAGACAGAAGCCATTTGGCCCATCGAGTCTGCACCAACCACAATCCCACCCAGGCCCTACCCCATATCCCTACATATTTATCCACTAATCCCCCTAACGTGCACATCTCAGGGCACTAAGGGGCAATTTTAGCATGACCAATCAGCCTAACTCGCACATCTTTGGACACATTCTTGGGCAGGCACCAATCATAGCCTGATTGCTCTGCATTTTGAGCCTGCAGTCACTACGATAACGGATGAATGAACATCGCTTGACAATCACCAGGCAAGACTGTTCCCTTCCTGTTGGTGAACGCTTCAGTGGTCACAGGCATTCGGCCTCTGATCTTCGGGTAAATGTTCTCCAAGGCGGCCTTCACGACACACGACAGCGCAGAGTCGCTGAACAGAAACTGATAGCCAAGTTGTGCACACATGAGGACGGCCTCAACCGGGATCTTGGGTTCTATCTGTAACTCCCATGCCTCGCCTGAATTTGCAACATCTCACTCATTGTTCTGTTTGGAGACAATATACATTTATTTAACCTATGTTTAATGCTAGCTCCACTCACATTGTCTGTACCTTTAAGAATTGAATAGCAGATTAGCTGTAAAGACTCACATTCTAATCAGTATTCTGTAAACTGTGTGTGCCTTTATATGCCCTGTTTGTGATCAGAACTCTCTACTCACCTGATGAAGGAACAGCATTCCAAAAGCTAATGGTGTTTACTATCAGATAAACCTGTTGGACTTTAACCTGGTGTCGTGAGACTTCTTACTATGTTTACCCCAGTCCAACGCCAGCATCTCCACATTTTGATCCTATTAGCAGGGCGATATCAGATTCTTGATTGGTCAAGCCCTCTTAGAAAGGGATAACACTGATCCAAAGTTGTTGAGCTAGCGAGGTAGGAAAGAGGGAGCATTCAAGGTGAAGATCTCCTGTGCTTTTGCAAAAGTGCCGTGGATTTCTCAATCTCGAGCTGGAGCTGAGGAGGGTGGGCCATAGCCAGGTAGCCAGCACAGAAGCAAGATCTAAGTGAAGTGTAAGGCACTGGTTGTCAAGAGAGCAGGGGCAATTCAACCCCCAATGTGGGGCAGGCCATAATGAGGCAGCCTGAGCCAGCAGAGAGGCAAGCCAGTTATTGTCGAAGTGAGGTGCGAAGTACCAGATGTTGAGGGAAGCAGAGGGTGACTCGATACCGAGGCCAGGGTGAAGGAGGACAGGGCAGGTATGGCCACAGCCAGGCAACCAGCAGCAAGGCAAGCTCATCAAGGGAAGCAGCAGGGCGATCTGACCCCACCCCTCCCCTCCCTGAGGAGGCTGAGAAGGCCAAAGCCAGGCAGCAGGATAAGGTTGTCCAGAAAGGTGAGGTTTGAGCGCTGGTCTTTCAGGGGCTGACTTGACTTCAAAGTCAGGGCTGAGGAGGGCTGGACAGGGAAGGCCATAGTCAGGCAATCCGAGCCAACAGTAAGGTGAAGTCGCTGAGGGGGGTAACTGCAGCACTGACTCAACCTCTTGGCAGGACTGATGAGGCCTGGGCAGGCGAGACCATAGCCAGGCAGCTTGAGCCAGTAGTGAGGCAAGGTTGTCAAGGTGAGGTGCTAGGCACTGGTTATCGATGAGAGAAGGAGCAACTCGACCCCTAGGGCTGAGAAGGGTAAGAAAGGCCTGCTCTCTCAGAAAACTCATATTAATTAAAATCAAGTCAATGTGAAACAATAATATATGATGACTTAGACTTATCAATTTTCATAGAAATCCCATTGCCTTAAAAAATAGAACAAGAAGTGGAATCTGAAATGTCAGTGGAGCTACTTCAATAATTATAATCTTAATCAGTTTAGTCTCTCCTCATTTGACAGTCCTGTCTCCCTAGGAATTAGCCTGGTAAATCTTCACTGCATCCCGCTGTAGCAAGTATATCCTTTCTCAGATAAGGACACCAAAACTGCACACAATATTCCAGGTGTAGCTTCACCAACGCCCTATACAATTGCAGCAAAACACCCCTATCCCTATACTCAACTCCTCTCACTAAGAAGACAAACATGCCATTTGCCTTCTTTACTGCCCGCTGTACCTCGGCACTTAATTTCAGCAACTGATGCATAAGGATGCCATGGTCTCGTTGAGTACCCACCTTTATTAATTTACACCCTTCAAATAATAATTGCCTTCCTATTTTGCTACTAAAGTGGATAACCTCATATTTATCCACATTATACTGCATCAGGCCTTACATAGGCCCATTCACTCAGCTTGTCCAAATCATGCTGAAACATCTCTGCATTCCCCTCACTGCTCACTTTCCACCCAACATTGTATATATGCAAATTTGAAGATAAAACATTTAGTTACCTCATCCAAATCATTAATATATAATGTGAATAGTTGGAGTCCTAACATAGATCCCTGCAGTACCCCACTAGTCATTCTCCACCGATCAGATAAAGATCGATTTATTTCAATTCTTTGCTTCCTTTCTGGTAATCAGCTTTCTATTCATCACAAGAACTCAGTTACCGCAATCCCATGCATTTATAACTGAACATAGCTATCTGTTATATGGGATCTTGTTGAAAGCCTTCTGAAAGTTTAAATAAACCACATCCATTGGTTCTCCTGGTCAACTCTACTAGTTACATATTTAAAGAATTCTACTGGATTCTTCACGCATGTTTTTACTATTGTAAATCTATGCTGACTCTGTCTTTGATTATACCACTGCTTTCCAATGCTGAGCTATGAAATCCTTGATAATGGACTCCAGCAACTTCATTACTACTGATGATAGACTCACTGGTCTATAGTTCCCTGTTTCCTCTCTACCTCCTTTTTTAAAAAGTGGGTTTACATTAGCTACCCTCCAATCTGTAGGAATCATTCCAGAGTCCAAAGAATTTTGGAAAATATCCACCAATGGACTAACTGTTTCTAGGGCCACTTCCTGAAGTACTCTGGGATGAGGATTATCAGACCCTGGAGAGGTGTCCACCTTCAATCCCATTAATTTTCGCAAAACCATTTCTCTACAAAGACTGATTTCCTTCGCTCTTCACTAAAACTTGCTTTTTTCAGAACCTCCGATATGTTATTCATGTCTTCCTTTGGGAAGAGAAAAGCAAAACATGTTACTTTATGGCCAAAATCTGTCCTACTGGGTATGATAGAATATCTTGTACAAAATAAACCAGAAAACATAGGTAATATGAATAACTTGAGAAAAGAGTCTGAGGTTGGAGGCTAAAAGCGGGCTAGAAATCTTCATTAGTGCCATTTACTGAGGGTGAAGAGAAATGGGATAACAGAAATTAGAAATTGGTTGTTTTTTTTAGAAATCTCTAAGGCAGTCCATTGTTGCGTTTGCAAATTATTTCCTGACCTTAGTAAAGGGAAACAAACATTCATCAATGGGTTCACTAACTGGAGAAATGTTGGAAGATGTAGTGTTGATTATGAAACTTCCAAAATTCATATTAAAGCTATGTGTGCATTCGTTCAAATTTGTAAATTATTGATACTGAGTTATTGGCTCAATTTGGAAAGGAATGTTCTTATTGGACGAAAGTCTGAAACATGCTGTTGCCAGAGTCAAACTGCTCTCTTCTTTGGGACTAGCTCCATGAGGACATGATGAGTCATCATTGCCAACTTAGTGAGGTATGTTTTAGCCTGCCTTGAATATGTCAGTGAAATATCAGAGCTTCTCAAAGAGTATTTGAAAACTCATCAGTATTGTGGCTCAGGGAAGACCAAACTTTTACAGCACAAAACTTGCCATGACTTCATCACTCTCGAGGCAGAATAGTTCAGAAACCAATTTACCAATTAAGTAAAAGATGCCAAATAGTATTCCATAATAATTGCTTCAACAGCAGATGTGAGTCATGTGGACCGATTAACACTAATTTTCAGATATGTTAACAGTGCTGGTGAGGTTGTACAGTGACTTATTAGTTTTGTCCACCAACAATCCCAAACTTCTGAATTCTGGAAACAATTTTTTTGAAAATCATTTTAATCAAACTAAAATCAAGTTTTAGTTTGGGCATCAAAAATTGTCATGGGCAGAGCTTTGATAGTGCCACAAATATAGCAGGAAAATAGTCAGGTCTACAATGCAAGCCCCTGTGCATTATTTATCCCATGTTCCAGTCACTCAAAATTTAATCTGCAACACTGCAGCTGAATCCTGTGAGATAGCTGTACTTTCTTGACTTTGTTCAAAACTTCTATGCGTTTTTTTTCAGGAAAATATTTCACGGTCAAAAAAAATTGTGACAACTTGTGGCACACTCATGCAGATAGTATTTTGGCTTTGAAACTGAATCGTGTTGATATAAAGGAAACCTTGTGAAACAAAACTGCATCAAATTGAGAAAAAACTGGGGTGACTCTCCCACCCCACTGTGCTAATTTTCTCGTGCAGCATGATGTGGGAAACTCGTGTTCAGGCATGTGCAGATTTTGTGCATGCATTCCCGTCACTTGTGCATCTCACAATGCCAGATTTCTGGAGCTGTCTGATTCATGCTGGAAACCAGCAGGAACACCAGGTAAGTACTTCACATCTTATGTCAATGCTATTTTAATGTGCTTAGGGGGCCCGAGACTGAATTTTCCAGGGGCGCTAACATCTTCCATCCCTTCAGGAGTATTTCACTCCAGCAGGATTCAGACTAGCTCCTCAGTTTTGGAGAATTAGTGGCTTGACCCCACTGGAGTGAAGGGGGGGCAATTGGGGTCCACCAGTGGTTCAGGAGGTGGAGGGGTGATACCCTCTGGGCATGGGCACCTTGGCACTGCCCAAGAGGCAAAGTACACATGCCCAGGGGACATCTTGGTATTGCCAACCAGGCATTGGGCAGTGCCAAGGGGGTGAGGATTATAGGGGCAAGGCCTGGTGGGTATGGGACTTAGGGTAAATCCATCGTGGTGGGGGTCCCAGTGCTACGCTGCATAGGTGTTGAGTCTTCTTATTCTGCATGGGGATGGATGGGGGCAGGAGGGAGGCCAGCGATCAGGGTGGGCTGGGGGGTGGGGGTGCTGGAGATCAGGGCCGTATGAGATGGAGAGATCGAGGCTGGTCTGGGAAAGTTTGGGGAGCTGGGATCGGCCATAAGGGGGCTGGGGGCAGCACTGCAGGGGCTCTGGGCTGGCCAGTGATTGAGCTGGCCAGCAACTGGGGAGGCTGATAGCTCAGGGCCACTACACATGCGCAGAGGCTTGCTGGTTTCAGCCTCTCCAGCATGAATAGGCTCCAACCCCTGAAATTTAATAAAAATTATACTGGTGGCCTCTGCATTGCACAGAATGTGGGAGATTCTGAAAAAAAACGTGTTACTCCAGTTTTCCCACAAATTCAACACTTAGAACCTTTTTAGGAGAATATCACCCAACGTGAAAGCTGAAGAAAAATCCTTTGCAGAGAAATTTGAAAAGTATGATACTGTTTTTTTTTACAATTTTTGGAAGCATTTACTTCAGAAAATTAATGTTGTCAGCAAATCACTGCGAAATGTTGATATAACTTCATTAAATGCTGCATAATTGTTAGCCTCAGTTAAAGGTTTTGTAACAGAAGTTTGAAATAACTATAGTTTGAAGTTTGAAGCAGATGCTGACATTAATGAAAAATACAGGTCCCTCTGCTGATGAAAAGTGTACAAGCAGGAAATTATTTTTTTGATGAAACTATGGACAACGTAATTACTTTAAATGGAAAGTTTCACTGAAACTGTAGGTGTAATTTGTGACACAATGATTGCAATGAGTAGAAGTGAATCTCTAAAGAAAACTGTTGATTTATTGTATGTTTTTAGACAGAAGTTTGGTTGAGAATGCTAAAAGCCACTGCAGTAAGAAATTAGGTGAATTCAACCAGGACATAGGCACAAATGTTTTGAAAGATGAAGTGAAACAATTCATTCATTTCATCGATAATGATGAGCTCTGTGCTTCAAGATCATCAGCTGATTTGTACAGACTTTACGTGATGGTTTGCAGGTAACCTTTTCAAATATGGAAACCATTCTGATAATTTTTTAGCAACACAGATTACAAATGCTTCCAGTTAATGTTTTTCTTCTGTAGTGAAAAGAGTTTAAAATTACTTTCAAAGTACGATGACTGGGGAACATTTGGCAAGTTCAACAATATTGATGATTGTAAGAGTGTCTTTACAAGAGCTTACCTACAATGATGTAATTAATGATTTTGTGAGGAAAAAGTGTAGAAGTAAAGCTTTCTAAATTGCCATGCCAACAAAGGATGAAGGAAGAAAATCTTAAAAATCTGTCCCTCTTCCATATTCTCCTATTTAAACTTTGTTTTTCAAAATAGACCATTGCTGGTCTGAAATAATGGCTGCAGCTGGTCACATGCTGGTAGTTCTTCACCATCATTCTCAAGACTGGTTCCAGAAATTCTGTTCTTGGACAAACAGAATCCTGCCAGACAAATCCACTGATATTGGACTTTGACTCACTGGACATTTCACTCATGTGAATTTATGGCAATAACTCCTTTGATTTCATGAGAGGACATAAGAAAGTTGACTATATACTTGACTATATACCAAATGAGATTCTGTGAAATATACAGAATAGTAGTGTACGTATCCTGTTGATTGGGGTATTTCCTCTAGCACTGGACTGTGCTGCGTTATGTCATTGGCTGAATTTTCCATCCTAAGCAGTCGGCTTGTTTGAAGGGAACACAGCAGATGTGGAAAGCAGGATGATTACTCATTTTAGCCATAATATTTATTTAGCAGAAGGCTTAATGAGCTTTTGTTTATCAAAAAAAAGGACATTTGGATTTTTTTCTTGATTGAAGTAATAGAAAGTGAATTAGGCATACAGGGCAAATAGTCATGTGATATTAGCTTAATGGGAGGGGCTAGGTTTATAGCAGAAAAAACAGTTTCATTTTAATTTGCTGAGTTCAGTTGCTAGAATGGGCTGTTTAAAGATAGCAGCCTACGGCAGCTCTCTTTTCCTCTCTGAAAACATCTGTGAAAGACTGTTAACAAGGATTGAAGCAAGTATGCTTGGGTTTGCTAACAATTTTTAAAGTCAAAATTTAAACTTAAGTCTATAAAGGAAATATTGCTAAATTGGAATGGACTAATGATAAGCTAGAAATTAGAATTATTTCTTTTCATGTTTAAAAATTGTTCAAGATTAAGTGTTAAACTGTCTCATTTTGTTAGATTTACATTTAACCTGTGTTATAATTAAAGGTGTCTTGATAAAAAAAATCCATAAATTATCAGTGGAATTAGTTCCTTTTCTCACGTTTATGCCAAAATAGAAAATTTATTACAATCTAGTTTGGCTGTATAATATATCCTGGAGATGTAGTCTGGTATATAAGACCATAAGAAATAGGAGCAGGAGTAGGCCATCTAGCCCTTCGAGCCTGCCCCGCCATTCAATAAGATCATGGCTGATCTGAAGTGGCTCAGTTCCACTTTCCCGCTTTCTCCCCATAACCCTTAATCCCCTTGCCTATCAAAAACCTATCTACCCGCGTCTTAAATATATTTAACGAGGCAACCTCCACCACTTCAACAGGCAGAGAATTCCAGAGATTCACCACCCTTTGAGTGAAGAAGTTCCTCCTCAACTCCGTTCTAAACTGCCACCCCCCCCTTATCTTGAGGCTGTGCCCCCTAGTCCTGCTGTCCTTTCTGAGCGGGAAGAGCCTCTCCACCTCTATCCTATCCATCCCATTCATCATCTTATATGTTTCAATGAGATCTCCCCTCATTCTTCTAAACTCTAACGAGTACAAGCCTAGTTTATTCAGCCTCTCCTCATAGTTAAACCCCCTCAACTCTGGTATCAGCCTAGTAAACCTCCTCTGCACTCCCTCCAAGGCCAAATTATCCTTGCGTAAGTGCGGCGACCAAAACTGCACACAGTACTCCAGCTGTGTCCTCACCAGTGCCCTGTGCAGTTGCAGCAAGACCTCCTACTTTTATATTCAATCCCCCTCGCTATGAAGGCCAGCATCCCATTAGCCTTCCTGACCACCTGCTGCACCTGCAGGCTGGGTTTTTGCAACTCATGCACAAGGACCCCGAGGTCCCTCTGCACCGTTGCATGCTGCTGTTTTTTGCCATGTAAGTAATAGTCCTTCCTACCATTACTCCTACCAAAGTGGACAACTTCACACTTGCTAACATTAAATTCCACAACACAAGCGTATCCTTCCTTAGATAAAGAGCTCAAAACTCTACACAATAGTCCAGGTGCTGCAATTGTATAGAGCCTTGGAGCTGCCAAACATCTTTACTTCCATATCTGTGATGAAGGCCAACATGCCATTTGTCTTCTTTACTGACTGCTGATAGTATGTGCATTTTAGCTTATCATGAACAAGGATACCAACACATCCAATCTCTTACAATTACAGCAATATTCTGTCTTTGTTTATTTCTACCAAAAGTGGATAACTTTCCATTTATACATATTCCATCTGCCATGTTATTTTCCACTCACATTGTCTGTTCAAATACACTTGAAGTTTCCTTGCACCTTCCTCACAGCTCATATTCCCAACTAGTTTTGTATCAGCAAATTTGGAAATATTACAAGTCCCTATCCAAATAATTTACATAGATTATGAACAGCTGTGGCCATAGCATTGATCCTTGCAGGACCCCATGCATAACAGCCTGACATACTAAGAATGATCCAATTATTCCTACCCTGCTTTGTCTGTTAGCCGATTCTCAATCCAAAGCGTGTTTCCTTCTAATCTCACATGCTCTAATTCTGTTTACTAACCTCTTGTGTGGGACCTTATCAAAAGCCTTCTGACAATCCAAATACACTACATCAACTGGTTCGCCTTTATCTGTGCTACAAGTGACATCCTAAAAATCAGGCATGTCAAAGTGGTTTCCTTTTCGTTAATCTGCCTGATTTTACCATTATTTTTTAAGTGTCCAATTATTACATCTTTATTACTACTTATACCAAACTAGGTCTATAGCTCTCCATTCTCCCATCCCCTGCCTTCTTAAATAGTGGGGTAACATTTGGTACTTTGAAGCTGCAGCAACCTTTCTAGAATCTGCCTTTGTTGCCCATTATCTCTAGGATATTTTCATATCATCTTCTGTGTAGGCACAAAGTTAATGATTGTTGATGTCATTACAAACCAACGTCCATGAGTCTTGTTAAGGTTGCCCAATCAGGGTGGCTAAAAGTAGTGGGCGAGAAGAGGATTGGGAGAGGTTTAAATATCAACAAAGAATGACGAAGAAGTTGATAAAGAAAGGAAGGATAGACTATGAATCTAGGCTAGTGCTAAATATAAAAAAGGATAGTAAGAGTTTTTATAAATATATAAAAAGGAGGAGGCTGGCTACGGTGATTGTTGGACCCTTAGAGGATGAGAGGGGGGATTTAGTGGTGGGGGATGAGGAAATGGCTGAGGCCTTGAAAAAGTTTTTTGATAAGGTTCACCATGGAAGGCTTCTGCAGAAAATGCAGATGTATGGGATTCAGGGTGATTTAGGTAATTGGATCAGGAATTGGCTAGCAGATAGGAGGCAGAGGGTGGTGGTTGATGGTAAGTTTTCGTCATGGAGTTCAGTTACAAGTGGTGTGCCTCAGGGATCTGTTTTGGGGCCACTGCTGTTTATAATTTTTATAAATGATCTGGATGAGGGTATAGTTGGGTGGATTAGTAAATTTGCTGATGACACCAAAGTCGGAGGTGTGGTAGATAGTGAGGAAGGGTGTCATAGTTTACAGAGAGACTTGGACAAGTTGCAGAGCTGGGCCGAGAGGTGGCGGATGGAGTTTAATGCGGAAAAGTGTGAGGTAATTCACTTTGGCAGGAATATCAGATGTGTAGAGTATAGGGCTAACGGTAGGACTCTGAATAGTGTGGATGAACAGAGGGATCTAGGTGTATGTGTACATAGATCCCTGAAAGTTGGGAATCAAGTATATAAGGTTGTTAGGAAGGCATACGGAAGGTAATAGGTTTTTGGTAGGCAAGGGGATTAAGGATTATGGGGAGAAAGCGGGAAAGTGGAACTGAGCCACTTCAGATCAGCCATGATCTTATTGAATGGCGGGGCAGGCTCGAAGGGCTAGATGGCCTACTCCTGCTCCTATTTCTTATGTTCTTATGTTCATGCAAAGTTGGCTGGAGGACTCTCGTTTTCAAAACTTGATATGAGCCACGCACACTTATAATTACAGCTAAACAAGAACTCCCAGAGATACTCAACAATAATATGCATAAAGACCATTTGGAGTACTGTCAGCATGCACAATTTTCCAGCGAATGATGGAAAACATCTTAGAAGGCCTACATCAGGTGGCTATTTGGATGATGTCCTCATTACAGGAAAAACGAATAAGGAACATTCAGAGAACCTAGAGGACATCCTCAGTGGATTTTCCAAGGCAGGTATACATCTAAGAAGGGGAAATGTGTATTTCAGGTCCCCCAGTGACCTAGCTGGACTACAGATTAGACAAGTTTGGTTTACACATACTGGAAGACAAGGTGCGTGTGATCAAATGCACCCTGGCTTTCACATCTGTCCAGGCGCTGAGATCATTTCTGGGCTTGATAACCTATCACAGAAAATTTATACACAACCTTGCCTCCATCCTAACCCCATTACATCAATTAATAAAAAAGAACCAACCTTGGAAGTGGACTTTCAGGCAATCTTTGGCTTCAACGAAGTAAAGCAACAGCTTTCCTTGTCGAATGTTCTGGCACATTAGGATCCCAGGAAAGGACTACAATGCATCTCCATATGGAATCGGGTGATATTGGTACACATGTGGCCAAATGGTGATGAATGCCCAATTGCATATGCTTCTAGGACATTGGCTATCACAGAACACAAATACACCCACATTGAAAGAGGCTGGTTGGCACTGATATTCGGGTTAAGAAACGCGACCAGTACCTAAATGGGTGAAAGTTTGTCATTATCATGGACCATAAGCCATTACTAGGGCTGCGAAAGAAAGATAAGACGGTTCATTGGCCCAAATCCAGCAATGAGTTTAATTACTGGCCACTTACAATTATCAATTGGAACAACGCCCACGAGGCTGCTTCGCCAATGCAGATGCTTTGAGCCAGCTACCATTAGTAACAATATTTGGCTATGATACAATAAGACCATTCCAACCAGAATTTCATCCATACTGGAGTCAGTGAGAGCAGCTGACCATGGAAGATGGCACATAAGGCTCCTATATTATCATCCTGAGCCAGGGCCACTGGCCTCTCCTGGCCGAACTTCACCGTGGCTGAACTTCACCATGGCCACCTAGGAGTGACAAAAATTAAAACACTTGCGAAGATCTATGTCCAGTGGCCAGGATTGGATACATACATGGTTGTGCACGTGGGTTGGTGTCAGCAATGCCAATGAGGGCAGAAGCTATTACCAACAGCTCCTCTGCACCATTGGGAATGGCTGAGAAACCATGTGGCAACCCATCAACTATGCTGGCCCATTCATGGAGTCAATGTACCTCATAATGGAGAGGCCCACTGAAAATGGACCAAGGAGCCCAGTGAAGAGGCCAAAACACCTGCCAGGAGAGATACCTAAGCGCAAGTGTTATTAAAAATCGTGGCAATGGCCCCACACAGTTGAGTTGAGAACAAGACCAGTGGGAGTCCTATGGAATCACCATGATCATCTACAAGCCGTGAAACACCATCAGAAACATTGGAAGGAACTCCAGGACCTTCTGGCTACTGCTATCTATCTCCACCGAAGGTAACCTCAGAGTCCGAAATGGACATGACGGACTTAGCCACATTGACCCCTTAATGCCCAATGAAGAAAGTGGATTCGTGCTCACAGCAGAGGAGGTACAGTCCACCCACTTCTGAGGCTGAGCAGGAAGAACCAGACTCAGCATTGACACTGAAATAGGCTCACAAGGCAGTTGACTCGCCATGGTTCCTCAGACCTAGAAGGGGAGAGGGATGTAATGACTTCAACGAAGCCGATAAGTTGGACCTGCTGGAATATGTGCCCCGTAATTGAGGCCTGTTAAGGCTGCCTAATCAGGGAGCTCCACAGTGTCTGGGTCACTGGGGTATATACTCTATAATGGGAAGTACCTGCCTGAGTTTTGCAAACCATTGTAAATAAATCGGTTTTGGTGACGGGACACCAGCTTTTCAGAAGTTATTTCATAGTTTCTCTGCCAAGCTGTTCTCCACTATAAATCCTCCTGTCCCCGCCTGTTATCATGACAATGTACCACAGCCCTGAATTACTTTGACATATTGAATTCTTAAGAGATTTTTGTTGAAAAGGGGCATACAAGCCAAAGATAGTTGAAAATGTAAATCCTGAGAATGTAAATAAGTAACGGTCTAGTGGAAATGCAATCCCAGGCTAATTACTGAGATGTCAGCGCAGGCAAGTTGGACTGGATGGCCTCATTCTGCCCCGTAACTTTATGGTTTGCTGGAGGGATTATCTTATGAGGAGAGATTGAGGAAATTGGGCCTGTATTCTCTAGAATTTAAAAGCATGAGAGGTGATTTCATTGAAACTTACAAAGTTCTTACAGGGCTTGATAGGGTGAATATAGAAAGGATGTTCCTCTAACTGGTGAGTCCAGAAGCAGGGGAGATAATCTCAGAATAAGAGGTAGATCATTTAAGACTGAGATGAAGTGAAAGTTCTTCATTCAGAGGGTGATGAATCTTTAGAATTCTGTACCCCAGAGAGCTGTGGGAACTCATTGAGTATGATCAAGGTAGAAATCTATCAATCTCAAGAGGCTGATGACATCAAGGAATATGGCGATAGGATGGGAAAGTTTCATTGAGGTAGATCATCAGTAATCATTGAATAGAATGCAAAGCAAGCTCAATGGGCCAAATGGCCTTCTTCTGTTCCTATGTTCCTTCTCTGTATGCTATATACCAATATAACTGATGCTATACACTAACTACATTGATGACATTTTCTTCCTTTGGACTCTTGGTGAACAATCATTGAAACAACTATATAATAACATCAACAAGTTCCATCCCACCATCAGACTAACCATGGAGTACTCTCCAGAATCGGTTGCATTCTTGGACACACACATCTCTATCAAGGACGGTCACCTCAGCACTTCACTGTATTGCAAGCCATGGAAAACCTCATGATGCTCCACTTCTCCAGCTTCCACCCTAAACGTGTTAAAGAAGCCATTCCCTATGAACAAGCCCTCTGTATTCACAGGATCTGCTCAGATGAGGAAGATTGCAAGACACCTCCAGACGCTGAAAGGTGCCCTCATAAGAACAGGATATGGCACTTGACTCATCGATCGACAGTTCCAACGCACCACAGCGAAAAACCGCACCAACCTCCTCAGAAGACAAACACGGGACACGGTAGACAGAGTACCAGTACTTCCCTGGAGCGGAGAAGTTACAACATTTTCTCCAGAGCCTTCAACATGTCATTGATGAAGACGAACATCTCACCAAGGCCATCCCCACACCCCCACTTCTTGCCTTCAAACAACCGCACAACCTCAAACAGACCATTGTTTGCAGCAAACTACCCAGCCTTCAGGAGAACAGTGACCACGACACCACACAACCCTGTCACAGCAACCTCTGCAAGACATGCTGGATCATTGACACGAATGCCATCAAATCACGTGAGAACACCATCCACCAGGTACACAGTACATACTCTTGCAACTCGGGCAACGTTGTCTACCTGATATGCTGCAGGAAAGGATGTCCCGAGGCATGGTACATTGGGGAGACCATGCAGATGCTACGACAATGGACGAATGAACACCGCTGGACAATCACCAGGCAAGAGTATTCTCTTCCTGTTGGGGAACACTTCAGCAGTCACAGGCATTTGGCCTCTGATCTTCAGATAAGCATTCTCCATGGCCAACATTAAATTCCATTTGCCAGTTCCTGGCCCATTCGCCCAGCCTATCTAGATCCTTCTGCAGACTCTCCACACCCTCCGCACAATTTGCTGTTCCACCAATCTTGGTGTCATCAGCAAATTTCGACACCATACACTCGGTTCCCTCCTCCAGATCATCTATATAAATGGTAAATAGCTGAGGCCCCAGCACCGACCCCTGGGGCACTCCATTAGTCACCAACTGCCAATCCAAATAGCACCCATTGACCCCCACTCTCTGCCTCCTATTTGACAACCAGTCCTCTATCCACGCTAACACCCTACCCCCAACTCCATGCCCTCTGACCTTCTGTAATAACCTCTTGTGAGGCACCTTGTCAAACGCCTTCTGAAAATCCAGAAAGACCACATCCACCGGCTCTTCTCTATCCACCGCCCTCGACACATCCTCATAGAACTCCATCAAATTCGTCAGACACGACTTCCCCTTAATGAAACCGTGCTGCGTCTGCTCTACCAAACAATTCTCCTCAAGATGCCTCGCTATTTTCTGGTAGGAAGGACTATTACTTACGTGGCAAAAAACTGCAGCATGCGACGGTGCAGAGGGACCTGGGGGTCCTTGTGCATGAGTTGCAAAAACCCAGCCTGCAGGTGCAGCAGGTGGTCAGAAGGCAAATGGGATGCTGGCCTTCATAGTGAGGGGGATTGAATATAAAAGTAGGGAGGTCTTGCTGCAGCTGTATAGGGCACTGGTGAGGCCGCAGCTGGAGTACTGTGTGCAGTTTTGGTCACTGCACTTACGCAAGGATATTTTGGCCTTGGAGGGAGTGCAGAGGAGGTTTACTAGGCTGATTCCGGAGTTGAGGGGTTTGAACTATGAGGAGAGGCTGAATAAACTAGGCTTGTACTCGTTAGAGTTTAGAAGAATGAGGGGAGATCTCATTGAGACATATAAGATGTTGAATGGGATGGATAGGATAGAGGTGGAGAGGCTCTTCCCGCTCAGAAAGGACAGTAGGACTAGAGGGCACAGCCTCAAGATAAAGGGGGGGCGGTTTAGAACGGAGTTGAGGAGGAACTTCTTCACTCAAAGGGTGGTGAATCTCTGGAATTCTCTGCCCGTTGAAGTGGTGGAGGCTGCCTCGCTAAATATATTTAAGACGTGGGTTGATAGGTTTTTGATAGGCAAGGGGATTAAGGGTTATGGGGAGAGGGCGGGAATGTGGAACTGAGCCATGACAGATCAGCCATGATCTTATTGAATGGCGAGGCAGGCTCGAGTGGCTAGATGGCCTACTCCTGCTCCTATTTCTTATGTTTCTTATGGCGTCCTTTATCACGTACAACAGCGCAAAGCTGCTGAGCAGAGACTGATAGCCAAGTTCCGCACACAAGGGGACAGCCTCAGCCGGGAACTTGGGTTCATGTCACACTATCTGTAATCCCCACGACTTGCCTGAGCTTGCAAAATCTCACGAACTGTTCTGTATGGATACAATACACATCTGTGCTTAACACTCTCTCCACTCGCATTGTCTGTACATTTAAGACTTGATTACCTGTAAATACTCTCAGTCCAACCATTATTTTGTAAATTGAGTTTGTGTCTTTATATGTCCTGTTTGTGAACATGTCTCCCACTCACCTGACGAAGGGGCAATGAGCACTCCGAAAGTAGTGGCTTCTTACTTGAGACTTCTTACTCAGCCTCCCAGTGATAGAGCACTGTAATACATTAATAACCATTGTACAGCTCAACATCATCTTCTTCTGGCTGAAATTGGCACTGCAATGAACTGCAAGGAAAACTTCTGGGTGGGTGTATAATTTTCAATTCTAACTCTGGTAAAATTATTTTCTTTAATACCAAGATTTGCAATCTCCCTATCACCAAAAGTTAATTTGTTTAATTCCTGTCACTAATGATGTGATATGTTGAATACCTGAGAAACATTCTCATTGTCAGAATACAACATCACCTGCTGTTTAAAAAAATGAAAGTGGGAATAATGAAAAAGGGCTGAACTAAAGTTAAAATTTATTTATCAGTCACAAGTAAGGCTATCATTAACACTACAATGAAGTTACTGTGAAATTCCCCTAGTCGCCACACTTCGGCACTTGTTCTGGTCAATGCACCTAACCAGTGCAAACTCCACACAAACAGTGACCTGAGCCAGGAATCAAACCCAGATTCCTAGCGCTGAGGCAGGAGTGCTAACCACTGTGTCACCGTGCCATCCATACCAGATTTTCTAGTGATTGACTAGATTTTCTGCCAGCTTCATATATTTCCTGAAAAATGTCAACAAAATATCAAACACTGATTATCCTATGAAATTTCAGCATTGCAGCAGCTGACCAGGGGTAACGACTAGGTGACTGACGGTTTCATCTTTGCCTCCGGTGTGATCATATCATTTTGAAAAGTTGAACAGTGAGAAAGGTGTTACAATATCAAGTCTGGAGGGATAACAACAGGAGAAAGACACTGGAGAGAGGTGGAAATGTGTGAAGTTCCCGAGATAGCATTGAGTGGAAATGAAGAGTAAATGGGCACTGGAGCAGAGAGGGAAAGGGGCAGATTTTGGGATTGGTCTTTTTGGGTGTGAGGAAGGAGTGTGTCAGTGTTAAACTGAGAGCGAGTGTGGGAAGAGAGACTCACAGCATCAACTCTGGGGCAGGGGTCATCTTTAAGTGAAGAGGTTGAAGAGAGAAAGATGCAAATTCCCAAATGCCAGGGAAATGCAGTATTGTCACGCTTCAATATTTGGATTTCCCTCTCAGGCTTTTATGCTGTGGGAGCAGAGAGAAATATAGAAGAAATCCCAGCTACAGACTGGGAAACAGGGGAACAGATGGAGGATGGGACTGGGTGGTTTGGCTGACTGAAGCAGGGAGTACACAAAGGAAGAAACACAAGATATTTAATTTCCTTTTCAGTTTAATCCTCTGACATTTATTGGTTTTATTTGCAGCTTCACTGGAATTTTACAATGTACAAATTGAAAATTAAAGGACAGATTTACTGATTATATGTTGTCAGTGGTGGTTTCTAACCCCCAACCTCTGATCTTAATCAGGGAGTCATCATTGAGAGATTCGGGATGATGTGACCACCCTGAAGCCCCACCCCTTTTCCAGGTCTGGAGCAGATTCTCATCCACTGGTTTTTATCCCGAGCCTGAAAGTAAGGATAAAGTTTCGCTGTGAATTTATTTCCAGTGAATGTGTAGATATGGGACTTGGTGTCCACACTGTAGAATGAAACTGTCCCTGACTCATAACTGAGATACACTCCTGCTTTATTGAGGATCTGACCAGCAGGGAGAGGAAGATGGGATTCAGGAGAGTTGATATTAAACCGTTCAATGGTCCAGAATCCAGTCTCTGGGCTCAGACAAACCACTGTCTTCCTCTTCACTGATTCTGCAGCGAGTCCCAGATTCCAGCCTCGATTCTCCGCCACCTCCACCTCCCAGGAATGTCTCCCCAGTGTGAATTTGTTTAATCCCAGTACTCACAATCTGTTTTTAAATCTCTTCCTGGTGTCAGGGAGGTTTCTCCAGGTCTTGGTAAATCTCAAACTCTTCAAATCCTCAGACACCTGAAGCCAGTCATTCATCGTTTCCAAATCCAGCATCACAGAAACTGGCAGAGAAAGCGGAATTAGAAAGCCATGAATGGAGATTAGTGGCAGTGAGGGTCTGTGTGAAGAAGCTGAGGAGTCACTCAGGTTTTCCACATTGAAAGAATGAGGAAAATTCCACATTGTGGCAGATGCTGCATTCCTGCTCTCAGAGAGCCCAACCTTTCTTTCTTCTTTAATGAACCATCGGATATCTACTCCCAATCGCTGACTGGGATAAAGCAAGATTCTCACAAAATGTACTGCTTTTCTCCATTTCTCACATGAATGGCGGGGGGAGGGGAAAGAGAAGGATGTGACTGTTGACAGTGAGAGGGAAGAGGTGACATGTCAATCTGGGTGTTTCCACAAACCAAGATGATACCTAGTGAGGTAAATAAGTTTGGAGCTCAACAGACAATTGGAGGGGCTGACCTGACTTAATTCCACCTTTTGCAGCATCAGCTCTCAATGTGATTGAGAAATTGTTACATTCTGGTTCTAGGTACCTGCTACCTGACATCTCATTAACAGATAAAATAGATATAACAATTCACATCTTTGTAACATATTTGGTGGGATGGTGATGGTCAGTAAGAAGGACGGTATTAGGGAATATGCATCAAAAAATAATAGTAGGTGTTGAGGTTTTAGAAGATGGCGAACGTTGCACCAACATTGAAAGGTTGAACAACAGACTTGCAGAGACAAGGACACCAAATTCTCCAGCTCTTCATCCTGTCTTCCTTCACTCATTTCAACTTCTCCAACTTTGATCTTCTATTTATAAAGTTCCTGAACCTCATTCCCACAGTCTGTCAGTGATAACAGATCCTCAATCGCATTCCCACATTCTGTCAGCAATAACAAAGCATTCAGTCTTCTTGTCCCTAACAATACAAATTAGTAACCCCCACCACAATTTCCATGGTGACATTTAAATCCCCAGCCCAAACCTCATGGTGAAATTTAACACCCCCTCTCTCCCAGCCCAAACCCCATGGTGACATTATGTCAGGGTTCATGATAAAATGAAGAAATTCTGTATCTGAGCATCAACGAAACACCATTCAGAGTTTGTATTTATAGAATGTTTTCCATAATCAGCAGACTATCAGATGATGGATGGATGAAATGTGAAGATTGAAGCTCAGCCCAGGGTGAAGCTACACACAGACTCCTTACAATCAGGTGAAGTCTGAGCCAAGGAGCCAGTGAAGGTAATGGGTGTGTTACCGTAATGGTTATAAAACTGGAACCAACACCCAGAGGAGATGGGGAAGAAGTTTTAACCTGAGCCACCCATCAGGAAACTGACAGGATCGTGTGGAAAGCTGGTTTGACAGTCAATTCAATATTACTCTTCAATAAAGTCAAACAGTCATACTGGGTGAGGTGTGAAGGCAGTTTCCACCCTGACCCTGTGGATTTCTCTGCTGGAGGAATAGGTTAGAATTACTCCTGAGAATTCGCATCGCACTGTGACAAGGCCAGGAATTAAATCCCATCGACCTGCTAATGTGTGGGCCAGGGTCAGAAAAGCATGGCCAGGAAAGCTGCTGGATTGTCCTAAATATTCAATTAGTTCATTGTGACCTCTGTGAAACTGCAGCCCACGTAACGTGATCAACTCTTCATCTCCTTGCAGTAACTAGTGATTGATAACTAATGTTATCTTGATCAGCATTGCTCATATCCTGAGAACAACAATTTAAAAATACTGAGGACTTCTAATTTCGAATTGAAGCTGAACAACGTGGCCTCAGTGTTGCTGATGTTAAGGTGGAGAAAGGCACCCATATGTTGGAGAGGCTGAAGAGGCAAGTCTGGCCATCATCCATACGTGATGTGGATGTGCCGGCATTGGACTGGGGTAAAGGATGGACTGGATTCATGCTTCTCTTTCCCCCAAGTGGGTCCATGTCGCACTATCTGTAACCCCCGTGACTTGCCTGGGTTTGCAAAACCCCACTCACTGTGCTGTCTGGAGACAATACACATCTCTTTAACCTGTGATCAGTGCTTCTTCCACACACATTGTCAGCCACTTTAGGACTTGAACAGCAGGCTAGGTGTAGATTCGCATTCTAATCAGTATTCTATAAACTGTCTGCGCTTTATATAAGAACATAAGAAATAGGAGCAGGAGTAGGCCATCTAGCCCTTCGAGCCTGCCCCGCCATTCAATAAGATCATGGCTGATCTGTCGTGGCTCAGTTCCACATTCCCGCCCTCTCCCCATAACCCTCAATCCCCTCTCTTATCAAAAACCCATCAACCCGCGTCTTAAAAATATTTAGCGAGGTAGCCTCCACCACTTCAACAGGCAGAGAATTCCAGAGATTCACCACCCTTTGAGTGAAGAAGTTCTTCCTCAACTCCGTTCTAAACCGCACCCCCTTTATCTTGAGGCTGTGCCCCCTAGTCCTACTATCCTTTCTGAGCGGGAAGAGTCTCTCCACCTCTATCCTATCCATCCCATTCATCATCTTATACGTCTCAATGAGATCTCCCCTTATTCTTCTAAACTCTAACGAGTACAAGCCTAATTTATTCAGCCTCTCCTCATAGCTCAACCCCCTCAACTCCGGCATCAGCCTCCTCTGCACTCCCTCCAAGGCCAAAATATCCTTGCGTAAGTACGGCGCCCAAAACTGCACACAGTACTCCAGCTGCAGCTTCACCAATGCCCTATACAGCCGCAGCAAGACCTCCTTACTTTTATATTCAATCCCCCTCGCTATGAAGGCCAGCATCCCATTTGCCTTCCTGACCACCTGCTGCACCTGCAAGCTGGGTTTTTGTGACTCATGCACAAGGACCCCGAGGTCCCTCTGCACCATCGCCTGCTGCAGTTTTTCGCCACGTAAGTAATAATCCTTCCTACCATTATTCCTACCAACGTGGACCACCTCACACTTGCCAACATTAAATTCCATTTGCCATTTCCTGGCCCATTCACCCAGCCTATCTAGATCCTTCTGCAGACTCTCCACACCCTCCGCACAATTTGCTGTTCCACCAATCTTGGTGTCATCAGCAAATTTCGACACCCTACACTCGGTTCCCTCCTCCAGATCATCTATATAAAAGGTAAATAGCTGAGGCCCCAGCACCGACCCCTGGGGCACTCCACTAGTCACCATCCGCCAATCCAAATAGCACCCACTGACCCCCACTCTCTGCCTCCTATTTGACATCCAATCCTCTATCCACGCTAACACCCTACCCCCAACTCCATGTCCCCTGACCTTCTGCAATAACCTCTTGTGAGGTACCTTGTCAAACGCCTTCTGAAAATCCAGAAAGACCACATCCACCGGCTCTCCTCTATCCACCGCCCTAGACACATCCTCATAGAACTCCAGTAAATTTGTCAGACACGACTTCCCTTTAACAAAACCGTGCTGCGTCTGCTCTATCAAGCAATTCCCCTCAAGATGCCTCGCTATTTCCTCCTTGATGACGGATTCTAACATTTTACCTACAACAGACGTGAAACTAACCGGCCTATAATTCCCTGCCTTTTGCCTGGCACCCTTCTTAAACAATGGCGTAACATTAGCCATTTTCCAATCTTCCGGCACTTCCCCGGAATCCAGCGACGTCTGGAAAATAACCACCAAGGCATCCACTATCACCTCTGCCATTTCTTTCAGAACCCTTGGATGCATTCCATCCGGTCCTGGCGACTTGTCCACAATCAGCCCCTCCAGTCTGTCGAGCACCGCCTCTCTAGTAACAGTAATGTCATTAAGACCCTTCAGTCCTACCACCTTTCCATCTCTAACATCCAGCAAATTATTCACGTCCTCCTCCGTGAAGACAGAAACAAAAAAGTTATTCAAGACCTCAGCCATTTCCCCATCCCCTACCACTAAGTCCCCCTTCTCATCCTCTAAGGGTCCAACGTTCACCCTAGCCAGCCTCTTCCTTTTTATATATTTATAAAAACTCTTGCTATCCTTTTTTATATTAAGCGCTAGCCCAGCTTCATAGTTTCTCCTACCCTTCTTTATCAACTTCTTTGTCAATCTTTGTTGACATTTAAACCTCTCCCAATCCTCTTCTCGCCCACTACTCTTAGCTACTCTAAACGCCTCCGTTTTTAATTTAACA
Source organism: Carcharhinus amblyrhynchos (assembly GCF_965287045.1). NCBI lineage: Eukaryota > Metazoa > Chordata > Chondrichthyes > Carcharhiniformes > Carcharhinidae > Carcharhinus > Carcharhinus amblyrhynchos. Next base: position 1,186,759 of record NW_027649793.1, read on the forward strand.
CTTTCCTTCACCTCCTTCGTTATCCACGGCTTATTACCTCTCCTCCTACTGTCCTTGACGACCATCGGAATAAATTTCTGCTGAGCACCAAGAAAGATCTCCTTAAAGTTCCTCCACTGCTCCTCAGCAGACCTTCCCTCCAACGCGGTCCCCCAGTCCACATTTGCCAATTCTTCTCTCATCCTACCGTACTCCCCTCTGTTCAAACAAAGGACGTGCGTCCGGGAACCCACTTTCTCCTCCTCCGTCTGCACCAGAAACTCCACCATACAATGATCACTCTCCCCAAGAGGATCCTTCACCGCAAGGTCCCTAATTCTACCCGCAGACGAGTGAAGGAGCAGAGAGAGAGATAAGAATTTACCTGTTAAAAACCTGTTTAAATAAGTTTAAAGCACTTTGTTCCTTGTAGAACTGTTTAAATCATTTAAAAGCATTTTTGCGGGCTTTTTGTATTTACCGCTTTAAGAATTCTGAGGGAGTGGTTAGAAGGGAGTTGTGGGCCAGCAAGCTTTAAATCAGCGCCAGTTTTAAAAGGAGGCCTGATGTAGACAGTGGGCAGCGTCGGAGCGGGCAGCGGAGTGAGGGGGAAGCAGAGTGAGCTATTAGGGCTTAATATCAAAAGGGCTGGAGAGAAAAAGGGCCAGGTGAGTTTGTGTGGAAATTTTCAATACTACTACAGTGAATAATGGAGGGGCATGTGATGTGTGGTTTCTGTATGATGTGGGAACTGGTGGACCCCAGGGTCCTTCCCAGTGACCATGTCTGCAGTAAGTGCAGGTTGCTGGAGGAGCTCCAGCTCGAGGTAGATGAGCTGGCCTCTGAGCTACAGACGCTGAGGCTCATCAGGGGGAGAGAGGGTGCCATTGTCAATGGGGTGCAAGTGACATCCACCCCTCCTAGACTGGCTAACTCTAAGGGTCAGGGACAAGAGGGGGCTGCTGAGAGGAGGAAGCGGGGTGGGGAGCAGAGGAAGGAGGGTGGGAAGCGGAGGCCTCAGCCTCTTAATCTGCATAACACGTTTGAGGTTCTTGCTTCCAGTCTGGAAGAGGACGAGGGAGGTGAGGTCGGTGAGCAAACTGCACACGGTACAGTGATGCAGCAGGACGTAGGCAAAGAGGTGAAAAGGAACGTAGTAGTGATTGGGGATAGTGGGGTGAAGGGTATTGACACTGTCCTTTGTCACAATGACAAAGTGCACAGAAGGGTGTGTTGTCTGCCTAGTGCTCGGGTCCGGGATGTCACATCTGGGCTGCAGAGGAACCTGGAGTGGGAGGGTGAGAATCCGGTCGTTGTGGTACATGTGGGTGCCAACGACGTAGGCAAAATGCGAACTGAGGATCTGGGGAGGGAGTATGAAAAGCTGGGAATGGAATTAAAAAGTAGAACCGACAAGGTGGTTATCTCTGGGCTACTACCTGAACCGAGTGCAGACGGGTGTAAGGTTGATAGGATTAAGGAAGTGAATGGGTGGCTCAGGGATTGGTGTGGGAGGAATGGGTTTGAATTTATGGGGCATTGGCACCAGTATTGGGGTAGGTGGGACCTGTTCGGGTGGGATGGGGTTGGTCTGAACCATGCTGGGACCAGAGTGCTGGCAAATCGAGTAAAGAGGACAGTAGACAGGGCTTTAAACTAATTAGAGGGGGGGGAGGGTGCGAGGGTAGGTGACATTACGGGGTCTTACGTTAAGGAGAGGGTACAGGTAAGGGAAGAGGCCGAGGATGTCCCAATCATAGAGGGAGTAGGGGGCGTGAGTCTGGTTGGTGGCATTACGGCAAATAGGGTCCAGGTGAAGGCTGGGATGAAAGCGCTTTATCTGAATGCACGAAGCATTCGGAATAAAGTGGATGAGCTGGTGGCGCAGATCAGCACAAATGGATATGATCTGGTGGCCATTTCAGGGACGTGGCTGCAAGGTGACAGGGACTGGGAGCTGAATGTCCAGGGATATCAAGTGTTTAGGAAGTATAGGCGGGAGGAAAAAGGGGGGGGCGTAGCTCTGATGATTAGGGATAGCATCAGGGTGGTAGCAAGGGATGATATTGGAGCCAAGGAGCAGAAAGTGGAATCGTTGTGGGTAGAGATTAGGAACAGCAAAGGGAGGAAGACGCTGGTGGGTGTCGTCTATAGGCCCCCGAATAATGATCTGGAGGTGGGGCGGGCTGTTAACGCGCAAATAAGTGCGGCGTGCAGGAATGGGACGGCCGTAGTTATGGGGGATTTCAATCTACATATTGATTGGTCGACCCATGTTGGACGCGGTGGGCTCGAGGAGGAGTTCTTGGAATGCTGCCGGGATAGTTTCCTGGAACAGTGTGTGTTGGATCCGATGAGGGAGCGAGCTATCTTGGATCTGGTGTTATGTAATGAGGCGGGTAGAATTAGGGACCTTGCCAGAACTCTCCATTCACCTGACGAAGAGGGAATCCCCTCGAAAGCTTGTGAGTTTACTATCAAATAAATCGGTTGGACTAGAACCTGGTGTTGTCACACTTTTTACTGCATCATCCATACACACAGAAGCTGACCTTGTCCATTCAGGTGATCACACCCAAAGGCTCCATGCAGGGTTTAAATCAACTTTGGCAGCTCACAGCCCAGTAGTGAGATGATAATCTAGCACACAATTTCTCCCCACATACAGTGACATCTTGAAAAATATAAATCTGGGTGTTTTAACCTCACTTTCCAAACAGGAAACCCATTGGATCGGTTGGAATAATGATTTCGGATTGGATGTTGAACTGAGTCCAATCTGTCCTCTCTAATGAAGTTAAAAGATCCCACAAAAATATTCTGAAGGTGAGCACCTCAGATCCTATCTTGCACTCAGCTTCACTGTGGTTTTAATTGTGCAGGTGTCTGAAGAGTGATTGAGATGGAGTCACTTACACCGACCCAGAGAAACCTGTGCTCAGGAGCAGAAGAGTAAATGGAAAAGGTTTCTCCCAAGATCTAGTGCCACTAGTAACTGAGAGTCAGACCTTCCCTTAAATATGCTTATCTAATATTTGCTCCTATTTTTAGCAATTGTGGATAGTATTCCAGGAGACCACTCAAAATTTGGCTGTTCGTATAATTCCACAGAATGCAGCTCAGTGTTAGCCAGGCCAGTATAATGGAGAGTAAAATAAATCTACAATGAACACCTTAGCACAACTCTTGCTATTAGTTGCAATAAGTGCTTTCCCTTCTGTGAAGTATAGCTCTCCACACAGCAAATGTATTTGAAATGCATGTGGAACATTTCCCAATCAGAATTAGTGACTGAACTGGGAAAATATCAAGCAATCCAGAGGATTTTGCAAGATTACTCAGCAATGCCGGTGCAAAATGCTCAGTAGAAGTAGGTACGGTGGCAGAGTGGTTAGCAATGCTGCCTCACAGCTGGTTCGATTCCAGCCTTGGATCTCTTGTGGAGTTTGCAAAGTCTCGCCGTGTCCGCGTGGGTTTCCTCTGGATGCTTCATTTTCTCCCACACTCCAAAGATATGTACGTTAGGTAGATTGGCCATGGTAAATTGCCCTTTAGTGTCCAAATATGATTCAACACACTGGATGAACCTGTATCTGGGTCACCATTGCAGATGTCACAGCAGCTTTCTTGAAGGTCAACCCATGTAAAGCAACTGGCCCCGATGGGGTACCCAGACATGCATTCAGATCCTGTGTGGATCAGCTGGCGGGGGTATTCACCATCATTTCAACCTCTCTTTACAACAATCTGAGGTCCCTATCTGCTTCAAGAAGATAACCATCATCCCAGTACCTAAGAAAAACCAAGCAGTGTGCCTTAATAACTTTTGGCTGGTGTCTCTGACATCCATCATTATGAAATGCTTTGGAAGGTTAATCACGGCACAAATCAATTCCGGTCTCCCAGACTACCTGGATCCACTATAGTTTGCCTTCTGCTGCAACAGGCCCACAGCTGACCCTGCACTCAACCCTGGAACACCTAGATAACAAGGGCACCAATGTCAGACTCCTATTTATTGACTACAGCTCAGCCTTCAACACTATGATTCCGACAAAACTCATCTCCAAACTCCGTGGCCTGGTCCGTGGCACCTCCCTCTGTGACTGGATCCTGAACTTCCTAACTCACAGACCACAATCAGTAAGGATAAACAACACCTCCTCCACGATCATCCTGAACACCAGTGCCTCACAAGACTGTGTTCTCAGCTCCTACTGTACTTCTTACACACCTATGACTGTGCAGCCAAATTCCCCTCCAATTCAATTTTCAAGTTTGCTGATGACACCACCGTAGTGGGTCGGATCTCAAACAATGACGAGACAGAGCACAGGAATGAGACAGAGAATCTGGTGGACTTGGCCGGCAACAGTCATCTCTCCCTCAATGTCAACAAAACAAAGGAGATTGTCATCGACTTCAGGAAGCATAAAAAAGGAGAACATGCCCCTATCTACATCAATGGGGACGAAGTAGAAAGGGTCAAGAGCTTCAAATTTTTATATGTCCAGATCACTAACAACCTGTGTTGGCCCCCCCATGCTGACACTACAGTTAAGAAAGCCCATCAATGCCTCTACTTTCTCAGAAGACTAAGAAAGTTTGGCATGTCAGCTATGACTCTCACCAACTTTTAGAGATGCACCATGGAAAGCATTCTTCTGGTTGTATCACAGCTTGGTATGGCTCCTGCTCTGCCCAAGACCACAAGGAACTACAAAAAGTCGTGAATGTAGCCCAATCCATCACGCAAACCAGCCTCTCATCCATTGAGTCGGTCTACACTTCCCACTGCCTTGGCAAAGCAGCCAGCATAATTAAGGACCCCACACACCCTAGACAGTCTCTCTTCCACCTTCTTCTTTTGGGAAGAAGATACAAAAGTCTGAGATCAAATACTAACGGACTCAACAGCTTCTTCCCTGCTGCCTTGGCCTTGGAGGGAGTGCAGAGGAGGTTCGCGAGGCTGATACCAGAGATGAGGGGGTTGGACTATGAAGAGAGACTAAATCGACTAGGTCTGTACTCGTTGGAGTTTAGAAGGATGAGGGGAGATCTTATAGAGACGTGAAGGGGATGGATAGGATAGAGGTAGAGATTCTTCCCACTTAGAAAGGATAGCAGGACTAGAGGGCACAGCTTCAAGATAAGGTGGGGGGGGCAGTTTAGATCAGAGTTGAGGAGGAACTTCTTCACTCAAAGGGTGGTGAATCCCTGGAATTCTCTGCCTATTGAAGTAGTGGAGGCTACCTCGCTAAATATATTTAAGTCACGGGTAGATAGGTTTTTGATAGACAGGGGAATTAAGGGTTATGGGGAGAAAGCTGGAAAGTGAAACTGATCCACTTCAGATCAGCCATGATCTTATTGAATGGCGGGGCAGGCTCGAAGGGCGAGATGGCCTACTCCTGCTCCTATTTCTTATGTTCTTATGCTGTCAGATTTTTGAATGGACTTACCTTGTGTTAAGTTGATCTTTCTCTACACCCTAGCTATGATTGTAACACTACAAACGGCATTGTCTTATTTTGTTCTCTGTGAATGGTATGGTTTGTCTGTGTAGGGCGCAAGAAACAATACTTTTCACTGTATGTTAGTACATGTGGAAATAATAAAATCAAATGAACAATGAACAGTACAGGACAGGAACAGGCCCTTCAGCCCTTCAAGCCTGCACCATTTACTTATCTAAACCATATGACATGTCATATGTCATAAGACATATGAACAAACACATGAACCGTTTGTTCATATGTCTAACAAGATGAGTCTTAAATGTAGCTAATGTAACTGCCTCAACCACTTCAGTTGACAGTGCATTCCAGGCCCCCACCACCCTCTATGTAAAAAATCTTCCCCCGCACATCTTCACTGAACCTTTCCCCCCTTATCTTGAACTTGTGTTCCCTTGTAATTGTCATTTCGGCTCTGGGAAAAACCTTCCAACTTTTCACCCTATCTATACCTTTCATAACTTTGACTTCAATCGGGTCGTACCTCAGTCTCCGTCTTTCCAGGGAGAACAATTCTGGCTCATTCAATCTTTCCTCATAGCTAGTACCTTCCACACCAGGTAACATCCAGGTAATCCTTTTCTGCACTCTCTCCAAAGCCTCCACATCTTTCTGTAGTGTGCTGACCTGAATTGGACACAGTATTCCAAATGTGGCCTAACCAACGTTTTATACAACTGTAACATAATTTGCCAACTTTTATCCTCAAGGTCCAATGAAGGCAAGCATGTCATATGCTTCCTTCACCACATTTTCCAGCAGGATTAAGGAAAATCCAAAGGCTTTTTATACATATATAATGAGCAAGACAGTAGCCAGGGAGAGGGCTAACCCACTCGAGGACAGAGGAGGGAATTTATGCATGGATCCAGGGGAAATGAGAGAAGTGTTAAATGAATACTTTGCATCAGTATTCAGAGAATGACTTGGTGGATGATGAATCTGGGAAAGGGTGTGTAGATAGAGTCATGTTGAGATCAAAAAAGAGGAAATATTGGGGTTCTTGAGAAACATTAAGGTAGACAAATCCACAGGGCCTGATGCAATATACCCCAGAATACTGAGAGAGGCAAGGAAGGAAATTGCTGGGGCCTTGGAAGAATTATTTGTATCTTCACTGGCTACAGGGGAAGTACATACAGTAAGAAGTCTCACAACACCAGGTTAAAGTCTAACAGGTTTATTTGGTAGCAAAAGCCACTAGCTTTCGGAGCACTACTCCTTCATCAGGTAAGTGGGAGTTCTGTTCACAAACAAGACATATAAAGAGACAAACTCGATTTACAAAATAATGGTTAGAATGCGAGTCTTTACAGGTAATCAAGTCTTAAAGGTACAGACAATGTGAGTGGACAGAGTGTTAAGCTCTAGTTAGAGATGTGTATTGTCTCCAGACAGGACAGTTAGTGAGATTTTGTAAGCCCAGGCAAGTCGTGGGGGTTACAGATAGTGTAACATGAACCCAAGATCCCGGTTGAGGCCGTCCTCATGTGTGTGGAACTTGGCAAACAGTCTCTGTTCAGCGACTCTGTGTTGTCATGTGTTGTGAAGGCCACCTTGGAGAATGCTTATCCGAAGATCAGAAGCTGAATTCCCATGACCGCTGAAGTGTTCCCCAACAGGAAGAGAACACTCTTGCCTGGTGATTGTTGAGCCGTTTTCATTCATCTGTTGTCATAATGTCTGCATGGTCCATCCAATGTACCATGCCTTGGGACATTCTTTCTTGCAGCATATTAGGAAGACAACGTTGGCTGAGTTACAAGAGAATGTATCGTGTATTTGGTGGATGGTTTTCTCACGAAATGATGGCATCCGTTTCGTTGATCTCACACGTCTTGCAGAGGTTACTGTGGCAGAGTTGTGTGGTGTTGTGGTCACTGTTCTCCTGAAGGCTGGGTAGTTTGCTGTGGACAATGGTCTGTTTGAGGTTGCGCGGTTACTTGAAGGCAAGAAGTGGGGGGTGTAGGGATGGCCTTGGCGAGGTGCTCATCTTCATCAATGACATGTTGAAGACTCAGGAGAAGATGTTGTAGCTTCTCTGCTCCGGGGAAGTACTGAACGATGAAGAGTATTTGTCTGCCATGTCCTGTGTTTGTCTTCTGAGGAGTTCGGTGTGGTTTTACACTGTGGCGTGTCAGAACTGTTGACTGATGAGTCGAGTGCCATATTCTGTTCTCATGAGGGCATCTTTCAGTGTCTGGAGGTGTCTGTTGCGATCCTTCTCATCTGAGCAGATCCTGTGTATATGGAGGGCTTGTTCATAGGGGATGGCTTCTTTAACGTGTTTGGGGTGGAAGCTGGAGAAATAGCGCTCCGAAAGCTAGTGGCTTTTGCTACCAAATAAACCTGTTGGACTTAAACCTGTAAGACTTCTGTGTTTAACCCAGTCCAATGCTGGCATCTCCACATCATGACTACCATCGACACCACAAACTGCCAACTCCCAAGTGGAAAGGATCTCAAAGAAGATCACGCATATTGACACAGACATCAAGTTTCTACAAAGATGCAAGAAAGTAGGCAAGATACCAAAAGGACTACAGATCACGAATGCACTCAGTCAACCTATCACGCAAGTTGTGCTGAGAGACTTTGCCATTGCACCTCTCTCACACTCTTCAACCACCTCATACACCAGTTCGACAGCAAACGCTGCATCATGGAAACCAAGACAGAGTCCATATTCTCAACTTGCACTCAGTACCCAGACCAGCTGCAAAACTCTGCCAAGCAAACAAGACAAAGGAACTACGCCATCTACATGCACACCAAAACAGGAAACTTGAGAAACTCAGCATCACCACCTGTAGCAACCAAGCTTCACCCGGTACCACAGTAGAAAACAGTACCACTGCAGAGAAGTCCATTGTCAACTTGTCAGACTACACACTTCAACTAGATGAAATCGAAGTTCTCAGCCGGGGGCTTAATTTCTGCCCCATCACCAAAATAGAGCCCATCAGTCTCACAGCAGACACAGAGGAATTCATCAGGTGAATGAGGCTGCAGGTTTTCTTCCACAAACCCCAAGAGGCCAACAGCGAACGCAATGAGACAGCCAATGAACTGGAACAGCCAAGAGAGATATCCGCAGTGCAGCAACCGAAGAGGAAAGAGTCGAATTGGACTCCTCCAGAAGGCCGCTGTCTCGACTTGACATGTATGCCCAAGCCATCAGGAGTTGCGTCAACACCAGGTTCATCAGTCACACTCACAAGACAGCCCCGAACATTACCTAAGCACAGCGCAACACCATCCGCACTCTCAAGACCGACTGCAACATTGTCATCAAACCAGCAGACAAAGGAGGGGCCATCATCATATTGAACAGAATGGATTACTGCAAAGACGTTTATCGACAACTGAACAACGGAACACAACAGACAGTTACCTGCAGATCCGACCAAAGAACACACCCGTCAACTCAACAGACTGATCAAGACCTTTGATCCAGACTTTCAGAGCACCCTCCATGCTCTCATCCCACATATTCCCCGCGTTAAGGGGATTTCTACTGCCTCCCGAAGAGACACAAGGTAAACACACCCAGCTGTACCATCGTATCGGGCAATGGGACCCTGTGCGAGAACCCCTCCGGCTACATTGTGGGCATCCTCAAACCCATTGTACAAAGAACCCCCAGCTTTTGTCGCGACACTACAGACTTCCTACAGAAAGTCAGCACACGTGGAGCAGTTGAACCAGGAACACTCCTTGTCACAATGGGTGTCTTGACCCTCTATACCAGCATCCCCCATGACGATGGCATTGCTGCAAGTGCTTCAATACTCAGCGCCGACAACTGCTAGTCTCCAGATGCAATTTTACAACTCATCCGCTTCATCCTGGACCACAATGTCTTCACCTTCAACAACCAGTTCTTCATCCAGACACACGGAACAGCCATGGGGACCAAATTCGCTCCTCAATGTACCAAGATCTTCATGCACAAGTTCGAACATGACCTCTTCCCTACACAGGACCTTCACCTGATGCTGTACACTAGATACATCGAAGAAATTTTCTTCCTTTGCACTCATGATAAACAATCACTGAAACAACTATATAATGACATCAACAAGTTCCGTCCCACCATCAGACTCAGCATGGACTATTCTCCAGAATCAGTTGCATTCTTGGACACACGCATCTCCATCAAGGATGGTCAACACAACACTTCACTGTACTGCAAGCCCACGGATAACCTTACAATGCTCCACTTCTCCAGTGTCCACTCTAAACACATTAAAAAAGTCATCTCCTACTGACAAGCCCTCCGTATGCATAAGGTCTGCTCAGATGAGGAGGATCACAACAGACACCTCCAGTTCTGAAAGATACCCTCATCGATCGACAGTTCTGACGCGCCATAGCTAAAAACTGCACCAACTTCCTCAGAAGACAAACACGGTACACAATGGACAGAGTACACTTCGTCGTCCTGTACTTCCCTGGAGTAAAGAAATTATGACATTTTCTCCGGACCTTTAACATGTAATTGGTCAAGACGAACATCTCGCCAAGGCCATCCCCACACCCCCACTTCTTGCCTTCAAACAACTGCACAATCTCAAACAGACCCTTGTCTGCAGCAAACTACCCAGCCTTTAGGAGAACAGTGACCACGACTCCACACGACCTTGCCACAGCAACCTCAGCAAGGCATGCCGGATCATCAACATGGATGCCATCATTTCACATGAGAACACCATCCACCAAGTACACAGTACATACTCTTGCAACTCGGCCAACGTTGTCTACCTGATAAGGATGTCCCAAGGCATGGATTATTGGGGAGACAATGGATGAATAAACACCGCTCGACAATCACCAGGCAAGAGTGTTCTCTTCCTGTTGGGGAACACTTCAACGGTCACGGGCATTCGGCCTCTGATCTTCAGGTAAGCGCTCTCTAAGGCGGCCTTCATGACACACAACACAGAGTCGCTGAGCAGAAACTGATAGCCAAGTGCTGTACCCATGACGACGGCCTCAACCGGGATCTTGGATTTATGTCACACTATCCGTAACCCCCACAACTTGCCTGGGCTTGCAAAATCTCACTAACAGTCCTGGCTGGAGACAATACTAATCTCTTGAATCTGTGCTTAACCCTCTCTCCACTCACATTAAGACATGATTACCTGTAAACACTCGCATTCCAACCATTATTTTGTAAACTGAGTTTGTGTCTTTATATGCCCTGTTTGTGAACTCCCACTTACCTGATGAAGGGGCAGCGCTCCGAAAGCTTGTGGCTTGTGCTGCCGAATAAACCTGTTGGACTTCAACCTGGTGTTGTGAGACTTCTTACCGTGTTTATCCCAGTCCAGTGACAGCATCTCCACATGAGGGAAAGGATGACAGGTTTCCTTTCCTAAAGATCGTCAATTAACCAGGTGGAATTTTCTGACAACCTGCTTTCTTGTCATTTATGATACAAACTGTTCTATTGCCAAATTTCTTTCAAAATACTCTAAAATATTGCCATGAAATGAAAGATACATTGCCAATATCCTTCTGACTCACAGCATCGGTATATATTGGTCCTACTAATGAGAACCATAGAAAACTTAGTGCAGAAAGAGGCCATTCACCCAATCATGCTTGTGCTAACTAAAAGCAAGAAGTTAGACACTCATTTTAATCTTGCTTTCCGACACCTGGTCCATAGCCTTGCAGGATGCAGCACTTCAAGTTTAAAGTTTATTTATTTATTAGTGTCCCAAGTAGACTTACATTAACACTGCAATGAAGATACTGTGAAAATCCCATAGTCTCCACACTCCGCCATCTGTTTGGGCACACAGAGAGAATTTAGCATGGCCAATACACCTAATCAGCACGTCTTTCGGACTGTGGGAGGAAACCGGAGCACCTGGAGAAAATCCATGGAGACACAGGGAGAACTTGCAAACTCCACACAGTGACTCAAGCCAGAAATCAAACCCAGGTGTTCACAGCTGTGAGGCAGCAGTGCTAATCATTGTGCCACCCTTGCTGCCCACAAGATGCAGATCCAGGTACCTTATAATTGGAATACTACAGCAGAAGTATCTTTAAGGGAAGTGTGTAGAACATCTGATGTACATGTTCTGCATCTACAGTCCAATTCTAGCAGGCTTATTCATGAACAGCTGCTTAATGCTTTGGCATAGACTCATTCCTGAAGATGCTTCTCCTTCTGTTGTTGATTAGGTTAGTAGAGGACAGCAGTCTCCCATGATCATTTCCTTTTTATTGCAATTCTACCTCACACTTAGTCATTTTTCTTGCAGTGAAGGAAAGAGGCTGCATTCCTAGGAGTTGTCAGCAATGAATGAGAGCAGTCGCGGAGCTGCTGACAGCTAGGCTAGGTAGTGAAAAATGGTCCTGCCATACTGTGAGGGAGATGGTATGACAGCAAAGTAACAACATCACTGGACTAGAGGCTTTGGCTAATGCTCTGACAATATGGGTTCAAATTCCTCCATAGTAACTGGTTGAATTTTAATTCAATTAGTAAAAGATGGATGGCATGGTGGCATAGTGATGAGCTCTGCAGCCTCACTGCACCAGGGACCTGGGTTCAATTCCTGGCTTGGGTCACTGTCTGGAAGGAGTCTGCATGTTCTCCCCATGTCTGCATGGGTTTCCTCCAGGTGCTCAGGTTTCCTCCTATTTCGAAAGACATGCTGGTTAGGTGCATTGGTCATGCTAAATTCTCCCTCAGTGTACCCGAGCAGCTGCCAGAATGCGGCAACTAAGGGATTTTCACAGTAACTTCAATGCAGGGTTAATGTAAATCTATTTGTGACATTAATAAATAAGCATTAAATCTGGAATGGTGATGACTAAACTCTCATTGTCGTAAAAGCCCAAGGTTCACTAATTCTTCTTAAGGAAGGAATTCTGCCATCCTTACCTGGTTTGGCCTATATGGACTCCAGACCCACAGTACTGTGACTTATTCTTAACTGCCCTCTAAAATGGCCTTGCAAACCACTCAGATGAAGGGAAATTAGAGATGACAACAAAATGGTGGTCTTACCAACAATGCCACATTCTATAATAAGAATAAATTGTTAAAAACTGTATCCAGTAAAATTCACTTGCATTCCAGGTGTTGTATTGAATAAATATTTGCATCTCACAGTCATACTCAGCCTTGCAAAAGCACAATGTCCAGTTATCTTGGCCCTAATCCCTATCCACTGACCCCTGTTGGAATGTGACTCATAGACACTGTGCAAAGGCACATCAGGTTCATCTGCAGTAATAGTTTTCACTAGCTTGTCAACCCTTAGATTTAAACATATAAAACTTCCCCTTGATCCAGAGAACCAGTGTGCTTGTGAATCCATACCTTGTCTGAGTTTGTGCTTTCAGGAGAGGAAAAATATTGTTAGGAAATATTTATTTTTACAAAACTGTTTTGAAATTCGCACCTACCTGATATCTGGACATGGGCCTCTCATCTTTTGCTCAATAATCGGTATTCTATTAAACATGAAAATCTGTTTACAGATTATCTGTTTATAAGACCCTTGTCAGGCCTCATCTGGAGTATTGTGCGCAGTTCTGGTCGCCCCACTATAGGAAAGATGTAGAAGCTATTGAGAGGGTACAGAGGAGATTTACAAGGATGTTGCCTGGACTGGGAGGCATGCCTTATGAAGTTAGGTTGAGGGAGCTGGGACTCTTTTCCCTGGAGAGACGAAGGTTGAGAGGCGACCTGATAGAAGTTTACAAAATGTTGAGAGGAATAGATAGGGTGGACTCTCAAGAGGCTATTTCCCCGGGTTGAAATGGTTGCTACGAGAGGACACAGATTTAAGGTGCGGGGAGGGAAGTTCAGAGGTGATGTTAGGGGTAAGTTTTTCACTCAGAGGGTGGTGAGTGAATGGAATCGGCTGCCGTCAGTGGTGGTGGAGGCGAACTCGCTGGGGTCTTTTAAAAGACTTCTGGATGAGTATATGGGGTTTAATGAGATTGAGGGTTATAGATAGGTCTGTAGGTTGGTAGGTGTTGATGTGATCGGCGCAACTTGTGGGCCGAAGGGCCTGTTTGTGCTGTAGTGTTCTATGTTCTATAACCACTTCTGACATCAATATGACTCGGACAGTAATAAGACCTCATGAGTCCTTTAGAATTCACATTCTCACTGTGCTGTCAGATATTGTCCATTCCCATCCTCCCACCATATCACTGGCTCAGGATCCATCTGATTTATATACAATGCAAAGTCCTTCTTTGTTGTTTTCCCCCAGGTGAATCCAAGGCCCATGTCCAAAACCTGCAATTAGGATTTAATCAGGAATGCATATTATTACTCATTTTAAATTGTTAAAAACGTTTAAGTTCAACAATTCATAAGTATTTTAGTCTGTCAGTTATTATTGTTGAACTAACTTGCCAACATTGAATTTAATACTTGGATTAGTCAATGGGGGTAATGTTATTTGTCAACAATAACGTAAAATAGACCATATCAGATGGGTGGGCAATGTGTCAAACTCTCCTGTCACCAACAGTTCTGTACCTGTTTTTCAGAGTCTGTCTGAATCTGAAGTTTTCCTGTTTCCAGCATTTTCAATCGTTTTGGACTCCACCATCTTCACTTAATTTAATCTCTTCATCAATAACTGCTGCTGTGGTATCAGCAATTCTTATTCATTGAATTTATTTGCCCTTCCATTTATAGCTTTCTGTTCCATTCCAGATAACATGAAACATACCAATAAATAGAGCACTAAGGTTGTATGGCAGAAGAGCTTCTGCTTGACTGAGGATGAATATCATTTGTTTGGTGATTACTTCATCCAGCTTTTGACTGTGACCTACAACCAAACACCAAATCATAATTCTCCCAGCGTCATCAAACTCACCTTTTGGAAAATTCCTTCATCGTCCTGCACTCTTCTCATTCTTTCAGTCTTTTGTTCACCAGCCTGCAGCCAGTTTCCATTTCCTCTCAAAGAAAAATAGGACTCCTCAAGACATGTTAGTCCCATTAAATTCATTTCCTCTGACCTTAACTCCTGCCCAATCCGTATCCGCCATCATCTGTGATTCTTCTCATATCCTCTATCTTTAATAGTTTCATGTTTTCCAACAATAATTTCATTTTACCATTCACCATCCCTCACCGTGATGTCTCCAACCATAGGAGGCTATTCACTTACCTCATTGATTTCAGTTTTACCAAGGCTTCTTGGTGCCACACTTGACCGAATATTGTTTTCTACTAATAGTAGTCTCTCTCGACTCATCAGTGGAATTCATTCTGATGACTCCTTTCATCACTTTACTGATGATTTTCAAGTAGGCTAATGGAGTAGCAGCTGGCCAGATGGATTAATTCTGTTTTTCAAAGACAGGATCTACCTGGAAATTTTCTAATTGTCTTCAATAAAATATTGATTAGAAACCACATTGTAGACCATTATAGCCAAGATATTGACTTGGAAAAGAAGTCTAATCTTAATCATGGAGACATTTTATTAAAAGGTGTAAATCAAGTGGAAATATTGGGATTTCTGGAATCACCTCCTCAAAGTTATTTATTATCTTTATTTACTTAGCAAATATAATCCCTGAAGTAAAGTGATAGCCTCTTAATTTGCTGAATATAAGATGATCAGTCCACTGATTAGTCTCTAGAGCAGACATTCTTCAGTAATATGCAGCATAGTTTGTTTCTTTCCACAAGCGCATAAGGAGCATGTACAGAGACCCCAGCAGTGGAGGCTAATGCACAGGGGTCCTGGCCTGTCCTGAACCTGTTGAGCAAGGAATATCTCATTTTGTGTTCAAAGTCTTCCAATTTACAGATGGTGCAATTGAGGATACACAAAGCAACTTCTCACTTTCCACTGAAATTTTGCATCATCTAGAAACAAAGAACAAAGAACAAAAAACAGCCCGGGAAACAGGCCCTTCGGCCCAACGAGCCCGCGCCGCCATTTTAACATTATCAGTCCCCCCCTCCACCCATGACCCTTATCTATTGTTTTATGGCATTCCACATTGAGGGCAACTAATTTAGGGACAATTTATTACTTCCAACCAGCCTAATAGCACATCTTTGGGGTGTGGGAGGAAACCGGAGCACCCAGAGAAAACCCATGCAAGCGCGGGGAGAATGCGCAAACTCCCACAGACACTGGCCCAAATCCATGTGTCTGCACAGCAAACAGTGACAGTCACTGAGCTGTTGTGTTGCCCAGCTTCTGGTCCAGTTTAAGCACACCCTAACGACATGAAGCACTAGGCCGCACTCGAACATTCAAGAGCAGTCCAAGTACGACCCATCGTGTGTATGCCCCTCGTTGGACAAGGCAAACCGACTTAAAACCTGTGAATTAAAAGAGAAAAACATGATTATCATACCACATCCTTTTACATTACCAGGGGTGTCCCACTGCTAATGAACCTTATTTAAAACAATCTCCTATATCCTCCCATCTCCAACTCACTCATGTGCCTGTCTAAGTTACTCTTAAACAACTCCAGCGTGCCTGCCTCCACCACCTTACTTGGCAGAGCATTCCACACCCCCACTACCCTCTGTGTGAAAAACCTCCCTCTAATATCCGTGTTATACCTCTCCCCCCTCACCTTAAGCCCATGGCCCCTCGTACTGTGTGTCTCTAACATAGGAAATAGCTTACCTCTGTTTACTCTATCTATACCCTTCATAATTTTATATACCTCTATAGATCCCCCCTCAGTCGCCATCTTTCAAGGGAAAACAGCCCAAATTTACTCAATCTTTCCTCATAACCCAGTCCTTCCATACCAGGTAACATCCTGGCAAACCTCCTCTGCACTCTCTGCAGAGTCTCCACGTCCTTCCAGTAGTAAGGCGACCAGAACTGGACACAGTACTCCAAATGCAGCCTAACCAACGTTTTATACAACTGCAACATTAGACTCCAGCTCTTGTATTCTATACCCCTTCCTATAAAGGCCAACATACCATAGGCTTTCTTCACAGCCTTCTCCACTTGTACTGCCACCTTCAAAGACTTGTGCACTTGCACCCCCAGGTCTCGCTGCGTTTCTATACTCTTTATAGGCTTGCCCTTTATCATATAACTCCCCTCTACATTATTCCAGCCAAAATGCATCACCTCACGTTATCAGGATTAAACTCCATTTGCCACATATCTACCAATATCCAAGCCTTTCAATATACCGTTGTATTGCCAGACACTGCTCCTCACTGCCCGCCAATCCAGCCATCTTAGTGTCATCTGCAAATTTGCTGATCACACCACTTACTCCCTCTTCCAAGTCATTTATATATACTACAAAGAGAAGAGGTCCCAGTACTGAGCCCTGCGGCACAACATTATTGACAGACCTCCAGCTAGAAAAGGACCCCTCCACTACTACTCTCTGTCTCCTCTTTGCAAGCCAGTTCTCAACCCACCTAGATACCTGGCCTTGTATCCCATGAGCCTTAATCTTTTCTACCAACCTACCATGAGGGACTTTGTCAAACGCCTTACTGAAATCCATATAGACAACATCAACGGCTCGTCCTTCGTCGACTGTTTTTGTCACCTCCTCAAAAAATTCTACCAGATTCGTAAGGCAAGACTTCCCCTTTACAAAGCCATGCTGCGTATCCTTAATCAGATCACAATGCTCTAAGTGATCATACATCCTATCCCTAAGAATCCTCTCCATCAACTTGCCTACCACTGACGTCAAACTCACCGGCCTATAGTTACCCGGGTTATCCCTCCTACCCTTTTTAAACAACGGTACCACGTTTGCTATCCTCCAGTCCTCTGGGACCTCACCTGTGTCCAAAAAAGAGACAAAGATTTGCGTCAGAGGCCCAGCAATCTCATCTCTCGCCTCCCTAAGCAGCCCAGGATAAATGCCATCAGGCCCCGGAGATTTATCAGTTTTAATGCGACCTAAAAGCTTCGTAATTGATAGTTCCTTCAATTGGTCTAAAGCTCCCTCGAAGACTGTACCAGACATCAAGCCCCTCTCCTTCGTGAATACCGAAGCAAAGTATTCATTCAGGATCTCCCCCATTCCCTCAGACTCCCAAGCACAATTCCCCTCCTCTGTCCCTGAGGGGACCGATTTTTCCCCTAGCCACCCTTTTGTTCCTAACATAGGAGTAAAACGCCTTTGGATTTTCCTTAATCCTACCTGCCAAAGCCATTTCATGCCCCCTTTTTGCCCTCCTAACTCCCCTTTTGAGATCCCTCCTACTCTGTCTGTACTCCTCCAACGGTGTCTCCGTTCCCGGTTGCTTAGACCTGACATACGCCTCTCGATTCTTCCTGACCAGGTCCTCAATATCTCTAGTAATCCACGGCTCTCTAATCCTACCTTTCCCATCCTTCCTCGTAACCGGCACATGCCTTTCCTGCACCCATTTCAGCTTTCCCTTGAAAGACTCCCACATGCCGAACGTGGACTTGCTCTCCAACAGCCTATCCCAGTCTGTATCCCTAAGCTCCTGCCTAATCCGGCTGTATGTAGCCTTCCCCCAATTTAGCACCCTCCCCTTAGGACAGCACTCATCTTTTTCCATTCGTATCCTAAAATAGACAGAGTTGTGGTCACTATTAGCCACATGTTCACCTACCGCAACCTCAACCACCTGACCTGGCTCATTGCCCAGAACTAAATCCAGTATAGCCTCCTCTCTAGTCGGGCTATCTACATACTGCTCCAAGGACCCTTCCAATACACATTTTACGAATTCCTCCCCGTCCAAACCCCTGGCTCTAGGCACCTTCCAATCCACCCCAGGGAGATTAAAATCTCCCACTACAACAACCCTGTTCTTCCTACACTTATCCAAAATGTCTCTACATATACCCTCTTCCACTGCCCGCAGACTGTTGGGCGGTCTGTAGTACACCCCTAGCATAGTAATCGCTCCCTTCCTATTCCTCAGCTCCACCCACAGAGACTCAATTCCTAACCCCTCTATATTATCCTCCCTCTGCACCTCTGTGATGTGCTCCCTAACTAAGAGCGCAGCTCCCCCTCCTCTTTTTGGCCCTCCCCTGTCATGCCTAAAACACTTATACCCAGGAATATTTAGCTGCCAGTCCTGCCCTTCCTTTAACCATGTCTCCGTCACTGCCACCACATCTAAATTCCTCGTGAACATTAAGGCCTTCATCCGTCTTACCCGTCACACTCCCTGCATTAAAACAGATGCACTGAAGACCCCCAGGCCCGCTTGGATCCTCCTTCTCCTGGGAGATTTTCCTATCATCTAGACTTACCCTGTCACCCAACTCACTCCCAATCCCAGTGCCTACTGAGCTATCTGTCTCCTTCCCACCCCCCCCTCCATATTAGTTTAAATCCTGCTGAAACACTCCAGCTAACCTCCCAGCTTAAATATGTGTGCCCTTCCCATTTAAATGTTCCCCATCCCACTTGTACAGGTGCCCTTCCCTCACAAAGACTTCCCAATGGTCTACAAAACTAAAACCCTCTGTCCTGCACCAATCCCTCAGCCACGCATTCAGCTGTAGGATCGCATTTTTATCCCTGCTATTTCTGGGCACTGGCAGCAGCCCAGAAAGTAAGTGTCTGATCAGGCCTATGAATTTTGACCCCCATTATAATTTCATAGAAACAGTGCAGAGTAACACAGACTGGGTACTTCCAGTAATCCATCGACCCAATGATGTACCCCTTATGAACATGAAATGAGCCATCTGATGACATTTTTCTCTGAACATAAGAACATAAGAAATAGGAGCAGGAGTAGGCCATCTAGCCCTTCGAGCCTGCCCCGCCATTCAATAAGATCATGGCTGATCTGAAGTGGATCAGTTCCACTTTCCTGCTTTCTCCTCATAACCCTTAATTCCCTTGTCTGTCAAAAACCCATCTACCCGTGACTTAAATATATTTAGTGAGGTAGCCTCCACCACTTCAATGGGCAGAGAATTCCAGAGATTCACCACCCTTTGAGTGAAGAAGTTCTTCCTCAACTCCATTCTAAACTGCTCCCCCCTTATCTTGAGGCTGTGCCCTCTAGTCCTGCTATCCTTTCTGAGCGGGAAGAATCTCTCTACCTCTACCCTATCCATCCCCTTCATCATCTTATACGTCTCAATAAAATCCCCCCTCATCCTTCTAAACTCTAACGAGTACAGACCCAGTCTATTTAGTCTCTCTTCATAGTCCAACCCCTTCATCTCTGGTATCAGCCTAGTGAACCTCCTCTGCACTCCCTCCAAGGCCAAAATATCCTTGCGCAAGTGCGGCACCAAAACTGCACACAGTACTCCAGCTGCGGCCTCACCAGTACCCTGTACAGTTGCAGCAAGACCTCCCTGCTTTTATATTCTATCCCCCTCGCTATAAAGGCCAACATTCCATTCGCCTTCTTGATCACCTGCTGCACCTGCAGACTGGGTTTTTGCGACTCATGCACAAGGACCCCCAGGTCCCTCTGCACCGTAGCATGCTGCAGCTTTTCGCCCTTTAAACAGTAATCCCTCCTACTATTATTTCTGCCAAAGTGGAAAACCTCATACTTGATAACATTGTACTCCATCTGCCAGGTCCTTGCCCACTCACTCAGCCTATCCAGATCCCTCTGCAGACTTTCCACACCCTCCGCACAATTTGCTTTTCCACTCATCTTCGTGTCATCAGCAAATTTCGTTACCCTACACTCAGCCCCCTCCTCCAGATCATCTATATAAATGGTAAATAGCTGAGGCCCCAGCATCGATCCCTGCGGCACTCCACTAGTCACCAACCGCCAATCAGAATAACACCCACTGATACCAACTCTCTGCCTCTTATTAGACAACCAATCCTCTATCCACACTAACACCCCCAACTCCATGCCCCCTAACCTTCTGAAGCAACCTTTTGTGCGGCACCTTATCAAACGCCTTTTGAAAATCGAGGAACACCACGTCCACCAGTTTCCCTCTGTCTACCGCACTAGCCACATCCTCATAGAAATCCAATAAATTCATCAAAGACGACTTCTCCTTAACGAATCTGTGCTGCATCTGCTCTATCAAACCATTCTTCTCTAGGTGCCTCGCTATTTCTTCTTTGATGACGGATTCAAGTATTTTTCCAACTGCAGATGTTAAACTAACCGGCCTATAATTCCCTGCCTTTTGCCTGCTACCTTTTGCTACCTCTGCATGTGAATAAGAGGATTCCATGAATTATGTCAATTCATGGGGTCACATGTTTGAAGGGGCTCAAAATTAATTGCTGCGCAGGCCTGGTGTTGTCTCAGCTGTGAAACATTAATCTGTTGTCAAAACTGAATTCTCTGTTCGTGTACCTACCCTGCAAGGTGTTTGCTGCGGGCATGCACAATCTGGACTTGGGAGTGTTTGCACAGTACATAGCAGAACCCTTAAGAGTATTGATAGGCAGAGGGATCATCAGCCAGGGCACTGAGTTTAAAAATGAATAGAATATTAGTTAGGCCACACTTGGAATATAGTGTTCAATTCTGATCGTCACGCTACCAGAAAGGTATGAAGGCTTTGGAGAGGGTACAGAAAAGATTTACCCCAGAACGTTGCCTGGTATGGAGAGCATTAGCTATGAGAAGAGGTTGGAGAAACTTGGTTTGTTCTTACTGGAATAGCAGAAGTTGAGGGGTGACAGAAGTCTACAAGATTACGAGAGGTATGGACAGAGTGGATAGTCAGAAGGGTAAGGGATTTTAGTTCAGTCGGGCAGCATGGTCGGTGCGGGCTTGGAGGGCAGAATGGCCTGTTCCTGTGCTGTAATTTTCTTTGTTCTTCTTTATTCTTTGTACGCTCTCTAAACTCAAGAGAATGAGTATGTCCAATGTCTGAACTCTCAAGGATTATATCTGTGATATCACTCTGTATTGTCGATCAGAGGTTGGTGTCTGCTCTAATGACCTGCAGTCTGAGTACCACTGACTGGATTAAATTGCAGGCAGAATGCGGGCTGAGTAGTGTCCAATTATACCTCACTCTTCCTTCTGTTGTTTGGACATTGGAGGCAGTGTTTGACTATAATTGAAGTGGGACATAAATTTCCAGTCTCAGGTAATGATAGCAGTTTACATTTCTTGCTAAAATGTCGAACTTTCCAGCAAATTCATTTTGGCTTTCATTTTCCAATAACAGATGCAAATGATTGTTTATGATAAAAACAATGCTAAAAAAAAACGACTATTATGCCTCATACTCACCAGCTATTAGTAGCTTACAATGAGGTGGACAAGTCTTCAACTTTTAGATTTAATACTGCTTCATCGTGGTATGTTTTGGAGCCAATGAAACATATGTAATTCCCTTAATCTGATATTTTTATCTTCTTCAGTTTAAGAGAAGCATTTCCACTGAAAAACATATCTTTAAAAAGTTCCATCCTCCCCAGATAAGCTTTGTTCTGCATATCAGGTCAATCCTGTCCACCAGCGTGTAAATGAACTGGTGAAGCAGAGTTGAACGTAAACCATTGAACCTCTAGGTTAATCAGAGATATAACTGGTATCAAATGGCATGCTAATACAATATCTTCACCAACAGTGACTATGATGGGACCGTCTGGCACAAGAACATAGAATCTCTTTGTAAAAGACAACATTTCAAAACATCGATACACTTCTTACAGGAACAGATTTGATTTACTGAGTGTTAGTTCAAAGGAAACGTACAAAATTCATTTTTTAATGTTATTATATTTTTAAAAATCACAAATCTGAAAATAAATTCAGAATAATGTTTACATTTACAGATTCACCAAATGCAGTCCATGTGAACATATCATCAGGTGATAAATGAGCATTCTAACCAGTAATCTCAACTTGCACCAAAGATAGATTGGTACAAATGGTGAAACGTCCCTCAGGGCTTCAGTGTTACAAAACTAAGCTTGACACTGAGCCACATTAAGATAGATCATCAAAAGTTTGGAGTTTTAAAGAGCATCATAAAGGAGAAAAGAGTGGTATAAAGGTTTAGAGAGGGAATTGCAGGGTTAGGAGCAAGGCAGCTGAAATCACAATCACCAATAATAGGGAAATTAAAATTGGGGACACGTAATAGCATGGAATTAGAGGTCACAGATTAACTTGGGGTTTGTGGGCCTGGGGAAGATTACAAAGACAGGGAGGGGCAGAGCTGTGAAGGGATTTGAAAACAAGGATAAGAATCTTAAAATTGAGAGATTGCTTAACCTGGGGATAAATTAGATAAAACAAATTACTGTGGATGCTGGAATCTGAAAGACAGAAAACACTGGAAAATTTGAAGAGTCATCCACTCAAAACATTAGCTCCGATCTCTCTCTTCAGATGCCATCAGACCTGCTGAGGTTTTCCAGAAATTTTGTTTAAAATTAGAGGATAACTGAGAAGAGGGTGCTGTTCTAGTTGCAAAATTATAGGAAGGATGTGATTGCACTAAGGAGCGTGCAGAGGAGATTCACCAGAATGATGCCTGGGGTTGAATATTTAAGTTATGAACCCAAGTTGGATAGGCTTGGGTTGTTTTCGTTGGAGCAGAGAAGACTGAGGGGTGATCTGATTGAGGTGTACAAGATTATGAAGGACTTGAAGTTAGCTTTGTTCTCTCTGCACAGATGCTGTCAGACCTACTGAGATTTTCCAACATATTTTGTTTCAGATTAGAGAATATATGGGAAGAGGGTTAGGTGTTTTTTTAATGAAAACTCACACAATAAATTAGCTCAAAAGGTGAAGATGTGCATTGATTCAAAACAAGCTGCCAGTCATGAATCTAAGATTTGCACTAATAATTTCATTACTTACCCAACATTATCCAGCATGAAAAGCCAGAAGGAACAGAATAATGAAGCATCTTCCTTTCATCATTGGAAAAACTGTTACAGTGTTCACCTGAGAAGACAATCCATGGTTAAAATATTTAAAGATATATAACATATATTTGCATTGAAATCAAGTATGTTACCACATTCTTTCAGTTCTATTTTTTGTTATTTAAGTCATTAAAGGAAATCAGTTAGCACCTCTTGTAAAAAAGTGTGGAATTTCAGCCAAACACATTGAACACGTGCAATATCTCACAGCACAGGCTCAGGTCTGACAGATTTTACTTGTGGCTTGTCCCTGTTTTTGAGTGAGTACATTTTTTCTAGATATTCTAATGAAAAAATTACAGAATTTACAAACTTCCGTTATGCTTTAGAAGAAAATCAGAACATGCCTCAAGACAATTCTCAAATACCACAAAGAAACAGATCCAGAAGTGTTATCATGAATATGTTAAGCTGCAAAAAGTCAAAATACAGGAGCACGCTTACAGTGGGAGCATACCCTCTTCTATATAATGATGACTGCCTTATAAACAATAAATATAGTACACTATCTTGAAAGTATAAGTAAGTCTCTGTTCCATCTGGAAGGGATGTCAGAGGCCTTCTGCCTTCAGAGATTGGTGGACAAACAAGCCACAAAATTTCCTAGCCTCATGTTGTTTATTGTATATTTTCTTGTTAAATACTCCTTCCAAAGTGTATCACCTCACAATTTTTGGGGTTAAATTCAATCTACCACTCCTTTGTTCTTTTTTGTATATCAAACCCTTGGTCAAGGTTTAAGCACTGACTGTTCATTTGTCACATAGTGAAGTAAAGGAAGGAAAAAAATATCTTTAAAGAAATGTACAATGAAAGTAAAACAGAACTATGTGTTGCCAAAATGTATATTATAAGAAAACTTCATAGAATCGTGGAATGGTTACAGAAAGAGATGATTCAGCACAATGTGTCTTCCCTGGCTCTCTGACGGAGCAATTCATGTAGTGCCAACACATGGTCTTCTTCCGTAACCCTGCATATTCTTCCATTTCAGATAATAATCCAATTCCTTTTGAATGCCTTGTTTGATTCTTCCATAACCCTGCATATTCTTCCATTTCAGATAATAATCCAATTCCTTCTGAATGCCTTGTTTGATTCTTCCATAACCCTGCATATTCTTCCGTTTCAGATAATAATCCAATTCCTTTTGAATGCCTTGTTTGAACCTCCCCCCCTACCCCCACCTCTCCCACACACTTGCAGGCAGTATATTCCAGATTCCACTTGCTACATGGTTATAATACTCCAAAATTCCCTGGATTGATGTGGGTAAGATTCCAGTGGATTGGAAAAATTAATGAGATGCCCTTATTCAAAATAGGTGGGAGGATTCAAGTAAGAAGTAGCTCTGATGAAGGGTCATCCTGACTCAAAACATTGGCTCTATTCTCTCTCCATAGATGCTGTCAGGCCTGCTGAATTTCTCCAGCATTTTGTTTTTGTTTCAGATTCCAGCATCCACTGTATTTTGCCTTTAAATTATAGACCAGTTAGTTTAATATCTCCGTTGGGAAATTGTTAGAATCCATTATCAAGGAAGTAATAACAGGATATTCAGAAAGTCAAAATGCAATCCATCAGAGTCAGCATGATTTTATGAAGGGTAAATCATGTTTGACTAATTTGCTAGAGTGCTTTGAAGTTGCAATAAGCCAAATAGATAATGGGGATCCTGTAGATATAGCATATCTGGGCTTCCAGATGGCATCTGATAAGATGCCACACAGAAGGTTAATACACAAGGTAAGATCACAAGATTAGGGGTAATTTATTAGCTTGGATAGAAGACTGGCTGCCACTTATCTGATGAAGGAGCAATGTTCCAAAAGCTAGTAGCTTTTGCTACCAAATAAACCTGTTGGACTTTAACCAGGTGTTGTGAGACTTCTTACTGTGTTTACCCCAGTCCAACGCTGGCATCTCCACATCAGAACTGACAGAAGGCAGAAAGTTGGGATAAAAAGGTCTTTTTTTGATTGATAACTAGTGAAGTGCCACAGGGTTTGGTCCTCGGCTTCAATTATTTACATTCTATATTAATGACTTGGATACAGAGATAGACGGCACTATAGCCAAATTTGCAGATGACACTAAAATAGGTGGGATAGTAAGTTGCAATAAGGAAATAAGAAATATTTAAATGGATATCGATAAGTTGGGCATGTGGGCCAAGACATGGCAGGTGGCATTTAATGTGGATAAGTGTACGGTTATCCATTTCGGTTGGAAAAATGAAATGGCCCCTTATTACCCAACTGGAGAGAGACTAGGGTGTGCTTTGATGCAGAGGGATCTGGGTGTCCTTGTGCATCACAGTCACAGAGAAGTATGTTGTTTGGAAAACATTAGACACTTTGACCAGTTGATATGAAAATCCATTTACCCAGGTGCTCTTACTCATCAGATTGAGAAATGGTATGATTAGATTTGCGATTAACCCAATATTATTAATAAACATTTATCATACAAATTCTATATGAAAACAATTCAAATTCATAATACTCAATATCTTTTGCAACCTGTTTCAGATTTCTAAAACTACCTGTGTCAATAAACTTGATCGAACTGCTGGGTCCAATTTGTTGAGCACTTTTCGAACTTCTTCATGACAGTTGGTCTTGTACATCCTCTTCTGTCGGCAAGAGGCTGCAGGGGTTAAGTCTTCACTGAGGGATGGTCTCCAGGTGTCTGTTCTTATTTCCCCCCTATTCACAGCATTCTAGAAGGTTCTCTGGCTTGCAGCCAATAAGGGCACAGGGTGGAGTCACAGCATCCAATGAAGTAATTCCCTCTAGGTGTCCAGTTTCAGGAGCACTGGGTACACAGATGTCCTTTCCATGTAAAGTAATGGCAGGATTCCAAGGTACCAGGGAGTCTGGCTGAAACTGGGGAATACACAAAACACTATCCTTCTTTTGTCAGGGCTGAGTACCTCCAGTGTCAGCTTTTGCTCGCCTCTGACTTGTCTGTTTTGAACTTGACTAGTCCAAATTTTTATCGCACCTGGCTGCAGAGGTCATTGGCTGCTGTGTAATTTAGGTTGTCCAATTCTGTGTCAGGCCTAGCTGCTCAGGTCATTGGCCAATCGGCCACAACTGTTGTGCAGGGACAGCAAATAATAAGGAAAGCAAGTGGAATTTTGGCATTTAAAGCTAAGGAGTAGAGTATAAAATCAAGGAAGTCTTGCAACAGCTATACAAGGCATTGGTGAGACTGTACCTGGTGTACCATGTACAGTTTTGGTCTGTTTATTTCAGGAAGGGTGTCGTGGCATTGAAGATAGTTCATAGGAGGTTCACTAGATTGATTCCAGAGATGAGGAGTTTGTCTTATGAAGAACGATTGAGCAGTTTAGGCCTATACTCCCTAGAGTTTAGAGATGACATGTGCCATGACAGCACAGTGGCACAACGATTAGCACTACTGCCTCACAGTGCCAGGAACCCGGGTTTGATTCCTGGCTTGGGTTACTATCTATGTGGAGTTTGCACATTCTCCCCATGTCTGTGTGGATTTCCTCCAGGTGCTCTGGTTTCCTCCCACAGTCCAAAGATATGTGGGTTTGGTGGCTTGGTCATGCTAAATTGCCCCTTAGTGTTGGGTGTCCAGCTAGGGTAAATGCATGGAATTATGCCTGAGTGAAATTGTGGTCGGTGCAGATTTGATGGGCCAAATGGCTTCCTTCTGCACGGTAGGGATGCTATGATCATACTGAATGTCTCGAGGGGTTGAATTGCCTACTCCTGCTCCTAATTCTTATAATAAAAGATATTGACAAAGTAGACACAGAGTGGATGTTTCCTCTTGTGGGGCAATCTAGACAAGAGGTCATGGTTTTCGGATAAGAGGTAGCCGATTTAAAACAGAGATGAGGAGAAACTACTTCTCTCAAAGGGTTGGGAATCTGTGGAATTCACTACCCCAAAGTGCAGTGGATGCCAGCACATTGAATAATGGGCAGGAAAGTGGCATTGAGCCATAGAACCCTACAGTGCAGGAGGCCACTCAGCCATCGAGTCTGCACCAATCACAATCCCCCCCAGGCCCTATCCCGTAATCCCACATATTTAGCCTGTTAATCCCTTTGACACTAAGGCCAATTTAGCATGGCCAATCCACCTAACCTGCATATCTTTGGACTGTGGGAGGAAACCAGAATACCCAGAGGAAACCCATGCAGACATGAGAATGTGCAGATTCCACACAGACAGTGACCCAAGCGAGGAATCAAACCCAGGTCCCTCGCACTGTGAGGCAGCAGTGCTAATCACTGTGCCACCATGCCGCCCACGGTGACATTACTCATGATGGTATTGAATGGCAAAGCAGGCTCAAGAGGCTGAATTGCCTACTCCTGTTCCTAGTTCTCATGTTCTCATGCAAAGCTTTTTACTCAAGTCATTATCGCTCCCTATGCCGCCAACCTAAATGTATACCCTCTTGTTCTTGATCCTTCCATCAATGGGAACAACTACTCCTGATCTACTCTGTCCAGATCCCTCATGAATTTGAGTAACTCCAACAAATCTCATGATTTGGAACATATCTATCAAATCTCCTTGCAGCCTTTTCTTCTCCAAGAAAAACAGCCATAACTTTGCAAACCTAACAAATGAAGTTTCTCATCCCTGGGACCATTCCATAACATTCTAAAGCATTCACATCTTTCCTAAGTGTGGTGTCTAGAATTGGATGCAATCATCCAGGTGAGACCAAACCAGTGTTGTATAAAAGTTTCAGATGACCTCCTTTCTTTTGTAATCTGTGCCTTATCAATAAATACTAGGATGCTGTGTGACTTATTAACCACTTTCTTAACCTGTCCTGCCAAATTTCAATTAAGCAAGCGCCCATATACTTGGGTCTCTAACCAAAATCTTCTTGTTGTACCTGTTAATTCTCAGATATTTTCAACCAGTTTGCTTACTCCAAGGTTTTGCCCCGGTGCCTTTATTTGCAAGATGGACAGAGGACAAACACAAGTAAAGGTTCAACAAGTTTACTAATAACAACACTACTAATTCTTAAATTACCCACATAAAACAAAAGGATACCCCAGATTCAAGTATACGACCCACAAAGATGATTTGGTTAAACTGAAGGCTCAATTCTCTGAGTCCCTCTGGTCCGTCGTCACGAAGCTGAGTCTTGATGGCAGCTTCTTCCTTCCTTCCTTCTCTGGCCAGTCTTCCAAATGGTCAAGGGTCACCTCCTTCATCGAGTCTTCGCTGCTGGTGTCTGAAAATGTGTTCCTTTATCCCCCTGCCTGCTTGCCTTTCCAGAAACTTTTCTGGCTTCCCGCCAATGAGGTCCCAGGAGGGGGTTCCAAAACCCGTGGGTTTCTTGATGTCTGCCTCACAGGACACCAGGGTCCACCTCTAGGTGTCCATCGCCATGCTGTTGCTTACATGTAACCTGTTATCAGATTAAGCCAACTGCAGGAACTCGCAGTGACACAAAGTCTGGCCCGATCTCGACTTCTAACAATAGGCTGGTGCATTTCAATGGAGTGCAATGATCTCCTGCTAAGTATGGGTGCAATGACCTTTGATGGGTGATTGATGAATCAGGCCCAGACATGTTTGTGTATTGTACAAATTGGCCTGCCCGAGGTTTGACTGTGTTTGATGTTAATATGCCCAATCCTTTAATTAAGGATATCCAATTTTATCAGCCTTAAAACTAGGCCCTGTTTATATTACATTCTCAAGGGCAATGAGGCATGGGTAATAGATAGGAGAAATAATAGTGTAGTGGGAATGTCACTGGACTAGTAATCCAGAGGGGGACACAGGTTCTAATCCCACCCTGGCAGCTGGTGGAAGTTAAACTGAATTAATAAAATCTGAAATTGAAATCTGGAATCTCTCTGAAACTATTGTGAGTTACTGTAAACCCTATTTCATTCATTAATATCCTTTAGGAAAGAAAATCTGCCATTCTTACTCAGTTTAGGTGATTCCAGCCCTTAACTGCCCAATGAAAGAGGCTAGCAAGCCATTCAGTTCAAAGGCAATTAGTATCCAGCAATTTACCTCAGCCACTTTGTACAGTACTTAACATACTTTATTGGAAAATGAGTTTCTCTACAATTCCTTACAAGATGGCAATGATCTAACACATCTTGACCTTAGTTTTGGATGCCACCACAGTAGAAATGTCCACACTCTAAGTTTAAATGTATTTATTAGTGTCACAAGCAGGCTTGTTCCTTCCCTTTTACTTTTTTTTAAATTAGTGCTCCTCTATTAAAAAGATACATTTGTTTTTCTTTTAATGTGCTTCCTTACAGTTTCGTTAAGACAATTTGAAGGTACAGATATCCAATGAGGTTCAGTTACACAGATTTCCTCACATATCTCTCACTCCTACCTAGTTATGAATCTACCCAGGATGAAAATGTAATGAAGCTACTGTGAAGATCCCTTACTCGCCACACTCTAGCACTGTTCGGATGCACTGCATTAGAATTTAGCACAGCCAATATACCGAACCAGCACATCTTTCAGACTAAAGGAAGAAACTGGGGTGCAGAGGAAGCACACACAGACACGGACAGAATGTGCAGACACCCACAGTCACAAGCTGGGAATTGGACCAGGTGCCTGGCGCTGTGAGGCAGCAGTGCTAACGACTGTGCCATCATGCTACCTCGATCAAACCAGTCATAATTTCAAAAGACCTTTGCCACATCATCCGACACTCTATTTTCGAAATCCCACCTCAATAACTGCAGTTTACCACCATCTTCTCAAAGTCAATTAGGGCACGGGTCAGCAGAGTCCATAACCCACAAACTAATATAAAATAAGTTTGTAACTGTGACTGTGAATCAAAAAGCGATTACACGGATCAGCACTAGATCAAACAGCTGACCACAAATAAAAGCTGGTACAGCAGGAGCTCGCAAACAAATTCTAATCTATTTGTCACTTCGCATTCCAGTGGTATTGAAAATTATTCAACAGAAACTTTCACTTCCGGCAGCAGGAAATTGCAGTACAATAGGGTTAGAAAGTCGCTCTCGGTATTTGGTCAGGAAAGACAGAGGGACAACGATTCATCTCAAAGCCTATAATAGAAAAAAAACCCAAAAACTGAAGTTTCTCCCCTCCCCCCAGCTGACATTAGAGGCCAACAGAGTGGGACATGGTAGCAGGCTTAATACCCACGAACCCTGATTAAAAACCCCAAAATCAACTCTTTAATTCAGTGATGCCCACCCAATCCCGTGAGGAGAAATATTCCTGAAGCCACTGACCTGTTCAACATTTCGAGCAGCCGCTTCCTATCTCCGCGGGAGCTTCCTTATCCAGAACTTCCTGACGGAAACTTGTCTCGGCTCTTCCTAGGTAGGTTTGCAACTGGGTAGGAGTGAGAGACAAGTGAGGAAATCTGTGTAGTTGAACCTCATTGGATACCTGTACCTTCAAATTGTCTTAACAAAACTATAAGGAGAATATGCAAACGCCACACAGACGGTAACCTGAAGCCGGGTCCGTGACGCTGTGAGGCAGCAGTGATAGCCATCGCATAAGGACTTGAAATGTTAACTCTGTTTCTATCTCCACAGATGCTGCCAGACCCACAGTATTTATCCAGCATTTTCTGTTTTTATATTAAACAGGTAAAGCTAAATAATAATACTTGCATTATCGACTATGCCCTCCAGTTCCTGCAGTGCTCACTGGTCTCTGTTGAATGATAGGACACTGTCAACTTCATCTCTAGGGTCACCCCAGTATGGGCAAGTCTCTGGAAGAGAGGCAGCAGTTTGAGTAACCCTATCAGAGGCCACCTCCAACTTGGAAGCTCAGAGACACATCTTGTCCGGGTTTCCTAGTTCCTTTCTTCACAGAAAACACATTTTATTATTTAACTGCAAAATATATATTTTTATAAAAGGCAGTCAATTTAAAATACTATAAAAATATAATTATCAGGACAGCCAATCTTCCTACCATTTCTGTTCATTGCGTCCAAAGCAAGTGTAAATATTTTCAGTAGTAGAGGAAAGGAAATCTGGCAACAGCAATGCATATTTTCCTCAATTACATTAAGTAAGCAGATTTCAGAGAAATAAATACACACATATATAGAGATGAGAGTTGAAAGTAAATGGTTGCACTAATGAATCAGATGAATGAGTGGTGGGGTTGCCAACTTGCTCATACTGACCAAATTTGAAATGGATGCATTCAAACTAGAGTGTCAGTGAGGTGCTATGTCATCAAGTCACACAGAGGCAGAAGTGATTTATTGATTTATTTATTATTATCACGTGTATTGGGATAGAGTGAAAAGTATTGTTTCTTGCAAGCTATACAGACAAAACATACCAAAGATGCTTCTAGCAAGGGGAGGGGCACAAAGATGTAACTCTCACATGTATTTAAGGCACTGTGAGCAGAGGATAGGATTTAATGGTGACTTTTGTAAAAAGTCATAAAATCTCACCTGAGGTCAACCACATTTCCATCCACCCCTTGCCCGCTCCGATTCCCATGATGGGCTGGACGGTAAAATTCCGGCATTTGTTCCATTCGTTCTTTGCAAGTCTGTTAGAGGTATAAATAAGTACTATGTTGCAATGACCTGTCTGTGCTTCATGTTTTTCATAGGGGCAGGCCTCATTAGTGCCTTACATTGATTTACGGGAGCAGCAAACTTCATTGCCGAGATTGTGAGGCAGCACTGGGGTCATTGCATGGTATTGCCTTCCCAAAAATGTGTTCAGTAGATGGTGCCCTTGGACTAAGATGGAAGCCAACCCTTGATATCCAAGCTGAAGGAGCACTGAATCAATACTTTTCTAGTGCTGTCATCAGGATCATTGTGGCTGTCTCCTCATTCTCACTCTCTGTCTGCCCAGGCTCTTCATCGTATCCATCTAATTGATTTCACCTCCTTTGCTCCCTCCCAGAACCATCCTCACTTTTCACCCTACCAACCTTCACATTCAAAGTGTCACCCTTCGCCATTGCTGCCAACTCCAGCATGATGCCACCACAAAACATACTTTCTCCTTACTCCATCTGGGTCACTCTGGTTCACTCCATCAGAGCCAACTTACCCGCTATCCATGGCACCTTCCCATGCAATCATAGAAGATGCAACAACTTCATCTTTATCTCGATCCTGCTTACCATCACAGGGCTCAAGCATGCTTTTAAGATGCACGTACACCTCCTTTAATCTGGTCTATTGCAGTTGCTGCTCCCAGAGCAATCTACACTACATCAGAGAGACCAAACGCAAATTCAGAGACCGCTTTGCAGGACAACTTCGGTCCATCCGCAGCAGGACCCAGACCTTCCTGTCATTTGCCATTTCAACACACCATCCTGCTGTCTTGTCCACATGTCTCTCTTTGGCCTGTTGCAATGTTCAAGTGAAGCCCAGTGCAAGCTGAAGGAACAGCACCTCCTCTTCTGATTAGGCATATCACAGCCTTCCGGACTGAACACCGAGTTCAACTTCATTAATAAGTGTGTAGAAGACTATGTGCCAAAGAAACCAATCCGCGTGTTTCCCAACCAGAAACCATGGATGAACAGGGATATCCACTGCTTGCTGAAGTCTAGCTCTGAGGTGTTCAAGTCAGGCAATCCTGACCTACATGATCAAAGAAAACTGGACCAAGCTAGAGTCGTAGGCTAGGCACATGGACCCACAAGGTCTGCAAGGCATAACAGGCTACAAGCTGAAGGCATATAAGATCACTGGCTCCAATGCACCCCTCCTTGATGAGCTCAATGCATTCTATGCCCGTTTTGAACAAGAAGTCAGCGAGAGCACGCCCTCCACACTGGAAGTCTTGCATGAACCTGTATTTGACGTCACCACTGCAGATGTCAGAACAATCTTCTCGACCGTCAACCCACAGAAAGCGACTGGCCCGGATGGGGTACCCAGATGATCCTCCTTTGTGGATCAGCTGGCAGGAGTATTCACAGACATCTTCAACCTCTCTTTCCAACAATCTGAGGTCCCTATCTGATTCAAGAAGTCGACCATCATCCCAGTACCAAAGAAAAGCCAAGCAGAGTGCCTTAATGACTATCGTCAAGCGGCTCTGACATCCATCATTATGAAGTGCTTCGATAGGTTAGTCATGGCACAAATCAATTCCAGCCTCCCAAATTACCTGGATCCACAACAGTTCATCTACTGCCACAACAGGTCCTTGGCCGATGCCATTTCCCTGGCCTTGCACTCAAAAGACACCTATATCAGACTAATATTTGAATATAGCTCAGCCTTGAACATCATTATTCCTACAAAACTAATCTCCATGGCCTAGGCCTCAGCTCCTCCCTCTGCGAGTGGATCCTGAACTTCCTAACCCACAGACCACAATCAGTAAGGAAATGCAACAACACCTCCTCCACAATCATCCTCAACATTGGTGCCCCATAAATTTGTGTTCTCAGCCCCTACTATATTTTATGAACCTATGGCTGTGTGGCCAAATTCCCCTCCAATTCAATTTTCAAGTTTGCTGATGACAACACCATAGTGAATCGGATCTCAAACAATGACAAGACACAGTACAGGAATGAGACACAGAATCTGGTGAACTGGCGCAGTGACAATAATCTCTCCATCAATTTCAACAAAATGAAGGAGATTGTCATCAAATTCAGGAAGCGTAGTGGAGAATATGCCCCTGTCTACAGCAACGGGAATGAAGTAGAAATGGTCAAAGGCTTCAAGTTTTTTGGTCTCCAGATCACCAAGTGTGTCCTGGTTTCCCACCACCACCACCACCACCACCCCCCACCCACCCCACGCCGACACTATAGTTAGGAAAGACCACCAATGCCTCTACTCTCTCAGAAGACTAAGGAAATTTGTCTACGATTCTCGCCAACTTTTACAGATGCATCATAGAAAGCATTCTTTCTGTTGTATCACAGCTTGGTATGTCTCCTGCTCTGCCCAAGGCAAAGAAGAAACTACAAAAGGTCATGAATAAGCCCAATCCATCAAGCAAACCAGCTGCCCATCCATTGACTCTGTCTGCACTTCCCGCTGCATCAGCAAAACAGCCAGCATAATTAAGGACCCCATGCACCCCAGACATACCCTCTTCCACCTTCTTCTGTCAGGAAAAGGATACAAAAGTCTGAGGTCATGTCCCAACTGACTCAAGAGCAGCTTCTTCCCTGCTGCCATCAGACTTTTGAATGGACCTACCTATCATTAAGTTGATCTTTCTCTACACCCTAGCTATGGCTGTAACACTATATTCTGCACTCTCGTTTCCTTCACTATGAAAGATATGCTTTGTCTGTATAGCACTGTATACTAATACGTGTGACAATAATAAATCAAATCAACAACTTACAGCATGAATGTTCTCGGCCACTTCCACTCCATTCCTATTTATTTTATTTTGTTTCTTTTTAATTCAATTCTATTCTTATATATTGTTCATATATATATATTTAATTTCAATTTCTTCTATCGTCCACTTCAAAATCTCAGCATCCATCTTATTTTTGCCCCTTAGAGTCCTAAGATACATAGGTTAGAGAGATTAGCAGGTAAATATGTAGGGATATGGGGGTAGACCTGGGTGGGATTGTGATCGGTGCAGACTCGATGGGCCAAATGGCCCCCTTCTGCACTGCAGGGTTTCAATGACATCTATGATTTTTTTCCCTCTCACCACTCCTCATCAAGGCCATCTGACACATACTTTTACTCGCTGGGTCTATTCTCTCTCCACAGTCCTGCTGGGACTTTCAAGCATTTTCTGCTTTTGCCTCAGGTTGTCCTTTCACACTTGCATCTTTGTTCTGCCATCTAGACTTTCCAGTCTCCTAACAGACGCTGTTAGTATTATTTATCACCACCATTCACACTCCCTTTTTCTTTCTATCTATGACATCCTGGTAAATTACATCAATCCCACTCCACACCCTTACAATATTCCGCAGGTGGAGGTCCACCTCGTTGTCAAACGAGGGGCATGCACACGGTGGGTCATGCGTGGGCTGCTCTTGGATGTTCCAGGAGTGGCCTAGTACTTCGTGTCGGTGTGTGTGCTTGATCCTGGGCCGGTAGACGGGCGCCGCAACAGCTCGGTGACTAGCACTGCTAGCTGTGCAGATACATGGATTTGGGCCTGTGTCTGTGGGAGTTTGTGCATTCTCCCTGTGGTTGCGTGGGTTTCCTCCGGGCGCTCCGGTTTCCTCCCGCACCCCAAAGATGTGCTCTTAGGCTGATTGGTTTACCAAATTGACACTATTCTCCCCTGAATCTGGCTAAGTTAGGGGTTCCATTTGTAGACACGCAGGGTAGAATAGGTGTAGGGTGATGCGGCGGCGCGGGCTCGTTGGGCCAAAGGGCCTGTTTCCCGTGCTGGGTTGTTCTTTGTTAATAAAAATCTTGTCCTATTTTCTTTGTCTTCAGCTCTGACAAAGGGTCACCCAGATTTGAAATGTTAACTCTATTGTCTCTCCACAACTGCTGTCAGACCTAGTGAATTTTCCCAGCAGTTTCCGTTTTTGTTTCAGAATCCAGCATTTGCAGAATTTTGCCTTTATCTTAATGTTTCACTTACTGCTGCTTCTCTTTTGCTGCAATTGTATAGGGCATTAGTGAGGCCACATCTGGAATATTGTGTGCAGTTTTGGTGTCCTTACCTGAGGAAAGCTGTCCTTGCTAATAGAGGGAGTACAGCGAAGGTTTGCCAGGCTGATTCCTGGGACGGCAGCTCTGTCATATGAGGAGAGACTAAGTTGGTTAGGATTATATGCACCAGAGTTTAGAAGAATGAGAAGGGATCTCATAGAAACTTATAAAATTCTAACAGTTATACAGGGTAGATTTAGAACATTCCCAATGGCATGGGAGTCCACAACTAGGGGTCATAGTCTGAGGAAAAGGAGTAAACCTTTTACAACTGAGGTGAGTAATTTCTTCACCCAGTGGGTGATGAATGTGTGGAATTCATGATCACAGAAAGTAGTTGAGGCCAAATTGTTGTGAGATTTAAACAAGAAATTAGATGTAGCTCTTGGGGCTAAAGGGATATGGAGCAAGGGGGGAATCAGGATATTGAATTCAATGATCAGCCATAATCAAAATGAATAGCGGAACAGACTTGAAGGGCCGAGTGGCCTACTCCTGTTTCTATTTCCTGTGTCTCTATGTTTCTTCTAGTAATGACTACCCTGAAGAAATACTACTCCTCTCTGACAGAATTAACATTTGTGTCTTTTATCCTCTCTACTTTCATTGCTTTCCATTTTGCTCTTGGTGATTTGACAAGGTGTTTACCAATATTCACCCTTAGCAAGTGTCTCCATCACCGACTCCCACACGGACTGCAATTGAAGTCCCATCCCTCATATTTCGCATCCACTACAGATTACAAGTATATCCAGAATATGCACTGTTCCTCAGCCTGCTATTCTCGCCGCATCCTGAGATCCATGCTTAGTGCCATGTGATACCATATGCAATCACTGATATCTCCCTCCAGCAACACCAACTCACACTAACTCAAAGCTGTCCTTACCCCCAGTTTCATTACATTCTTTGTCTCATTTGATGCCTCAACAAGGAACTTTTTCTCTTCCTTTCAGGTATTAAGGAATGCAGGCACCAACAACTCATCAATGCCAACACCCATCCAGGACCCTCCTCCTGTCCCCATTCCTTGGACCCCATCCACCACCCCCCCCCCAACCTCAACCTTTGTATTCACCAAACCTTTTGAACGTTCCCTGTCTGAGGTTGAACAGGCTGTACTCAGCAAAGACCTTGGGTGTGTACACTTAAGTCTTCACCTCAATGAATTTTGGGCTCGACATGATGATGAACTCTGCTTCACCAACTTTGTCTCCATGTTCACTCCTTTGGGCAGGAGTCCCCTTTGAACCCTCCCCCGCCAACCCCCCCCCCCCCCCCCAAACAGATCCTTTCACCTGCCTCCAATATTCTCCCTCCACCTGGACCCATCCCTCCAGCCTCTTAATTGCTCTTGATTTTTTTCAGTGAGAACTGTTGATGTGCCATTGGCTGTCTCAATTTCTCTGTTCCTGTCATCCTGTCTCCTTCTGAACTTGCTGTTCTTCGCTCTGAGGTTGAAACCTAACTTTACCATCAAACCCGCCAACAAGGATAGTGGTGTTTTTGTCCGGCGTACTGACCTCTACCTCACAGAGGCTGAGCACCAACTCCCAGGTGCTTTCTCCTATCTTCTCTTGGACCACGTCCCCACTGCCAAACATCAAGCCACTGTTTCCAGGACTATTAATGACCTCATTTCCTCCTGAGTTCCTTCCTCCACAGCTTTCATTCTCATCGTCTCACCTCCGTCATAAAATCTACAAACAGGACTGCCCGGTCGGCCCATCATGTCAGCCTGTTCCTGCCCCGCTGAATTAATTTCTTCCTAACTTGACTCCATCCTCTCCTCTTGTCCAGTCCCTTCTCACATTCATTCTCTGATGCCCTATGCCATATCAGCAACTTTCAGTTCCCTTGCCCAAATCGTTTCCTTCTTGCCGTGGATGTTCAATCCCTCAACTCGACTGCCCACAAGGATGACCCAACAGATCTTCGCTTCTTCCTCGAACAGAGACCTAAATGATCCCCATTCACTACTACTCTCCTCCATTTGGCTGAACTTGTTCTCTCATTCAACAATTCCTCCTTTGTGTGATTTCCTCCAAAAAAATGATGTGCCCATGGGTACCCTCATGAGTCCCAACAATAGCTTTCTCTTTATGGGGGATGTAGAATATTCCTTGTTCCAGTCCTACTCCACCTCTTCCCACCACTCTTCGTCAGTACAATAATGACTACTTTGGTGCTAATTCGTGTTCTTGTCTGGACTTGGAAAGATTTATCAGTTTTGCCTCCAATTCCCACCCATCTTATCACCTTAACATGATCCACTTTTCTTCATCTCTCTGTCTCCATTTCTGGTGATGGACTGTTCACTATATCCATTACAAGTCCACAGCTTTTTTTATTCATTCGTGGGATGTGGGTGTCACGAGCTGGGTCGACATTTATTGCTCATCCCTGAGGGCAATTAAGAGCCAAACACATTAATGTGGGTCTAGAATCACCTTTGGCCAGACCAGGTAAGATGATAGATTTCCCTCCCTAAGGGACATTAGTGAATCAGTTGGATTTTTAATGACAATCAACAATGGTTTCATGGTCATCATTAAACACTTGATTCCAGATTCTATTTTAATCTTCTGCTATGGTGGGGATTCGAACCCAGATCCCCAGAGCAATACACTGCATCTCTGGATTACTAGTCCAGCAGCAATACCACTACCTTAATGCCTCCCCTTTTATGTCGACTACACGTCTTCACATCCCACATCCTGTAAGGAATCCATCCCACTCCATTCCTTCGCCTCCACCACAGGTTCCAATTATGCCACTTTCTGTGATAGCTGACATGTCTTCCTTCTCTCTTAATTGTGGTTTTCCACTCACTGCGGTTGATAAATATCTCAGCCACATCCAATCCATTTCCCACAACATCATTCTTACACCGCTCCCACCCAGAACCAGGAGAGAGCCTGCCTTGTTCTCACTTTTTCACCCCAAATGCCTCTACACTCAAAGGATCACCCTCTGCATTTCTGCCAAATCTAGCATGATGTTACCACAAAACACATCTTCCCCTTACTGCATTCCCCGTCAGTATTACATAGGTCTGTTCTATCCAGGAAACGGTGGTCCAGTCCTCCATCACACCAAACACATCACCTACTGTCCACAGCACCATCCCATGCAGTCATAGAAGGTGCAACACCTGCCCCTTTATTCCCTCCCTGCTCACCATCCCAGGTCCCAAGTATTCTTTTCAGATGAAATAATGCTTTAACCTGGTCCATTGCATTCACTGCTCCCAGTACAGTCTACAGTGGAGACACCAAACGCAGATTGGGTGACTGCTTTGCAGAATACCTTTGGTCCACTTGCAAGCAGGACTCAGACCTTCCTGTTGCTTGCCACTTCAATACACCATCCTGCTCTCTTGTTCACAAGACCATCCTTAGCTTGTTGCAATGTCCCCATGAAGCTCAACACAAACTGGATGAACAGCACCTCATCTTCCGATTAGACACCTCACAGCCTTCCGGACTGAATATTCAGTTCCACAACTTTAGAGCATGAACTCTCTCTCCTCCACCTTCACTCCATTCCCAGGAATTTCATTTCTTTTTATCTTTATTACTTTATATTCTCATTATATTTTTAATTTTAATTTCTTCCATCATTTCATTTGTCCACTTCTACATCTCACTTGCCATCTTATTTCTTACCTTTCCCCACCCCACTAGGGCCATCTGCCACATGCCTCAGGTTGGCCTTTAACAATCTGCATCTCTATTCTGCTATCTATACATTCCGATCTCTTAATAGATGCTGTCAGCACCATTCTTAGTGTTTATCACCACCATTTATATTCCCTTTGTCTTTTCGTCTAGGAAATCTTGGTCAATGACAACAAACCAACCCTGCCCCACCCCCCACATCACTACCATTCACCCTTCCAGTATAAATTATAAATCTTGTCCTATTTTCTTTGTCTTCAGCTCTGATGAAGTCAGAGTAGAAACTCTATTGTCTCTCCTCAGATGCATAGTAACTTCAGTGCAGTGCTAATGTAAGCCTACTTGAAACACTAATAAATAAACTTAAAAATGCTGTCAGACCTACTGAGATTTGTCAGTATCTTCTGGTTTTGTTTCAGATTCCAACATTCATAGTATTTTGCTTTTATCTTAGTGTCTAACTCACCATCACTTCTCTTCCAGGAATGCCTACCCAGAATAAACATTGCTTTTCTCTCAAAAGAATTTATGTTTATTTTATCTGTCCACTTTCATTGTTTTCATTTTGCTCTTGGTGTTCAACCAGGTGTTTACTAAAACTCACTCTTACAGCCATATTTCCTTCTTCAGCAGCTGTCTCCATCTCCGACTTACCCCACGTGAATTGCAACTGAAGTTGCACCCCTTGTGTTTCAAATCCACTCAGAATTTGGAGTCATCCAAGGGGACAAATTGGAAATAGTTGAGAACTTTAAGTTTCTAGATGTCCACATGACCAATAACCTGGCTCTGGTCCCTCCACAATGAAGTTATAAGTTAAGAAAGCCCATCAAGGTTTCTACTTTCTCATGAGGCTAAGGAAATTCAGCACGTCCACTACGACTCTCCACACTTTTTACAAATGCAGGAGCTTGGTATGCTCCTGTTCTGACCAAGACCGCAGAAACTTCAGAGTTGTGAATGTAGTCCAGTCCATCATGCAAACCAGCCTCCCATCCATTGACTCCATCTTCACTTCCCTCAGTAAAGTGTCCAGCATAATCAAGAACCGCACACCTTAGACATACTCTCTTCCACCTTCTTCCATCAGGACAAAGATACAAAAGTCTGAGATAAGCATCAACTTACTCGAGATCGCTTCTTCTTTGCTGCTATCAGACTTTTGAATGGACCTATCTTACATTAAGTTTATCTTTCTCTACACTGTAGCTATGACTGTAAACTACATTCTGCACCTTCTCCTTTCCTTCTCCTCTCTGTACTCCATGAACAGAATGCTTTATCTGTATAGCACACAGAAGAAACAATACTTTTTGTTATATACCAATACGTATGACAATAATAAATCAAGTCAAAAGATTACAGTTATCACCAGGACATAAACCTATTTTCACTATTACAACCTATTCTACGCTACTCTCACCACATCCTGAGTTCCACACTCAGTGCCATATGACACCATATGCACACACTTGGTGTCTCTCTCCAGCAGCATCGATTCAAACTCAAAACTGTCTTATCGCCAGTTTTGTTTCATTCTTCATCTCATCTGACCACTTAAACTTTTTCTTTCTTTCAGATGTTAAGGATTGCAAGCACCAACAACTCATCAATACCAATACCGATCCAGGATCCTCTTCCTCTTCCTGTCTCTTGGACCCCATCCCCCCACCCCCAACCACAACAGTTGCCCCTATTTACCAAAACCCTGACCATCCCTTCTCTGTGGCGCTGAATGTGCTGTACTCCATAAAAGCTTCATACGCTTATGTCCTCACCTCAATGAATTTTGGGTTCAACATATTGCTAAACTCTTCTTTGCCACCTTTGTCTCTGTGCTCGTCTTTAGGCAGGAATCCTGCACCCCTCCCTTTCACCCTAATTTCAACAGATCCTTTCACCTGCCTCCAATATTCTCCCTTCACCATGTCACATCCCTCTAGCCTCCTTCCTGCTCTTGATCTTTTTATCAAAAACTGTTGACATGTCATTGGCTGTCTCAATTTCTCTGCTCCTCTCACCCTGTCACCTTCTGAACTTGCTGTACTTTGCTCTCACAGGTCCAAACCTGACTTTCTCATCAAACTACAGCTTGGTGTGGCTTCTGCTCCGAGACTGTAGAAACTACAAAGGGTTGTGAATGTGGACCAGTCCATCATTGTTGGCAAGGATGGTGGTGTTGTTGTCTGGTATACTGACCTCTACCTCAGAAGCTAAGCGCCAACTCTCAGGTGCTTCCTCCTACCTTCTCCTGGACAATATTCCACCACCAAATATCAAGAGACTGTTCCCAGGACTGTCACTTGACTTCATCACCTCCCGAGATCCTCCCTCCACAGCTTCCAACCTACGGACTATCAACTCTGGATGGCCCACCTGTACTTTCTTCACAAAATCTCAAACAGCACTGCCCCGGTAGGCCCACTGTGTCAGCCTGGTCCTGCTCACTGAAATAATTTCTTCCTCTTGACTTAATCCTCTCTCCTCTTGTCCAGTCCAGTTCAGTTCAGTTTCTGGTCAACGTTAATGCCGAGGACCTCATCATCAGTCAACCAGTGGATAAGTGGAAAAATTCTTACAATGCTTGAAACATTCTTTAAAAGCTTCAAGAGAGCAAGATTCATTAGAACATAGAACACTACAGCACAAACAGGCCCTTCGGCCCACGAGTTGTGCCGATCACATTATTATGTCATGTGCATAACTTTTTGGCTTCTTTTAGAAACATGACTCATGCAACTCTCCAAAGAGAAAGTTGAGAATTACCTTCAGAATCTTCAGAGATAGTAGAACATCAACAACCTCAAATTGCTGTACGAAAAGTGAGGGCAAAACAATGCTCATTTCAACAAGGTGATCGAGTATTAGTGTTCAATTTGCCACAAATGAGAAACGGGTACCAGCCATAGTTTTAGCAAAAACAGTTCCAATTTCTTACACAGTTCAAATTAAAGCAAACTGCTTTGGCGATGCCATGCTGACCAATTGTTGTTTTCTCAAAACTATCTCCAGAAGTACCGACTTCATTAGTCGCTAGTGTTGTGAATATTAATATGGAAGACTTTGTTGAATATGAGGTGCCTGATGATTATGTCTTTGTTACTATACCATGTCAGAATGATGCAGAATTAGTTCCAAGAGAAGACGTGTCCATTGAAGTTCCAAATCATACTTCTAGGTTCAAGGATAACCAAATTCCAGAACATTGTATACAACCAGAGAGGAATCAACATTCATCAGATTGACTTTCCTATTGACTGTCTATAATGATTAATGGTGCATACTACTATGTCTAGAGTATTATTGATCCTATGAATAATATTGTAGTAATTTGTTGCTATGACCACAGAAGGTAAGGGGAGAGGGATGTTATATATTTAAGTGATTGCATTAAGAGTTCATTACATGATTTGATGATGTCATTCAGGTGTTTCACAGGCTGTTGCTTAATTTCTGTACAGCTCTTACCTTGTTATTGTTAACATGTGTACAAACCACATCTTTGTCTTTAAAACTCACAACCCTTAATACAGTTAGTACATTACAAAAGCACTGTTCTTTGCAGACAAAAAGAACATTATGCATGTTTCAGTTAAACAAAATAAGCGAAAGCCATTCACTGATTCATTTCCCAGGGCAAAGTCTTAACCAATCAGGATCAAGCTGCCTCATTTAATTTTCAAACAATGCTAGGCAGTTACCTGTCAGTCATCATCAATTGATGCATTCTCCATGTGGTAACACCACCATCAGA
Organism: Carcharhinus amblyrhynchos; assembly: GCF_965287045.1. Classification (NCBI taxonomy): domain Eukaryota; kingdom Metazoa; phylum Chordata; class Chondrichthyes; order Carcharhiniformes; family Carcharhinidae; genus Carcharhinus; species Carcharhinus amblyrhynchos. Next base: position 1,230,174 of record NW_027649793.1, read on the forward strand.
TACCACTTGCCAACCAATCACCATTTTTTCTCATGCAATAATACATGTTGGTGTCCCTTTTTGTGAGTGCCCTGATGCGTGCAAGATGAAAATCAGCAATACTTATTGTGTTGCATACACCAAGACAGTTTCATCTGTCCTGTGCAAGGCAGTGAGGTTTTGATAAAAGGGTGTTTTTTAGATACATTCCACCCTAACTTCAGCCTTCTTTCAGACGCAGGTATGAATCTAGTTCTTCTTTTGTTCTCCCTTCTCCCTAACCTATCATGGTCTTCATGTGCAAGACAATTACATCAACAATGGAAAAAAGAAGTTGCTTAAAAAGGGAGGCAACTCCAAGCTGCAATTCTAATAAAGCAACATGCCTATTTCTCATAGCACCACAGCACTTTTCCAACAGCAGTTGTTAAATTCTTTGAAATGTTGCCTTTTCCTTTGAATTAGGTCTCTGATGAAGATCTTTTTTATGTTTCCTCCTTCTTAGACCATCTTCCCAGCTGGGTCAGTAAATTGCTCTCGGCTTTGGTCCCTCATTGTCAGTGATCCCTGGATTTGGTCTCTTGGTGTAAACTAATGCCTGATTCAAACTCTTGGTGTAAATTATTCCTGGATTTGGTCTCTCGATGCAAATTGTCCTGGGCTTCGTCTCTCATTGTAACTGATCTCTGAATTTGGTGTCTCATGAATTTGAGCAATTATCATTCTAAGGAACATGGAATATCTGGTGTCTGCACAATAAATGTTTTTAAAATGATGTAAATAGTCTCTGGACTTGGTCTCACGTTGTAAATGGTCTGTGCATTTGGGATCTTATGGAATTCATTGTTGAATTCCGTCTTCTGCTAAAATAAATCAGAAAATATTACAAAAACAGGAAATTATGGAAAATCTCAGCAGATTTGACAGCATCTGTGGAGAGAGAATAGAGTTGACGTTTCGAGTCTGGATGTCTCTTGGAGAGAAATTGTGACTCTGGGTTGCTCCAGAATCACATGAAAGTGTCCCTGAAAGAGAAACAAGAGGAAATTTGAAACATTATAAACAGAACAAGTCTATAAATTAAAGAGTACTGCCCGTGCATTCGGTGACAACGCAAATTGTTGGTAGCGATGTGTTCCGCTGTTTTCAATGATCACTCCGTTGTCTTTTTCTTCTCATATTCATTCAGACTTATCTTACTGCGGGTGCTACAATCGATATTCTTCATTCTGTCAAATACTAACAGGTTTTCCCTGAATTTAAATTTGTTTTTGAAACCGGCAGAGGGAACACACCCACTCTGGACCGGGGCCCGGGACGGACTAAAGAACGGGCAGCGGTTAAAGATTCAAACCTCAACGGTCACAGCGCGAGCGGCCGCGCGGGGCGGTCACAGCCCCGAGGAAGGGCAAGCACCATTGTGATTGGGGGATTGGCACGAGAAAGAGCACGTGGTACCGCGGAGGAGCAGCCAGTGAGAGGGAGCGCGAGGCTGATTGGGGATTGCGGCGCGTGCGCCTGATCGGGCAAGGGACAGAGTTTCGAACACCAGCTGCCGCAGCGCCGTGGCCGGGGGTGGGGACCCGGAGGGAGGGAGGTGTGTGAAGCGGGGACTGGAGAATCCCGAGCAGCAGCGCTGGGGATTTTGCACACATGAAATAAGATGGATCTTTTTCAAAAAGAGTAACTGATCTTTCTTTCATGAGCATCATATGGAAAATACAGTGCATAATTTGAAACTTTTAAAACTGTTTTTCCTAATATTAAACCACAGTTCCTCTACACCCACACTATAGTTAAGAAAACCCAACAACGCTTTTCCTTGCTCAGAAGGTTAAAGAAATTCAGCATGTCTGCCACGACCCTGGCCAATTTTTACAGATGTACCATAGAAAGCATCCTTTCCGGATGTATCCCAGCTTGGTATGGCTTCTGCTGTGCCCAAACCACAAAAACCTACAAAATGTGGCCCAATCAATCACGCCAACTAGCCTTCCATCCATTGACATTGTCTACGCTTCCTGCTGTCGTGGAAAAGCAGCCAGCATAATTTAAGACTCTACACCCCCTGGGCATACTGTCTTCCACCTTCCATCAGGAATTAGTAACACTATATTCTGCACCCTCTTCTCATGTACTCTACGAGTGGTATGTTTTGTCTATATAGTGCACAAGAAACAATACTTTTCACTATATAACTAACACGTGATAATAGTAAATCAAAATCAAAGTTAACTACTGTGTAATAGTCCCTTTAAGGGAAAATACATTGCATAATTTGCAACTTTTAAAACCCTCTTTCCCAATATTAAACCACAGTTCCTCCACGCCGACAGTATAGTTAAGAGAACTATAGAGTAAGGGTCACCTGGCTTGGGGGAAACCAGGTGGGCCTGAGAGTGGGATAATCACCCTGGAGGGTGGCAGGGGTGAAACCATGACCAGATAGGTGACAAGGCTAGCTCATTGTTCTTGAGGTGTGCTGATGCCTGCGATCGTGGTTTGCCCACGTTGGGGTGGAGTAAAGGATTAGGATAGCCAATGAGGTAAAACCGAGGCTTTACCTGATGCAATTTCTTCAAGCCATCTCGGCCTTTTGGCTAAGGTGAAGCATTATATCAGGCCTGTGAGGGGCAATGCCTCATCCTGTGAACTTGGATCTTGTTTGATCGAGCCCAAGATGGGATGCAGTATCTTGTGTTGTCCCTCATTTGGGGACAATGATTGGACTTAATTTGAATTGGCTTTTTTGATCACAAATAAAGTACTGAAAACAACAAATAAAAAAATTAAAACTTTTGAAATTCATCCTTGGTTCTTAGGCAGCAAACACGATCACCTGGTGTACAGGGAAGGGGCAGTGGGGTGGAGAAGGAGCAGGACCTCCTCATGAACCTGCTCCTAGGCCTGGCCAGACTCACCATCGATGTGGAGATGTCAATGTTAGACTGGGGTAAACATAGTAATAAGTCTTACAACACCAGGCTGAAGTCTAACAGGTTTATTTGGTAGCAAATAAACCTGTTGGACTTTAATCTGGTGTTGTAAAACTTCTTAGCAAACTCACCATCGACAGGTTCAGGCAGTGGGAAACCAAGAGGGTCATCCGACCTGACTCTGCCCCTCTATTGAGACTATATTAGAACGTCATAAGAACTAGTAGGCCATCTGGTCCCTCGCGCCTGCTCCATCATTCAATAAAATCATGGCTCATCTTTTTGTGGACCGAGCTCCACTTATCTGCCCGCTCACCATAACCCTTAACTCCTTGACTGTCCAAAAGTTTACCTATCCTTGCCTTAAAAACATTCAATGAGGTAGCCTCAACTCCTTCATTGGGCAGGGAATTCCACACATTCACAACCCTTTGTGTGAAGAAGTTCCCCTCAACTCAGTCCTAAATCTGCTTCCCCGTATTTTGAGGAAATGCCCCCTTGTTCTAGCTTCATCCACCGGTAGAAACAACTTCCCTGCTTTTATCTTATCTATTCCCTTCATAATCTTATATGTTTCTATAAGATCTCCCTCATTCATCTGAATTCCAATGAGTATAGCCCCAGTCTACTCAGTCTCTCCTCATAAGCCAACCCTCTCAACTCCGGAATCAGCCTAAAGAATCTCCTCTGCACCCCCTCCAGTGCCAGTATATCCTTTCTCAAGTAAGGGGACCAAAACTGTACGTAGTACTCTAGGTGTGGCTTCACCAGCACCTTATATGGCTGCACCATAATTTCGCTGTTTCTAAACTCCATCCCTCTAGCAATGAAGTGGCCAGGTATTCATTGAGAGGAAGCATGCAGTGTCAAAGACCAAAGAAAATTACAGCACAGGAACAGGCTGTTCGGCCTTCCAAGCCTGCACCAACCATGCTGCCTGACTTAACTAAAATCCCCTACCCTTCCGAGAACCATATTCCCATCCTATTCATGTACTTGTCAAGATGCCCCTTAAAAGTCACTACTGTATCCGCTTCCACTACCTCCCCCGGCAACGAGTTCCAGGCATCCACTACTCTCCGTGTAAAAAAATCTGCCTCCTACATCTCCTTTAAACCTTGCCCCTCACACCTTAAACCTATGCCCCTAGTAATTGACTCATCCACCCCGGGAAAAAGATTCTCACTATCCACTCTGTTCATGCCTCTCGTAATGTTGTAGACTTCTATCAGGTCTCCCCTCAACCTCCGTCGCTCCAATGAGAACAAACCAAGTTTCTTCAACCTCTCCTCATAGCCAGTGCCCTTCATACCAGGCAACATCCTGGTAAATCTTTTCTGTACCCTCTCCAAAGCCTTACATCTTTCTGGTAGTGTGACGACCAGAATTGAACACTATATTCCAAGTATGGCCTAACTAAGGTTCTATAAAACTGCAACATAACTTGCCAATTTTTAAACTCAATGCCACGGCCGATGAAAGCAAGCATGCCATATGCCTTCTTTACATTTTCTACCTGCATTGCCACTTTCAGTGAACTGTGTACCTGTACACCCAGATCCCTTTGCCTATCAAAACTCTTAAGGGTTCTGCCATTTACTGTATATTTTCTATCTGTATTAGACCTTCCAAAATGCATTACCTCACACTTGACCGGATTAAACTCCATCTGCCATCTCTCCGCCCAAGTCTCCAACTGATCTATATCCTGCTGTATCCTCTAATGTTCCTCATCACTATCCACAATACACCAACCTTTGTGTCATCCGCAAACTTACTAATCGATCAAGTTACATTTTCCTCCAAATAATTTATATATATTACAAACAGCAAAGGTCCCAGCACTGATCCCTGACGAACACCATTTGTCATCGACCTCCATTCAGAATCACATCCTTCCACTGCTACCCCCTGTCTTCTTTGACCGAGCCAGTTTTGTATCCACCTTGCTAGCTCACCTCTGATCCCATGCAACTTCACCTTCTGCACCAGTCTGCCATGAGGGACCTTGTCAAAGGCCGTACTGAAGTCCATGTAGACAACATGCACTGCCCTATCCTCATCAATCATCTTTGTCACTTCCTCTAAAAACTCGATCGAGTTCGTGAGACACAATCTCCCCTTCACAAAACCATGTTGCATGTGTCCATGGGCATCATTGAGGCCTTTCATGCTCATTGCACACATCAGGGACTTGAATGCTTTACCCCTTTAATAACATTTGATCTGATAACATAGAACACCTTCGGCCCACGAGTTGCACCGATCACATCAACACCTACCAATCCATAGACCTATCTATAACCCCCAATCCCATTAAATCCCATATATTCATCCAGAAGTCTTTTAAAAGACCCCAGCTGTTTTAAGTTTCGTTTATGCTTTGCTTCTGTGTCAGGTGATCACTCTTTAAGGTGTTGCACTTCTTGCTTTGTCCCTCAGTTTGTTTATTTTGGTATAATTTGCCAACATGAATGGCAGGAGGCATGATAGGAAGCCAGCAGCAGGAGTGTGGCTGCTGGTTTTAGTACAATTTTTCATATTAATAAATAAACTTTAATAGGGTGGCATGATGGCACAATGGTTAGCACTGCTGCCTCACAGCACTGGGGATCTGGGTTCAATTCCAGGCTAGGGTCACTTATGTGTGAAGTTTGCACATTCTCCCTGTGTCTGCATGGGTTTCCTCCGGGTGCTCTGGTTTCCTCCCATGTCTGACAGATGTGCTGGTTAGGTGCATTGGCCTGAACAGGCGCTGGAATGTAATGTCAAGGGGAATTTCATAGTAACTTCATTGCAGTGTTAATGTAAGCCTTACTTGTAACAAATGAATAAACTTTAACTTTATCTTTTGTGTTTACAAATGAAGTCTGTGAAAGTGCATCTGGCAACAAGGATAAAATTATCATGACACTGCCATTGACCCAACACTTGTGAGTATCTATTTTAACCAAAGTTCAAAGAGAGCCTCTTTTTGGACAAATGGAGCCATTTGTGATATTGCCAGACCCTGACTAACATAGAATCAGAAACAATGGACAGTTCCAAGCTGTGCAGGCAACAAAAACACAGAAAGACCTCTAGGTCAGAATCCACAGAAAGGGTGAATGAAATAAGAAATGTACTTCCACTCACATTGTACATACTAGAGGTGAGGTGGTCATGAGGTCAGGGACAGATTTTGTAGACCTCTTTTTAGATCTTGACGTGCTCTTGTGTTTGCTTTCAGGGTTGGTGTCCAACGCACCTTAGTTGTGTGGCCTTTCTTGCCACAGCTTCTACATTTATTCTCTATAACTCACATAGTCACATAGAGGGAGACCCACCTGAGCACATCTATGACATACTTTAATTTTGAGAGATTTCTTCCTGTCTGTTCCCATTTTGTGTATTTTGGTTCCAGCTCCAATTCTTCACACAGTGATAGAAACCCTACAGTGCAGAATGAGGCTCAGCCTATCATGTTTGCACCGACCACAATCCTACCCAGGCCCTATTCCCGTAATCCCACATAATTACTCTGCTGATCTCCTGATACTAAGGTCAATTTAGCATAGCCAATCACCAAAGCGGCACATCTTTGGACGTTTGGGAAGCTTCTTCCAAAGTCAATTCCACGTTTACTGCATCTCAATGGCAAGTTTTAGTATTAAAGAGCTATCAGAGAGCAATCATCTTTGAATTGCTTCATTCTGGAGTCGACAAACAAGCCTGTCTCACAGACTGTCTTCAAAAGTTGAGCCAAAGTTACAGTTCTTCGCTAGCCTTCTCAGCATTGCATTGAATATACTTTTGCCCTCTTGGTTCCGTTGATGAAATCACAGAATCTCTCAGCAGTTATTAGCGGTATTGGCGAGAAATTACTTTTAAGAACCTTGCTCAGTTCCTTGTAAGTTTTTTCACTAGGCTTCTTAGAATAGACAAGGCTCTGTAGCAATGTAAAGGTTTTACATCCAAATATGCTTAGGACAATGACTACGTTAAGTTCACCCGTATCTTGTTCGTAGCCAGATAACATTGAAATCTCTCTTTTTAAGCATTCTGTTGGGGAAAAAGATGCCAATAGGTGAGAGGAAATTTTTAACCATTAGGCATTTAAGACACTGACAGAACTACCAGCATTGAGTTAAACTAATAAGCTAATAAGGGAATAGTTTACATACAGGGGAATACGGTAAGAAATTTAAAATAAATGATTGCGATTTAAACATGTTTTGATATTAAATTTATTAACTGTATTTTATAAAAGTAATAGTGCACTTTAGACAAGAGCAGATTGCTGCAAGACTTGATGGTATGGGGATATTCAGACAGAACCACATTCTTAGGAAAAATAGAGGAGGAAGCATCTGGATTCCACAGATCAGTGAAATCCCATCATGTTAGAGGTAAAATGCAATTAGCTAAAAGATGTGATAGATGTTATTATTGATTTATGCGCATTGAAGATGATTGATTCAAAGTTAAAGAAAGGTGGGAGAATTTAATAAATGTATAAATCATCGATTTTAAACATTGTACGTCAGAGTTTATTGGAGATGTCAGGCTGCTCTATGTCTGGAGAGGCCTAGGACTCTTTGATAGTCTCTCCCTGTGACTCCCTGTTCAAATTAAAGATCTGTCTTTAAACTGGGACACTGGCTATCGTGAGTCTTTGTATTGGCTGAGATTTCGGTGACACACAGCAAACCCTGCTAACGCATTCCATGTTTCCACATTTTCCTCAAACACCTCTATGGTGCTGTCTTTGCCCACCATTGCAGTTACCATTTATTAAATCAAAACACTTCCTTCAACTTTTCTTCCCCTCTGTTTTTTACTTTATTAATTTGTATTATTTCTTTTCTTGTTTTGCTTTTTTTATTTGGATCTGCAGGTTAATTTTTTTTCTAACTTCTTCTTACCAGGCAATCAATCAATCTCCTTTTTACTAAACAAATAAAACTTTACTAGTAATTCTTCATTTTTTATTAAGTAGTATCTCCCTTTAATAGTGCAAAGACTCTTTCTCTCCTAGGCTTCTCCAGACACAGAGCAGCCTGACTTCTCCAATAAGCTGTGACGTACATTGCTTAAAATAGATCAATTATGCATTTCTCTTATCAAATTCTCCTGCCTTTCATTAGCCTTTGAGAATACCTGTTGCTGCAGCCTGCTACATATGAAGTCATAAGAACATAAGAACATAAGAACATAAGAAATAGGAGCAGGAGTAGGCCATCTGGCCTGTCGAGCCTGCCCCGCCATTCAATAAGATCATGGCTGATCTGACGTGGCTCAGTTCCACTTTCCCGCCCTCTCCCCATAACCCTTAATCCCCTCTCTTATCAAAAACCCATCAACCCGCTGCTTGAAAATATTTAGCGAGGCAGCCTCCACCACTTCAACGGGCAGAGAATTCCAGAGATTCACCACCCTTTGAGTGAAGAAGTTCCTCCTCAACTCCTTTCTAAACCGCCCCCCCTTTATCTTGAGGCTGTGTCCCCTAGTCCTACTGTCTTTTTTGAGCGGGAAGAGTCTCTCCACCTCTATCCTATCCATCCCATTCATCATCTTATACGTCTCAATGAGATCTCCCCTCATTCTTCTAAACTCTAACGAGTACAAGCCTAGTTTATTCAGCCTCTCCTCATAGCTCAACCTCCTCAAAGTCACCACATCTGGAAGTCTAGCCAGCTTCAAAATGATAAGTAAACATTTTCTTTCAGCCTACTCACTTTTATTTAATGCTGCTTTCTCACCTCATTGATGACTTAAGTCAATGTGTAGGATATTTTTGACGTCAGAGCTCAATTGAAAAATAAAAATCAAAAACCTATCCATTTGCCACTTTTAACTTGCATATCACTAGTTTTACCTTCTAAAACTGAGCTTTCGTTTAAGCTCTTTCTGAAAAGTCTCCATGGTCACCAGTTGTATTTAAAACTGGGCTTTTGTTGAAACTCCATCTGAAAATCCCCCCCGTCGCTAGCCTTTATCTTGTTATTATTAAATGTTATGACTGGTAGTATTAACAAGACAAATGATAATAAGGTGCCATATTGTGGATTTTGAACACATTTAAGAGAATTGTCAGATTGTCAACATGGAAGAGAGATAAAAACAGCACATCATGTGACTAATCATACAGGTGCTTTGCTTTGCAATACACAATACTTACACATTCAAGTTACAAATTCATAGAGAACAAATATATTGTAAAAGTTTTCTATTTTATACAGTAAAAAAGTATCTATGATTGATATGTACACACAATTTGCAATAAAAATATAAAAAATCAAATACAAGAAATGCAAAGGAAAATATGAAAGATTGAAAACATTTATTTTGGCACTAAATTGTAAATGGCAATCAGGGTTTAGAAGGATAATTGAAATTTTAAAAATATTTGGTGCAGTTGCAGTTCCCAGTAAATGTCAGAATATTAATGGAGCAACAAAGAAGATGCTTTTTCTAAACTACTGCCATGGAACATCACTGCTGAGTTAACTGAACTCAAAGTTGGCAGTGTGGGTTTGTGTTGGGTTAGTTGAGCTCAGGAGTAGGAGTCTAGAATTATCCCCTTCATTATTTAGTTTCTGATTTATGACTGCACAAGTGAGGTACTGAGGGCTGCTGCTGCTCTTGAATCCAAACAATATCTTAATGTCTCACTTTCGTTTTCTCCCTAAACAATATGTCCCTTCCCATCTCCTCTGCAGAGGCGCAGCCTTATCGATAATTACTTCCTGAATTATCTGTATATATTTAATAGATCATACAAAGTAGGAGCAGAATTAGACTATTCAATCCATTGATTTGGATCAACTATTCAGTGGGATTGTGACTGAACTGATATGATTATCCTCACCCCACCTTATTCCCATAACGCTTGATTCTCTTACTAATTAAATATCTGCCTATCTCAGCCTTGGACATAGTTAACCAACCCAGTCTCCACAGTCCTCTGCAGTAAAGAAATCCAAAGATTTCACCCTGAGAGAAGAAATTTCTCCTCATTACTGTCTTCGATCAGTGACCTCTTGCTCTGAGATTCTGCCCTCAGGTCCTAGACTCTCCCATGAGGAGAAACAACCTCTCAGCATCTACCTTATCAAGTCCCATGAGAAGGTCACTTCTCATTCTTCTGAACTTTTCATGTGCATTAATGAACTCTGGTGAGTACCTTGATTTACCAACTATATAAATCTAGTTGTAAACATTGTAGGGAGGACTTCCCCCCTAATTGCCACCTGAAAATGAACAACCCTGAGGTAGAGTGTTCAGGAAAGTAAATGCAAAATCTTCCATCAAATCCCCATTGAAACTGGTGACAGTTGACAGTTTCTATTGCAGGATTGTCCAAACTTTAGCCCATATTTTTAAAAAAGTTTTAAAAGTACATTAACACAGCAATGAAGTTACTGTGAAAATCCCCTAAGAGCCACACTCAGGCAGCTGTTTGGGAGAATCTAGCATGGCCAATGCACCTAACCAACACTTTCGACATGGAAGGAAACCCATGCAGACATGGGGAGAATGTGCAGGCCCCACCCAGTCATCCAAGCCAGAAATCAAACCTAGGTCCCTGGCGCTGTCAGGCGTCAGTGCTAACCACTGTGCCAACATACTGCCCCACTGCTGGTTGCAGCCCCCGAAACATTTGGTTCATTGGACTCAGCTGTTGAAATCTTCATGAATACTTTTGAAAAAGGCTGCCATCCTGATCTTCAAAAACAGGCTGGTTTCTCTGTGCCTTCGTTGATGATAGGCTCACCAGCAGCTATTGCAGGGAAGAACCAGCCTGTGATTTGATGAGCAACACACAGTCCATTAATAGTTATGTTTTAAATTTCGGTTTCAGTGTGGGGAGCAATGAGCTTCAGGTAAGTACAACATGGAGCAGCTACAGCAGACCAGGGCATGCAAATGAGCTGATGTAGTTGGACTGAATCTCATCAGGCCTTGAGGCTGACAGGAAGTCAGCAGATCGGGGTCACTCTTCAGGAAGTGAAGATGCAATGGACCCAGGAGGAGAGAATTTATGATGGGCCTAGGGAGGCATGGTGCCATGGTGACTATGTGGAAGTTAGTGTGTATATGTGGCAATGTGTGCGTGCGTGTGTATGTATGCGGCACTGAGAGTGATTATGCATGTGGGGCAGTGAGTGAGAAATCTGTGTGAGCCTTACTCTCGGTCTCAGGATTCCCACTCACTTTCACCACCCCACACTAACATATACAAATGCATCCCCTCACAGTGGGTGAGCAGCCCGAGTCTGAGTGAGCCAGACATGTAGACAATGCCCATCTAATGTCATTTTTATTAATTATTCACTCAGCAACTTCTTAATTTTCTTAATACGTCAATTTAAAGAAAAACAGTTTATCGCTGTGCGAAATGTTATCTTTCCAAAATCGGTTCATTAGCCTCTTGGGTGAGGAAAAAATGTAAATGTGGCCTCCCGAATGAGAAGCTCGGGCAAGCCTGCATGTGGCAGAACTCTCCATCTTTCCATCTGTCTCACTGCTACGTGTTTAACAATCCTGGCTCATCAAGTCAATGTAAAACATCTCATAGATTTCTTTCCCTTTTAAAATTGGCTGTACCTATTTGTTTTGCTGCAGTAACTGACCTATTATTCAACACTTCCCCTGCTGTTCAATCAGTGGTTTCTATGGGGTGAAAACTCCCCTCCTCAATGTGAATCTAAAAAAAATTTGGAATGTTTAATCTGTCACCAACTTTGATTTTACATGGAACGGAAACATGGAGTAGACTGCTGAAATTACGTTGTTTAAAGTTCATACAATCAGCGGGCATAACTGGGATGAACATAGAACAGCACAGCACAGTACAGGCCCTTCAGCTGTCAATGTTGTGCCGAGCTATGTCCGAACCCAAGATCAAACATCCCACTCCCTATGATTCCAACAAATTCCCACTACCACCCTTAATCATTTTAAATCTTATCTTAGAATGAAAGATTAACTTGAATATTTATGTATTTGACAGTTTTCTTTGACTGACTACTATACTGGGAAGTATTTTTTAGAAGCCTTGAGATCAGAGTCTTAAAGAGTCTTAATGTTGAACTGGACAGATTCTCAGCCATTTGTTACAATGCGTTGTATTTAAGAAAGGATAAAGTTTCTCTGTGAATTCACAACCAGTGAAAGTGTAGAGGTAGGACTGTGTGTTTGCATTATAAAATGAAACTATTCTGGAATCATAATTCAGATAAATACCAATTTTCTTCGGAATCTCATAGACACGGATGTCAGATTTAGTGGCAGAGTTTGACTGAAATTTATCCTTTTCCCTTCCAATGGTCCAGAATCCATTCACTGGTATCAGTTGGATTTCACTTTTCCTGTCCACTGACAATGCGGCCACTCCCAGAGTCCAGTTCCGATTTCCCGCAACCTCTATCTCCCAGTAGTGTGTGCCCGATGTGAATCCCTCTGATCCCAGCACAGATTCCCAGACTGTGAACCTCTCTTCGTTGTCATCGACACTTCTCTCCGTCTGGGTCAATCTCACGTTCTTCAGATCCTTAGATACCTCAAGCCTTGGATTTGCTGTTCCTGTATCCAGGTTTACAGCAGCTGGGATGAAAAGGGAGAATTAGTCAGAATTTAAATATAGGCCGTAAGGCTTGGTTAAACTAATTAACAATAATGTCTAAGACTAAATGAAGCAAGAGACATTGAAACAATAATTACAACTGGGAGAACAACCATTTACATCTTTATAGCATTCCTGACATAAAAATGCTTGAAGGCACCTTACAGAAAGACAGCGAAGAGGGAACAACAGGAAGCCATTTAGGACAGATTTTAAAGTATGGAGGAAAGCATCAGAGTGGATAGATTTGGGGAGAGAGTTCCAAAGAGAAGGGGTGTGGTGGATAAATGAGTGGCCATTACATTTTCATTCATGAAGAAAGGAAAAAGCAAGGCTCAGGTTGATGAGGGTTGTAATGATCATGGCAGGATGATAGAGGCTGTTGGAGATCAGTCATTACTGCAAGGTTCACCAAGGCAGGGATCTCAGACCAACCATCCCCAACTGCTTCACCTGATCCCAGACCAACCATCCCCAACTGCTTCACTGATCTCAGACCAACCATCACCAACTGCTTCACTGATCTCAGACCAACCATCCCCAACTGCTTCACCTGATCCCAGACCAACCATCTCCAACTGCTTCACTGATCTCAGCCCAACTACCTCAATTGCTTCACTGACCTCAGACCAATCATCTCCAATTACTTCAATGACCACCCTTCCATAATAAACTTCACAGATGACACTAAGATGAATTGTAGAGCAAAGTGCGCAGAGGGATTAGATAGTTTAAGTGACTGGGCAAGGGTCTGGTAGATGGCATACGATGTTGGTAAGTGTGAAGTCATCCACTTTGGTAGGAATAATAGCAAAATGGACTATTATTTAAGCAGTAAAAAATTGCAGCATGCTGCTGTGCAGAGGGACCTGGGTGTCCTTGTGCATGAATCACAAGAAGTTGATTTGCAGGTGCAGCAGGTTATTAAGAAGGTAAATGGAATTTTGTCCTTCATTGCTAGAAGGATGAAGTTTAAAAACAGTGAGGTTATGTTGCAGCTTATAAGGTGCTGGTGAGGCCACACCTGGAGTACTGTGTACAGTTCTGGTCTCCTTACTTGGGAAGGGATATACTGGCACTGGAGGGGGTGCAGAGGAGATTCACCAGGTTGATTCTGAAGTTGAGAGGGTTGGTTCTTGAGGAGGGACTGAGTAAACTGGGACCATACTCATTGGAATTTAGAAGAATGAGGGAGGATCTTATAGAAACGTAAAATTATGAAGGGAATAGATAAGGTAGAAGCAGGAAGGCTGTTTCCACTGAAACTAGAACTAGGGGGCATAGTCTCAAAATAAGGGGGAGCAGATTTAGGACTGTGTTGAAGAGGAACTTCTTCACCCAAAGGGTTATGAATCTGTGGAATTCTCTGCCCAATGAAGCAGTTGAGGCTACCTAATGGAATGTTTTTAAGGCAAGGATAGGTAAATTTTTGGATAGACAAGGAATTAAGGGTTATGGTGAGCGGCGGGTAAGTGGAGCTGAGTCCACAGAAAGAGCAGCCATAATCTTATTGAAGGCGGAGTAGGCTTGAGGGGCCAGATGGCCTACTCCTGTTCCTGGTTTTTTATGTTCTTATGTCAAACTAGGGATATTCACTAATTGTTGCAAATAGTTCATTTCCATTCCCAACCCCTCATATAATGAAGCAATTCATGCCCACATGCTTGGGCTGATAAGTGGCAGGTAATAAATATGCCAGACAAATGACAATCTCCAACAAGAAAGAGATGCAGACCTCCTCTTGATATTCAACTGTAATACCATTGCTGAATCTCCCACGATCAATGCTCTGGACATCATGAGAAAGTTAACTGGACAAATCATATAAACACTTTGTCACAAGGGCAGCTCAGACACTGGGAATTCTGTAACTCTTGACTCCCCATCATCAAAGCACAAGTCAGGAGTGTGGTGAAATACTTTCCATTTGGCTAGATAAGTGCAGCTCCAACAAAGCTCAAGAACCTTGAAACTGTCCAGGACAAAATAACTCATTTGATTGGGACCCCATTGGCCAACTTAAACTGTTGTAACAGTGTGTACTATCTATCTGCAAGATACACTGCAGCAGTTCATTAAGGGTCTTTCCCAAACTTTCCAAATCTGCAACTTATACTGACTCAACGTATAAGATCAGCAGGCACACGAGATCACCACAAACTATACGTTTTCTCCAAGTCACAGACCTTCCTGACTTGGAAATATATCACAGTTCATTCATGAAAGGAGGCAATGGTGTAGTGATATTGTCACTGGAGTAGCAATCCACTGACCCAGGGTAATACTCTGGGGACATGGTTCCACAGCAGATGGTGGAATTTGAATTCAAATTAAAAAACAAATCTGGAATTAAAATTTTTAATGGTGACCGTGAAACCATCGGTCAATTGTCGGGAAAAAGAACTAATGTCCTTTAGGGAAGGAAATCTGCCATCCTTACCCGGTCTGGCCTACATGTGACTCCAGATCTACAACAATGTAGTTGACTCTTAAATGCTCCCTGAAATAGCCTAACAATTCCGTTCAAGGGAATTTTAGGATGGGCAATAAATGCTGACCCAGTCAGTGGTACCCACATCTCCTGGAACAATTTTTTTTAAACTAATATGAATCATAAATAGGGAGTGATAAGGAAGATGGAATGGTATTTTTGAGGTACAATGGATTTTAGTTTCTCAAAGGAATATCTGGAGGTTGGTTAAGGGACGGTCGTGGAAGGGAATGGTAATTTGGATGGAGATTAATAAGTCATAGTACCCAGGTCCGGCAGGTAACTCACCACTGACAGCTCTAAAATACCTCATGAAAAACCAAAAGATTCAAAACATTAGAAAAAGCTCACCCCAGTTTAGGGAGTGTTGAGGCAACTTAATCTGAATAGCCTCCATATTCACCTCAGTGCAAATTTAGCGTACGCATCAGGAATCGCACTATAACTGCACACTCAGCAGATTTAGTTTACATCACTTTTCTCACCATCTCTACCCCAAAATCTGCTCCCTCGTTCTTATAACCAGCCCTCTCATCACCGGATGTGTCCCCAGGCTACACTCCCACCACCTCTTCCTACCTGCTGACATGACCCCCTCTCACTTGGCTCCCTTCTTGATCACCCCTGCTCACCATTGAATGCTCGAAAGCTGTACATTTACATTAAGGTATCGAATCATTCAGAGGTGCTATTTTTCTGGTGCTCTACCTTTCCAGGAAAATGACTATTCTGCATAATTTTTCTCATTCTGGAACATATTGTTGCTGAATTGCATTTTCAGAATATGATTATTCAGTAACAAATTAATTTGAAAATACCACTTGTATCCTTTAAAATCATCACTGTCACCATTGAAAGCAGATCTACTAAGAACGTTGAAAAGCAAAGTACACAAAGTATAGAACCTCTACAGTGCAGAAGGATGCCATTTGGCCCATTGAGTCTGCATTGACTCTTACTCAGGCTTATTTACCCTGCTCATGTCCCCTACATCTCTTGAGATACTAAGGAGCAATGTAGCATGGCCAATCAAACTAATCTGCACATCTTTTGGACTGAGAGGGGAAAGCGGAACATCTGAAGGAAACCCACACAGACACGGGCAGTTGTCAGGGAGAGGAAAGGATGAAAGAGGCAGAGGCTGATGTGGTTGACCTTGGTTTTAAGAAAGAAAACTATGCTTTCTGCATATTAGAGAAATGGATTTGTTTGCAACCCACCTAAGCACACTGAATGTTTGCAAGCACACAGCCCTCAATTTGCCATCCATTCCAATTGACAGATGGAAAATTGTGGGTTGTTTAAATGCTGGTGTTTGAGACTCAGCCAGCAAGATGAACCCAACAAATTACCTTGAATATCCAAACTGAAGCTGGAGTGTTAGGAGAGGAGGTTAGCGGGGGTGGGGGTTACTGCAAACACAATTACGCTGTTATGGTGAGTATGACCAAGGGAGAAGATGAGTTGTAGTCAAAGTGACTTAAATGTTGATTGTCATAAATAGAAAATCTTACCTTTACTCTCAGAAATCTTCTTCCAATCTGAAGCCAGAAATAATAAACCAATTAAACTGAAGAAATCAGCACCCAAATAATTCCACAGAAAAAAATACCACAGATTCCACAGAAAATAGTTTTTAAACTGATGACTGTTAATTGGAAGGTATAAACCACTCAGGCTGGGCAACTCACTTTTCAGCCTGACAAATGGGCCAAGTGGCTTTTTTCTGTGCTGCAAAATTTCGGTGATAGTATGATTCAAAATGACTGGGACCCCGGTGGAGCAACCCTGCCGGTAACTGAGCAGACAAAGGAGGAATTTGGAGCATAATTCTGCCATACTGGGTCATGAGCTAATTTTGAGGTCGCTGCAAAATTTCATGACAATTGGGTCAGATGCGTTGTATGTCCTGCTGCTGTGTGGGGACAAGAAAGGGGATGAGACAAGTAGACTGACATCACACCTGGTGCCTGGCAACATGATGAGTGCATGGGGCGTCTTCACAGGATGTGAAGGATAGGCTGCACCGTTGTAATATCCTAACTGTGTTAGGGGTTGTCCGTTTTACACAGAAAGAAAAAGATGTGGTTTGCACACGTAGATTCAAATTTACAACAGTTTTATTCCAAGACCTCTTGCCTGTACAGAGTACAAACTGAAAACCAAAGTAGGAATCTCTGAAACATCCCAATTACATCACCATCAAAATCATGTGACCTGCTCTTAGAGAAATCATGTAACTACTTAAATATATAACAACTGCCCAATTCCACATTGACTTGCTCCAGGTCAATGTGCAGTTCCCACATTACAGTTGGCACAGGACTGAGGCCTCAAAAGGGTCCTCAATGAAATCAATTTGCCAATAATTGGCTAGTTGTTTATTGATGGTGGGCAGCCAATCTGGCCTCTGAGAATGGCTCGGGACCAGGGCCATGGCAGAGAACTGCCATGCTGGCTGGCAGTGCCAAATTCTGGGCCTGCCCGCCTCTGATCCAAACCGCAACCCCAGTAAAAATTTGTCCCTCTATTTCTCATCAGATTATATGTGTTTTTATTGCAGCAGATGCATTGGTGAATACAGCTAATGCTGGAACCTGCTCAGTGTATTAATAAACAGCAGCTGTTTATGTAAAAGATCATGTTACCTGATTCAATAAGAGTTTTCCACTCATCTAAAAAAATAAAAAGAGAAAAACAATAAATATGTTTTCCTAATCCGATTGTCACAAACATTAAAGTATTGACAGGCTCTCTGTATTTGAAGCAGCTTGAGCGTTGAAATTTCACACGTAGGTAAACACCTTGGTTCAGTTGCATCTCTCCCATCTCCAAATCAGAGGCTGTGGGTCCTATTCCAAAGCATTGAGCAAGAATCCAAGCTGATACTCCCAGTGCAGTGCAATGCAGTGCTGAGGGAGTGCCACATTTTCAGAGACACCATCTTTTGGGTGAGATATTAAACCGAGGCCTGTCAGGTGGACATTAAAGGACCCATGGCTATATTCTGAGAAAAGCAGTGGGGAAGGTGACTAGTGTGTTGGTGATCATTTATCCCTTGACATAACACTGGCATATTTTTGCTCATGAATCTCACTGCTGTTTGTAAAGCATTGCTGTACACAAATTATTACATTTCTCACATTACAGCAGTGCGTGCACTTTAGAAAATAATACCCTGGGTTATTCTGAAGTTGTGAAAGACATTATGAATTCACGTAACCCTCATATACAAAGTTAAAATAAACCACTGATATACTTTCAAGTAATTATAAAACCTATTTACAAGATGGTTTTCTCTTTCAAGTGTATCCGTGCTTTTCTCCTTGTATATTCTGAGATGCTGTATATTACTGGGTTTTGCTCAACTGGTTATTCTCAATGTTTCAACTTAGACAATAAGTATCAGGTCATTCAATCTCCGAGGACATCAGGTTTCAATGAATAAAATTCATGGTATGAACCCTGATTGATTCATTCCTCTCCCTTTTCCTCCCACAATTTCAGCTGATGAGGTACAGATTAAGAATCTAACCAAGCCCTCGGGCTCCGAACGGCTCAATACTATATTGGGCAATAGCTGGGATTTTTCAGAAACAGCAGGGGATTGCTCTCAGGGTTGAAAGCAGGGGATAAAGCCCCACTTCAGTCAGCAACAAAGTCAGAGGCTGCATTTTACAGACAGCAGTCCAATGAAGTACAGCAACCAGTCCTAAGAGCTGCCAGCTCAATCTGAACATCAGCAGCACCATCAGAAGCAGTGGATAAGCAGGACTGCACTTGGAGGAAGAGGATGCTTCATAGACATGCATCCCCGCAACCAGATAAATGGGATCGATGGGCCAGTCAGGCAGGTCCTAGTGAGGACAGGCAGTGCTGCTACCAACAAGTTCCTTGTGAGCCAAGGCCTCCCAGAATTGTGATAGGTGTATAAACCATCTTACTTTACCTGCCACTGGTAAAATGGCATGGCAGCGGGAAGACATCAGGCAACACTGCCCAATGCCTTCCCACCACCCAACCCATCTTCTAAAGGCTCCATGAAACTTAGGGAAAAGACTTTACACGCAGAACTAATCGAGGGAAATTATTGCCACTAATTTGATATTCCCAGTGGAAATTTACAAGAAAAGTAGTTGTGAGAAATGACCCAAAATGTTTCAGATGGTGTGGGTTTCCAATGTGTTCATTGGAGAACACATCCCCGCTGAATCTACCTGCCCCACAGGCATTTCATATTCTGACAAATATTAATTGGCTGGAGGCAGGACTTCTGTCCCTCACTGAGAATTAATAAATCTGGAATATAAAGCTAGTTTTAGAAATGGTGACTCTGAAACCATCGGTTATTATAGAAACTGGCTCATTAATGTGCCTTTAGGGAAGGAAATCTGCCGTTCATACCTAATCTGGCCTATATGTGACTCCAGGCTCACAGCATTATGGTTGTCGCTTAACTGTCCTCTGAAATGCTCTAACGAGTCACTCAGGTCAAGGCCAATTAGGGATGGACAACAAATGCCAACTTTGTGAGTAAGGTCCACAACCAATGAAAGCACAGGAAGCTGCAGCTAATATGGTTGTTCTCTAATCCCTGCAGCAGTTGAAGCTGCCATCACAGCACTGGGACTAATACAAGGACAAGTCAGCCTGCCCAGGTATTGCTGGTTCAAGACAGAGTTCAGCACAGGAAGGACCAAATGGCAAGGCTATCCAAGAGGTTTTACAGTCACTCCCTGCCTATAAAGTCTCCAGTGAGGGAAGGTAAATAGATTATTTCACTAGTTCAATCTGTTTTGAGATTGATAGTGATTGCATGTGGTTAGAGAAGTGTACGAAAAGCTTTCATTTTCACATCTAATCCTTCTGATCTCCGCATCCTACAATCAGACAATGATCGGCTCGTCCCAGTTTTTGTCACTTTAATTTTAATTACAATCTATTAAATAAATTTATAAAAAGTCAATATTTTACTTCTTTAATATTGATTGGGGTGGCACAGTGGTTAGCACTGCTGCCGCACAGTGCCAGGGACCCAGGTTCAATCCCTGGCTTGGGTCACTGTCTGTGGAGAGTTTGCACATTCTCCCTGTGTCTGTGTGGGTTTCCTCTGGGTGCTCCAGTTTTCCCTCTTAGCATCAGAGGGATTAGCAGGGTTAATAAGTGGAATTACAGGGTTAAGGCCTGGATGGGATTGTGGTCAGTGCAGACTTGATGGGCTGAATGACCTCCTTCTGCACTGTAGGGATTTTATAAAAGGTGGAAAGAGTAAATAATGTGCCTTAATCAGTTTATATTTTTGGAAAGTCATATGAGTTCAGGGTTCTGAATGCTGAATTTAAATATGACTTGCTGCACTTCTCTGGAATATTACTTTTAAGTTTTTCACATACTTACAGCAAGAACTCTGTTCACCCTACACATTTTATTCTAACAATTGGATATTGTTGCTTTAGATATTTTTACTTCATTGATTCTCATCCCTGTTAGAATGATAAAATCCTTGCTCTAACTCCCTTCAGCTATCGGTTGCATTTGACACTTTCAGTCGCTCACAGTTACTTAGAAAATAGCACATTTCCTCAGGGTTTCCAGCAGGATTGAGCTGGGGAACAAGAGACTGACATACCCAGTGAGATCATGCACTGTGCCTGCAAATGAGTAAGTAGATCCCACATAGGAATAAAGGTAATAGGAATAGCATAAGAAATGGGCAGTGTTTAAAATTTATATTCTCTTATTGGTTCATGGGATATAGGTGTCATTAGTAAGATGAGCATTTATCTCCCATCCCCAATTTCCTTTGAGGTGGTGGTGGTGGGCTGCCTTCTTAACCCATTACAGTCCACATGGTGTAGGTACATCCACAGTGCTGATAAGAGAGTTCCAGGATTTTGACCAAACAACAGTGAAGGAATGGTAATATATTTCCTGGTCAGGATGAGTGAATCAGATAGTGATGTTCTCCTTTTGCTGCCTTGACTTTCCAAGTGAGGGAAGTCACGTGTTTGGAAGAGGCTGTTGAAGGAGTCCTTGTGAGTTGCTGCAGTACATTTTTTATAAATGGTACACACTGCTACATTGGTGGAAGAGGGAATGAAAGTTTAAGGTGGTGAATAGAGTGATAATCAAGCAGGTCGTTTGAGCTTCTTGAATGTTGTTGGAGCTACACTCGGGCAGGCAAGTGGAGAGTATTCAATCACACTTGTCTTGTCCATGTTGGACAGACTTTGGGGAAGCTGGAAGTGAGTTATCTATTGCAGAATACCCAGACTCGTACCTGCTCTTGTAGTTTCAGTATTGATATGCCTTGTCTAGTTCAGTTTGTAATCTACGATGCCGATACTGGGGAATTCAGCAACGGTAAAGCTATTGAACGTCAAGTGGAGATGGTAAGATTGTCTCTGGTTGGAGATGGTGATTGCCTGGCACTGACATGGCAACAATGTTACTTGCCACTTGTCAGCCTAAAGCTGAATGTGGTCCAGGTGTCGCTGCACAGGGACACGGACTGCTTCTACATCTGAGGAGTTATGAATGGTATTGAACATTGTGCAATCATCCCCATGACTTTCTAATGGAGGGAAGCTGCTGAAGATGGTTGGGCTGAACAGGGCTTCTTGTTGGAAAGTCCTGAGACTGAGATGATTGACCTCCAACAGCTCAAACCATTCTCTTTGGTGTTAGGTATGATTCCAACTCTCCAATGGAGAATTTTCCCACTTGAATCTGATCGGCTCCAATTTTGCTCAAGTTACATGAAGTCATACTTAGTCAAACACTGCCCTGATGTCATCTCTTGAATTGGTATCTTGATTAAAGGGACCAAGCAGTTGGAGTCTTGTTCAGGGGGAGGAGAAGGTGGCAGTAGGGACATAGGAAATATTGAGGAATTTCTCAAAAGTTACAAGTAGTAAACCAAATGGCTGAAGCTGGATCTGTGATGCCGATGGTTTCAGGGAAATACTGAGTGAAATTGTCCACTCGAATGATTGACTGATATAAGGTTGAATCAGATGAAAATCACTCACTTGTTGGCTCCACCATGGTTTTGGATGGTTTTTTCCTTAGTTATTGTGTGAATGCTCTGCACCACCATTTTTGGCTAGATTTTGTAGGGCTACACAGCATTCCTCTGATCCGTTGATTTCAGGTAGATTGTTCTGTCTGCAACGTGCTGCTTTACCGCTTATAATGGATGCATGCATCCCTGTGTTGTTGGTGCCATACACCTGCTCCTGCACTTGGTTTATCTCTACAATGAATATTTGTCAGCCAGTTTAATAGCGATGAAGGAGTGAGGTATGTACCAAACTTAGAGTATTGGGTTATGTCAGACAACTGTTAAGCTACCACCCACTTCATCTAAGCCCAGATGGATCTGCTAAACCTTTCTTATCCTGCTCTACATGCCATGATGGTGCTACTGTACATTAAGGCACTTCAAATTTTTTTTTAAAATTATGTTCTCACAGCCTCAGCTTACATCATCATTGCCGAGTTGGCTGGAGAAGTCCCTTTATTGCTAATTCAGTGGTTTAAACGGGATTTCTTTGGGATCTTTTGTGACGCTGCTTTGTTAGGAGGAAGGTCATGTGTTTTGAACAGTTTTTCTTTCCTTTGTAGTGAGTTTAAGGTTTCATTTTCTGTTTGGCTGCATCAAACTGAAAAGAAGCGTTTCTCTTGCTCCCTGGTTTTGGAAATTTTGTTGGTTAGCTGAAAGCAAGGTCTCCTGGAGTAGTTGGTGGCTTGACCAGAGTCCTTCCCTGGTATTCTGGGAAACTGCTCTGACTCCAAGCTTTTGTGTGTGTGCCTCAAAAGAACTCAGTATTCATCCAAAGAACTCAGTTCCAGTGTCACATAAGCATTAGTCCTTGCTGTGTTAAACCTGTGGAAAGGGGTTTTTTGTTTGATTGGAACATTTTAAATATATTTGTTAAGAGTTGTACATTATCGTGATTGTTTTACTTTTCTTTGTCATTGATAAAAGTTATTGCTAACTTTCTTTCCATACATGTTAACTAAATTCTTAAATAAACTTTGTTTGATAAAAGCTCCCAGTGGGTCATTTGAATCATACCCAAGGTGAAACATATCATGCTTATCTTAACCAAATCCAAAATGTAAAACTTACGATCCAGGTGGGCTCCATAAAACACTTTGGAGTTTCTGACCTGAATTATAACAATGCCGTACTACAAGGTAAAGGGTATGTAAATGAGACTTTGCTTTCATAAGAACACTGAAATAGTTATGCTTACTAATTTTATCACAGATGTGTCACAACACATTGGTTGGTGAAAACAATATTGAGTTGGTTGCTTCTTCACATATGTTCCCTCACCAGCCGATACAAGGCAGTCTGGTGGATTTGCCCTTTAGGATTCAGCTAGCTTAGTCAGTGTTATAATTAGCAATCCACCCTTAATGCTTCTCCGAGTGCTTGTTAGTACTGTTACATAATGGATGGGCACTGATTCATAAGTTGAGGAAGTGGTAGGTAGTGATCAGCGGGAAGTATTTTCGTCCTTGTTTGTCCCAAAGTCATGAAACCTCATGGAATCCAGAGTCTATATTCAGAACTCTAGAAGACTCCCTCAACAGTATTCTACTCTATCATATTTCAGTGAGCCTACACTTTACCATTGGAAGGAGACTGGTCCTGATATGGAGATGGAGAGGACTAAGTTGTTCACTAGCAAATGTAATACTTTTTCTTGATTAGCTTATTAGAAAAATCTACCAATTTAGGGACCACATTCAAATGTAATCTTTAGCTTATCTAGTAGCTAATTACCAAAAATTATTTTGGAGAAAACTAGTGAACAGTTCTTATAGCTTTAAGGTAAATGTAATTGATAAAGTTTTATCAAAAAACTTGGGTGACACTGTGGAGAAGCCTTATCCTTAATTTGACTTGATATATAAAATTCTCTTCTCCCTGCAGCCTTTACATGAACTGCTAATCAATATAATTTCTAGCGGATGTGATTGGTAATATATCACAATACTGGACAAATTATATCCAAGTAAATTAAAGTCATAGAGGTTTACAGCATGGAAACAGTCCTTCGGCCCAAGTTGTCCATGTTGCCCTTTTTTTTAAACCCCAAAGCTAGTCCCAATTGCCCACATTTGGCCCACATCCCTCTATATCCATCATACCCATGTAACTATCTAAATACTTTTTAAAAGACAAAATTGTACCCACCTCTATTACTACCTCTGGCAGTTTGTTCCAGGCACTCACCACCCTCTGTGAAAAAAATTGCCCCTCTGGATACTTTTCTATCTCTCCTCTCTCACCTTAAACCTATGCCCTCTAGTTTTAGACTCCCCTACCTTTGAGAAAAGATATTGACTATCCAGCTGATCTATACTCCTCATTATTTTATAGACCTCTATAAGATCACCCCCCAGCCTCCTACACTCCAGAGAAAAAAGTCCCAGTCTATCCAGCCTCTCCTTATAACTCAAACCATCAAGTCCCGGTAGCATCCTGGTGAATCTTTTCTGCACTCTTTCCAGTTTAATAATATCCTTTCTATAATAGGGTGACCAGAACAGTACACAGTATTCCAAGTGTGGCCTTACCAATGTCTTGTACAACTTCAACAAGACATCCCAACTCCTGTATTCAATGTTCTGACCAATGAAACCAAGCATGCTAAATGCCTTCTTCACCACTCTGTCCACTTGTGACTCCACTTTCAAGGAGCTATGAACATGTACCCCTAGATCTCTTTGTTCTGTAACTCTCCCCAGTGCTCTACCATTAACTGAGTAAGCTCTGCTCTGGTTCAAATCAATGAAAATGCATCACCTCGCATTTATCTAAATTAAACTCCATCTGCCATTTGTCAGCCCACTGGCCCAATTGATCAAGATCCCGTTGCAATCCGAGATAATTTTCTTCACTGTCCACTATGCCACCAATCTTGAAGTCATCTACAAAATTACTAACTATGACTCCTATATTCTCATCCAAATCATTAATATAAATGACAAATAACAGTGGACCCAGCACTGATCCCTGAGGCACACTGCTGGTCACAGGCCTCCAGTTTGAAAAACAACCCTCCACAACCACCCTCTGGCTTCTGTTATCGAACCAATTTTGTATCCGTTTAGATACCTCATCCTGGATCCCATGAGATTTAACTTTATGCAACAACCTACCATGTGGTACTTTGTGAAAGGCCTTGCTGAAGTCCATGTAGACAACATCAACTGCACTGCCCTTATCTGCCTTCTTTCTTATCCCCTTCAAAAAGCTCAATCAAATTTGTGAGACATGATTTTCCACTCACAAAGCCATGCCGACTGTCCCTAATCAGTCCATGTGTCTCTAAATGCCTGTAGATCCTTTCTCTCAAAATACCTTCCAACAACTTACCCACCACAGATGCGAGGCTCACCAGCCTGTATTTCCCAGGCTTTTCCCTGCAGCCCTTTTTAAATAAAGGCACAACATTTTCCACTCTCCAATCTTCAGGCACCTCACCTGTGGCTATCGATGATTCAAATATCTCTGCTAGGGGACCCACAATTTCCTCCCTAGCCTCCCACAATGTCCTGGGATACACTTCATCAGGTCCTGGGAATTTATCTACCTTGATGCACTTTGAGACTTCCAGCACCTCCTCTTCTGTATATGTACACTCCTCAAGACATCATTATTTATTTCCCCAAGTTCCCTAACACCCATGCTTTTCTCAACAATAAATATTGTAAAATGGTTAAAAGTATTAGCTACATGGGAACTAGAACTGTGCCATTGGCACAGCAGTAGAAAGTGGAAACAAGGTACATAATTGTAACCACATATGCTACTTTTTAAATACGAGAGAGATTTTTTTGAAACATGTTAACTAATAGAAGTTATTATTCTATGTTTAAAACTTATTTCTAAGCTTTTTTGTAGCTATATATTTATATCAAACACTGGAAAGTTAAGCAAAAGGTACAGTTTGATGAATTACGTACAAACTAATATTTACAGAGTCAGTTTAATAGTCATCATTTAATAGTATAGCTGTATCCTCTTTACATCTAAATTCCCAAGCCCAACATCTTTTGCTGTATTGCAGATATTTTAATGTTAAAACCTTACCGAATTGTTTGATAGATTTGTCATGTTCAAGACCTGAAAGATACGATAAATATAAGTCGCTGTTAATATCAAACAATGGTTAGTTAATCAGATAAGCTTTTGCTTAGTAACACGAACAAATAATATTTATTTATTTGAGGAAAACCTATATTAGTATTTTCTCCAGAATACCATTTGTCCACTTCAATATCTTAAGTGTTTAAATAATAGACTGTGCTACAGCACATGTAGTGTTTAAGAAAAGCATTAAAATAGCGTGATCATTTGTGTATGTCACTGACTTAAGTAGAACAGCGGCCCCTTTCCCCTCCACCCAAGACCAAAGCTGTAACAGTTGAATTATTAAAAGATATGGAGGAACACAAACTGGTCTTTTGAATTTAAGACTAAAAACTGGTTCTGTTTACAAATGTTAAATTCCGATCTGTATCCAGCATTGTCACCGAGACTGAGATCGTACCTTTGATATATCTGTATTTTTTCGCAATCCAAACGATTCCAGCGGTAAAACTTATTATTAGAAGACAGAGGATCACAGATAAAAACACCAGCCAGCCTGAGACAGTTGGGAAGAAAACATCTGCAAAGCAAATATCAATGAATTAGACATTACATTCAACATATTTCAAAACAATCATTGTTATAGAATGCCTAATTTTACCAAAGTTAAATGTTTAAAGCCCAAGTTATGCTACAGTTTCTATCAGTCGAGTGGACATTCCACTGATCTGGCTTTTGCACAGTCTTCTCAATGCACAGGTAATCCACACTCCCAAAATTGACTTATTTAAATAAGTGAATTGTGTTATTGGGCCCACACTGTAATTTTAACTCAGAAAGCCAAACTGAATTGAGTCAGAATATCAAGGACTAGGATGTGAAAAGATTCTGAAAGGTAACATATTTACTTATTTTTCTGAGGCCAGGAGAAGCCATGATGTGGAGATATCAGCTTTGGATTGGGATAAACACAGTAAGAAGTCTCACAACACCAGGATAAAGTTGAAAACCAGGATAAAGTGGCGAAAAACTGCAGCAGGCGACGGTGCAGAGGGACCTCGGGGTCCTTGTGCATGAGTCGCAAAAACCCAGCCTGCAGGTGCAGCAGGTGGTCAGGAAGGCGAATGGGATGCTGGCCTTCATAGCGAGGGGGATTGAATATAAAAGTAGGGAGGTCTTGCTGCAGCTGTATAGGGCATTGGTGAGGCCGCAGCTGGAGTACTGTGTGCAGTTTTGGGCGCCGCACCTGCGCAAGGATATTTTGGCCTTGGAGGGAGTGCAGAGGAGGTTTACTAGGCTGATACCGGAGTTGAGGGGGTTGAGCTATGAGGAGAGGCTGAATAAACTAGGCTTGTACTCGTTAGAGTTTAGAAGAATGAGGGGAGATCTCATTGAGACGTATAAGATGATGAATGGGATGGATAGGATAGAGGTGGAGAGACTCTTCCCGCTCAGAAAGGACAGTGGGACTAGGGGGCACAGACTCAAGATAAAGGGGGGGCGGTTTAGAACGGAGTTGAGGAGGAACTTCTTCACTCAAAGGGTGGTGAATCTCTGGAATTCTCTGCCCATTGAAGTGGTGGAGGCTGCCTCGCTAAATATTTTTAAGAAGCGGGTTGATGGGTTCTTGATAAGAGAGGGGATTAAGGGTTATGGGGAGAGGGCGGGAAAGTGGAACTGAGCAGCGGCAGATCAGCCATGATCTTGTTGAATGGCGGGGCAGGCTCGAAGGGCCAGATGGCCTACTCCTGCTCCTATTTCTTATGTTCTTATGTTCTTAAGTTCAACAGGTTTATTTGGTAGCACAAG
Source organism: Carcharhinus amblyrhynchos (assembly GCF_965287045.1). Classification (NCBI taxonomy): domain Eukaryota; kingdom Metazoa; phylum Chordata; class Chondrichthyes; order Carcharhiniformes; family Carcharhinidae; genus Carcharhinus; species Carcharhinus amblyrhynchos. The sequence goes on from NW_027649793.1 coordinate 1,258,109, forward strand.
CTTTCGAAGTGTTGCTCCTTCAGGTGAGTGAGGAATTGTGTTCACAAACAGGGTATATATAGACACAAACTCAATTTACAAGATAATGGTTGGAATGCAAATTTAGACAGGTAAAGAAGTCTTAAAGGTTTGGACAATGTGACTGGAGAGAGGGTTAAGCACAGGTTAAAGAAATGTGTATTGTCTCCAGCCAGGACAGTTAGTGAGATTCTGCAAGTCCAGGCAGGTCGTGAAGTTTACATATAGTGTGACATGAACCCAAGGTTGTGGTTGAGGCCGTCCTCATGTATCCGGAGCTTGGCTATTAGTTTCTGCTCAGCGATTCTGCATTGTCGTGTGTCATGAAGGCCGCCTTAGAGAACGCTTAGCTGAAGATCAGAGGCTGAATGCCCATGACCGCTGAAATGTTCTCCGACAGGAAGAGAACACTCCTGCCTGGTAATTGTCGAGCTGTATTCATTTCATCCATTGCTGTAGCGTCTGCATGTTGGAATTTAACCTGGTCCAGGAGAAGCTGCAGTGCTCTTCACGTCCCATAAGGAAAGTTTTGGCCTGAATACCCCACCTGCCACCCAAATCCCCATATGTACCTACAAGTTGGTAGGCAGCAACTGACTGGCCATTTTCCACAGGCCAGCAGCTGGTTCCTGCTCATTCCTAGAAGGAATGGTAGAATGTTACTGAGATCTGGAGATTAAACTGTTAACCTTATTAACTTCCAAATTCCGAACAGTTCATTGCATTGATAATCTTAGACAAACCCTAAGGTTTCCCTCTCTCTCTTTTAGTTAACTTAAACCTTTGAGCACTGTGTTATGCTAGGAGAACTCAGAATATCAGTGCAGCTTCCACCAGAGTTTTTGAATTCATTCTAATGTGCTAAATATCTGAAAGCTTTCCTCTTACACCACGTGTTGTGCAATATGTTGATGTGTCTAACCTGCTTCTCCTCAACTGTCTGAGCAACTAGCACCTAGAGTAGTTTTTGTTTTAAACTGGACAATTCTTCAATCTCCCTTTGCGTTATCTCCATACTGTTCTTCCCTAAGTGCACCTAAATATCTCCTTTGAGGAGAATAAAGGAACATGATGAATATTTAATCTGTTGCTGGACTGAAGAACTAAAACCAGGTGACCTTATTGAGATGTATAGGATTCTCAGGGGCCTTGACAGGGTAGATGCAGAGAAGTTGTTTCCCTTGTGGGAGAGTCTAGGACCAAAGGACATAATCTCAGAGTAATGGGTCACCCATTTAAGATAGAGATTCGGAGGAATTTCTTCTCTCAGAGGGTAGTGAATCTGTGGATTCTTTCCCACGGAAGGCTGCAGAAGCTGGGTCTTTCAGTATGTTCAAGGCTGAGATGGACAAATTTTTAATCAGTAAGAAAATCGAGGATTATGGGGATAACGTGACAAAGCGGAGTTGAGGATTATCACATCAGATCAGTCATGATTTCCTTGAATGTTAGAGCAGACTCGATGGGCCAAATGGCCTACTTCTGCTGCTATGACTTATGGTCTCATAATACCCAAATGTAACAGCTGATTAAAATTATAATCGCCAGAAGATCGAGTTACTCAAGAAAAATTCACAAGAAAGCAAACAACATTACTTCAATTGTGGAAAAGTAATTTCTATCTTTGGCCCTAACAATCCCCCAACTTGCATAGTACTGGCTTCAGTGGGCTAGACATCTAGGCACCACTGGAAATAGTTTTGTTAACAACTGGGATAGAATGAAATAAAACAAAAAGGGGGAAATGATAAGGGCCACTGTCTGAAGGGACTTTGAGATGTGAATTAGAATACCAGAAAGACAAATGTTTAACTAAGTGACCAGGAGAAACACTGGGGTACAGAAGAGGCAACTTCCAAGTGGAGAGATAAGGGAATTTTCATTCCAGGTCCTCTGGATGGGCACCAAAGAAAAAGTACAATATGTCCATAGCACAATAACTGGAGAAAGAAACAGTAGAAGCAACTACCATCACAACCAGAGCCAGCTGCAGAAAACAACCCCCCACAAAAAGTTATTGCTGGTTAAAATCTCAAAACTCAAGCAGAAGAGACTAAGAGATTTTGCTGAGACTGAAGATAGTTTTCACAAACATGGACAAATAACTTGTGGGTGGTAATTATCTTTTGGATTAATCTCACAGTGTTATATCATATTGGATGTTTGGGGAAAAAAAGCAGTGTCTCAGGGTTCAGAAAGTGTAAATAGTTGGGAGCAAAGGGGTAACTTCACATAATACTGTACATATGTAGCCAACAGTATACTTGAGTGTACTGTTGTTGTGCATTATATTCCTTGTGTGTTTTTCTTTTAAGTTAATAAATTTAACTTTTAATTGATCACACAAATTAGACTATTCTTCCCCGGCTTTCTCACATGATACCAAATTGAAAATATATTAATCATCAAGGTTAACGCTCTCAAATTAACTTTAACAGAATATCTTAATCCCAGTTTGATTTAAGGAATTTTTGAAATTGTATATCAATCACTATACCCTTTAATTGACTGTATTTTATCATTTACAGACCTGATATCTGGATAGTTGCTTCTTGTTCTTTTTTCAACAGTTTGTTCTGTATGAGGCACCTGAATCTGGTTGATGAATCTTTTGTTACAGCAACATTGCTCTGGACAGTTACAAGGCCTTCTGAGTCGTCTTGGTACTTTATTTGAGGTTGTGCTGTGAGTTTCTGTCCATCTCCACCAGTCCACATTAGCTCTGGCTTAGGGAACCATCCATTAGATTCACACACGAGCCGAATTCCATTTTTATGATACCCCTCTATCTGAATCCACTGCTCACGTCCCAGACCTACAATGATTAATTCATATTTGTTAACAATCTCTAACCAATGGAAAATATTATTCTATCATTATTGAGTGATGTAATGAGACTGCTGTAATAGCTACGAAGGATCATTGATAGATTTCTTCGTGGGCTTTGTGGCGTATGAGCTTTCTTATTGAATTAGCGGACATTCCCCAATGAGACACAGGCAGCAAAGGCTTACAAACCTGCTGCTCAGCTCAAACCGACATTGTAGATCCCGATGTATAGACAGTGTGGCCCTTCTCTTTGGTACACAATAAAGGGTCTGTGTTGACGGGAAACTGGCATCTGGCTGAATTACTACAGAGACCATTTTTGTGACAACAGTGTACACCCAGAAAGTAGAATGCATGAGAAAAAGCACTCAAAATGTAAAAACAACTGATTCTAAACTCATTGCTCCAACTTGTTGAGCCTCCAGTTACATAAAAGAGCATGAATCAAGATGGTGATTGATCCCCCAATGTGATCATCTTAAACAGGTCCCACAATCTTTCCAATAATGATATATGTTCATCAAGACCAGGATTTGTGCAGTTAAGACCATTAGATCCACATGAGCCATTTTAATTTTTATGATATAAAGGAGCACACATTTTCTACCATCAATGATAGTGAAATGGGTGAGCACCTAGTAAAGAAGTACACTGCCTCGATGCTAACATTCAGGGCATGCAGGTTCAATGGGTGAACCATCATTTCACTGGGAAATCAAAATAACACGTGACTTTTCAATAGCTTCTGAAAGGCCGATATCTCTAAAAATGGAGTAAAGCAGTAAGAAACCACACAAAAGTGTGTGATCAGGTGAGTACAGTACGCTAATTGCAGGATCCAGCTGATTTTATCTCTTTGAGCTGTGTGGGAAACATTAAACACTTCCTTCAGGACTGTGGGGATCCAAAAGGTGCAGTGGCATTGCCTGATGCTGTGGATATTTAGCCCAGTGATAATCACTCTCATGTCAAACCACCACTCATTCAGTTGCCAGATGAGGTGCCTTTCCAACCAAGCTCCTGATTAAATTATAGGTTTGGAGTAGGCAGACTGTAAACAGTATGACCTTTCTCTTCTCCATCCTCCATTTTGTTTGCCTGAAAAAAAGATATTGTAGACACTCAACATATTGAGCCCAATCCTCAGAATTAGGGTCAAACAGCTCTAATTTGACAAAAGGACACTTTGATGACTCAGTCTGTAGACTGATTTGACTTGAATTAGTTAAACACAAGGTCTGTTTCCTCATTTCCCCAGGCGATCTGAAAATGCTTCATTACAACATGTCTTACCTGTGTCCTTTTGAATTAATCTGGACTGAACATATTTTCTTAATGAAATGTACAGTACACAAATATTAGAAGAGGAAGTGATGTTGAAACAAAAATCTTCCCTTCCTCTTCTAATATTTGTGCACTGGTAAATTTCATTAAGAAAATACGTTCAGCCCAGACTGATTCAACAAGAGTATTTTTTGTTTCGAAACAAAGCACTTGAATTTTGACCCAAAACAGTGAAATAAGCCATGTTATTTTCTCAATAGTATTAGTTTGTAAGTAGTTGTGTTCACTGACCTCCAACTTTCAGCTCAACTGTAGTTTCTTCAAAATCTGTTTCACCATCAACTGAACATATGTATTTCCCTTCATCGTGCACCCTTGTGTTCTTTATTCGTAGAGAAATGTTTCCTTTGGTCAATTCATCTTTAAACAGTTCAGTCCTTCCTCTGTAACCATGATCCTGAGCAGAAGTGTCATCTTCTCCATTTCTGTACACGTGTACTGCTGAACCAATGCCTGATTTAAACCATCGCACCACCATGTTGCCGATGACAGGTATTTCTGGCTTAAGCAAACATTCCAGCAGAACATCTTTGCCCACAACAGCTATAATAGGATGACTTGGCCCATTAACTGTGAATTTACCTGTGGAATTATGGTCCAATTAAATTAATTCAACTCCCAATAGCTTAAATATTAAACTTTTAAAAATTGCCATTCCCATCATTCTCAAACAACTATAAACAAAGCTGCTTAATATGAACAGAAAATTAAAATTAAATCAATCTTCTATCTAGCAACTGGAAGAAAATGTCAATGCACCACGAATGGGAGTTAGGTAATGACCTTGTTAAGAGAATTGCCAGTACAACCTGTGACACTGATTGTATTATCTTGGAAATAAAGAAACACTGATTGTGTTATAAATAGAGACAGCTTCAACATTGAAGCTGACCGGTTGAATTAGATGGATAGAGTGTGGTGTTAATAATGCCAAAGTTGGGGGTTCAATCCTGTACTAGCTGCTTTGTAGTTGAGCTCCTTGCAGGCCAGCAACTCTGAGAAAGGGGTTTACAATAAAATAGCTTAAACCCGCTGACTAGTCTGGAATGATTCTTACACCACAACCAATTATTGTGAGTTACAATGGTCACAGAGGATGAGCCTTAAGCTTAGTGGCTGCTGTACGTGAAGCCTTTTGTCTCCATCCTCTGACAAAAGCATGTGTACTATTGCTGACAATTTAAGTTACAGAATGGCAGAAGAATGGTGCAAAATTGCAAGTTTTGACTATCCATCATTTTTTTCCTGACTCTGAACCATATCAGTGATGGGAAGCTGAAGTTGAAATGTGACCCTGGGTTATTTCCAAACCCCAAAAGAAGCAATGTTGGCAATAGCATAATCATTCCCACCCAAAAAAACTGACCAAAGCTTACCCAGGCTTCATACTCTTCCAATAATTTGCCCTTTTTGTAAATCTTATCCAAACATTGTAACAGAAGATCCAATCCCTCTTCTTGATCCAGATCATCCTCTGAAAATACCCCCTATCTTGATCTTCTGTTACAATGTTTGGATAAGATTTACAAAAAGGGCAAATTATTGGAAGCGTATGAAGCCTGGGTAATCTTTGGTCGGTTTTGAAAATGAAAGCAGCAGTCCATGGAAGAATTACAAAATGGAATTTGCAAAAACTATAGAGATTTGCAGTTGAAATTCTGCAATCTGTACAGGCATTTAAATGACTGGACTATGTCTACGTCGATAGTCTTTTGATACTAATGGGCTCAATTCTAGAGGCGAAAGATGGGTGTCGTCTATAGGCCCCCGAATAATGATCTGGAGGTGGGGCGGGCTGTTAACGCGCAAATAAGTGCGGCGTGCAGGAATGGGACAGCCGTAGTTATGGGGGATTTCAATCTGCATATTGATTGGTCGACCCATGTTGGACGCGGGGGGCTCGAGGAAGAGTTCTTGGAATGCTGCCGGGATAGTTTCCTTGAACAGTGTGTGTTGGAGCCGACGAGGGAGCGAGCTATCTTGGATCTGGTGCTATGTAATGAGGCGGGTAGAATTAGGGACCTTGTGGTGAAGGATCCTCTTGGGGAGAGTGATCATTGTATGGTGGAGTTTCTGGTGCAGATGGAGGAGGAGAAAGTGGGTTCCCGGACACACGTCCTTTGTTTGAGTAGAGGGGAGTATGGTAGGATGAGAGAAGAATTGGCGAATGTGGACTGGGGAGCGCGTTGGAGGGAGGGTCTGTTGAGGAGCAGTGGAGGATCTTTAAGGAGATCTTTCTTGGTGCTCAGCAGAAATTTATTCCGATGGTCAAAAAGGATAGTAGGAGGAGAGGTAATAAGCCGTGGATAACGAAGGAGGTGAAGGAAAGTGTTAAACTAAAAGCGGAGGAATTTAGAGTAGCTAAGAGTAGTGGGCGAGAAGAGGATTGGGAGAGGTTTAAATGTCAACAAAGATTGACAAGGAAGTTGATAAAGAAGGGTAGGAGAAACTATGAAGCTGGGCTAGCGCTTAATATAAAAAAGGATAGCAAGAGTTTTTATAAATATATAAAAAGGAAGAGGCTGGCTAGGGTGAATGTTGGTCCTTTAGAGGATGAGAAAGGGGACCTAGTGGTAGGGGATGGGGATATGGCTAAGGTATTGAATAACTTTTTTGTTTCTGTCTTCACGGAGGAGGACGTGAATAATTTGCCGGGTGTTAGCGATGGAAAGGTGGTAGGACTGGAGGGTCTTAATGACATTACTGTTACTAGAGAGGCGGTGCTCGACAGACTGGAGGGGCTGATTGTGGACAAGTCCCCAGGACCGGATGGAATGCATCCAAGGGTTCTGAAAGAAATGGCGGAGGTGATAGTGGATGCCTTGGTGGTTATTTTCCAGACGTCGCTGGATTCCGGGGAAGTGCCGGATGATTGGAAAACGGCTAATGTTACGCCGTTGTTTAAGAAGGGTGCCAGGCAAAAGGTGGGGAATTATAGGCCGGTTAGTTTAACGTCTGTGGTAGGTAAAATGTTAGAATCTGTCATTAAGGAGGAAATTGCGAGGCATCTTGAAGGGAATTGCTTGATAGAGCAGGCGCAGCACGGTTTCATTAAAGGGAAGTCGTGTCTGACAAATTTACTGGAGTTCTATGAGGATGTGTCTAGGGCAGTGGATAGAGGAGAGCCGGTGGATGTGGTCTTTCTAGATTTTCAGAAGGCGTTTGACAAAGTACCTCACAAGAGGTTATTGCAGAAGGTCGAGGGACATGGAGTTGGGGGTAGGGTGTTAGCGTGGTTAGAGGATTGGTTGTCAAATAGGAGGCAGAGAGTGGGGGTCAACGGGTGCTATTCGGATTGGCGGATGGTGACTAGTGGAGTGCCCCAGGGGTCGGTGCTGGGGCCTCAGCTTTTTACCATTTATATAGATGATCTGGAGGAGGGAACCGAGTGTAAGGTGTCGAAATTTGCTGATGACACCAAGATTGGGGGAACGGCAAATTGTGCGGAGGGTGTGGAGAGTCTACAGAAGGATCTAGATAGGCTGGGCGAATGGGCCAGGAAATGGCAAATGGAATTGAATGTTGGCAAGTGTGAGGTGGTCCACTTTGGTAGGAAGAATGGTAGGAAGGACTATTACTTATGGGGCGAAAAACTGCAGCAGGCAACGGTGCAGAGGGACCTCAGGGTCCTTGTGCATGAGTCGCAAAAATCCAGCTTGCAGGTGCAGCAGGTGGTCAGGAAGGCGAATGGGATGCTGGCCTTCATAGCGAGGGGGATTGAATATAAAAGTAGGGAGGTCTTGCTGCAGCTGTATAGGGCATTGGTGAGGCTGCAGCTGGAGTACTGTGTGCAGTTTTGGGCGCCGCACCTGCGCAAAGATATTTTGGCCTTGGAGGGAGTGCAGAGAAGGTTTACTAGGCTGATACCGGAGTTGAGGGGGTTGAGCTATGAGGAAAGGCTAAATAAACTGGGCTTGTACTTGTTAGAGTTTAGAAGAATGAGGGGAGATCTCATTGAGACGTATAAGATGATGAATGGGATGGATAGGATAGAGGTGGAAAGACTCTTCCCGCTCAAAAAAGACAGTAGGACTAGGGGGCACAGCCTCAAGATAAAAGGGGGGTGGTTTAGAACGGAGTTGAGGAGGAACTTCTTCACTCAAAGGGTAATGAATCTCTGGAATTCTCTGCCCATTGAAGTGGTGGAGGCTGCCTCGCTAAATATTTTTAAGACGCGGGTTGATGGGTTTTTGATAAGAGAGGGGATTAAGGGTTATGGGGAGAGAGCGGGAAAGTGGAACTAAGCAGCGACAGATCAGCCATGATCTTATTGAATGGCGGGGCAGGCTCGAAGGGCTAGATGGCCTACTGCTGCTCCTATTTCTTATGTTCTTATGTACTCTTAGATCAAATAGCTGTAGCCCTTAAAAGATTTCTGAGAGAACAGTTGTTCCCAATCACACTTGTCAAATGCATACAAAAATGCTGTGAAATTGTCTTTCAAATTACGATATTTCATTTAAAGCAAGAGGGAAGGTGTTAAGATTTGGGGGAAGTTAAAATTTTAAAAATGAAATGGGATAAAATAAAAAGGGAAATTGTATAGGGCAGCTGTCTGATGGGATTTTAATATGTGAAATAGCATACCAGTGAGAGAAGTAAGTGTTTACCTATGTGACTCAAGGAAAATAATGGAGTATAGAAGAGAGAACTTCAAAGTGGAAAGATAAGGAAATTGACATGTATCTGCTGAAAACTAGGGTGGGTAACATCAAATCGAAAATATACAACAATAAGAACTGGCGTTCCAAGTTACTTTCTGGGTTTTGGGAGACCCTTGCTTTTAATATCAGCAGCGTTCTTACCCACTCCCATCACCCCCAGAGTCAGTCCCCGTGTGAGTGTACGAATGAAGCAGTGGCATGATGGGAAAAATGGTCAAGTGTTTAGTATGAAGTAAGGACAGCAGACCAAGCCATTTTTGCTGGAGCTCAGATGAATGAGGGGGGGGGGAATCTCAGAGAGACTTAGAAAATTCTAACAGGACAAGGCAGGATAGATGCAGGAAGGATGTTCCGGACAGTGGGGGAGTCCAAAACCAGGGGTCACAATCTGAGGATTTGGAGTAGACCATTTAGGACAGAGATGAGGAGACATTTCTTCACCCAAAGAGTGGTGAACTGGTGAAATTCATCACCACAGGAAGTAGTTGGTACCAAAACATTGAATGTATTCAAGAGGCAGCTGGATACAGCACTTAGGGCGAATGGGATCAAAGGTTATTGGAAGAAAGCAGGATTAGGCAATTGAATTGGACAATCAGGCATGATCGTGGCAGCGAAGGCTCAAAGGGTCAATTAGCCTTCTCACGCTCCTATCTTCTATGTTTCTATGCTGAAGGATATGTGTGTGTGAGCATGTAAGGCAAATTCCTATTCATTTTCAATGACATTGCAAATCCATGCACTAGGGACTACATCTCTGTGACATCAAACCAAGCCAACACGAGTTGAGTGATTTTATCTGCTTTTATCTCAAGAGGAAGGCAAACCTATAAAATAGTAATAATTTAAGTTGCTTTGATGCAACTTATCTCTGCATGATAACTGAATAAATAAATTACTGCATTGAGTTAACATAAATCAGAAACATCCCTTGTAGTGCAGGCCTTGCTGTCCATGTGTCTTTTTCTTCTGACTCTCTTTTTGAAAGTCTGATTCCAACATTAGCTTTCAGTCAAAGCACCCCTCTTCTCAGTCTGCCAGAAAATGATAGCCACCAAATTGAAATGAGGATTATCGAAGCAACAACAAAGTTTCATTGTTTGACAAATGGTGGTTTAGATTCTGTACAGGAACAAGTGCAGAGGCAGGCAGGAGGTCAGGCAATGTGACTGAAGTAAAATAGGTGGTGTTAGTGAGGGATGATTATAACACATTTAAAGCACAAGAATTTTAAGCTGCAGCTTGTTGCTGAACTGCCTTTTCAATGTGCAGTCTGAGACTGTTATCTGCTTTTCCAAAGTAAGCCTACTGATCAAACAACAAAATTCTATAACAGCAGAAAAATTTAATAATTAGACATTAGAGTGAAGGTGGAACTGTATCATTACTTGAATAAATGTTAATATTTCTTACCACTTATGGATAGTGGCACTCCAAACAGTAAAAGCACAATGAGGTCAATTCCTTTCATCTTTGAGAGATCTTAGCAGAATAACCACCTCTGAAATGTAGAAACAGAGAAAATCAACATAGCTCTAGCTTTAGATGAATGCTTGAAATGCACACAAGATTATGGAACAAGTGCTGGAAAACACTGAGATTGGAATAGACAGGTGCTTGATGGTTGGCACAGACATAATGAACCGAAGGGCCTCTTTTAGTGCCGTAAAATTCAATCACTTCTTGGCCTTTTGGCTAAGATCAAGTGTAGTTTTTGGCATCCTGCATTTGGTTGAAGCCATGAGGTTCCACTGAGGCTTTATTTGAAGCAATTTTTAAAGCAACATCTAGGCCTTTTGGCCAAGATGTAAATAAGATCAAGCCCTGGAGAAGATACACTGCCTGCTGCTATCAGCTTGGATCATGTGGATCAAGCCCAAGAAAGGAAATGGCCAACCTGTCTTGTCAACTTGGATCTGTAATGTCTCACTTATTGAGACTTTGAATTGGATATAAACAAAACAAAATTAAAAATCTTATCTTTGATGTGTAATTTATCATTGTTAAACAGGCTGTGTGTCACTTGGTGAAATGTAAAACAAAGTTATCGATTCCATGGCCAAATATGAACATATTCAATAATTCTGAAAACATTCAATTTTGCAGGGTGATTGAATTCTCACATTCCTGACTTTACAGATTGTTGGGTTCATTTTGTCACAAAAGGGAAATACGTTTTTTTAAAAAAAGGTAATCAGCACAGGTGTGTCTAAGAGAAGCTGAGATGAAAAGTCGCCTCAAGACATGCCAGAGACAACGGAGCGAAAGCTGAGTCAGAGTGAGGGGTTTTCAGAATCATATGGAAGGGGAAGAGAGAATTGGAGAGCTTCAGGGAGGGAACTCCAGAGTTTAGGATGCAGCCAGCTGAAGTCCCGCTGTCAATGCTGAAGGAATGGGGCAGGGTGGAATCGTGGCTGCTTTCAGCACAAGAGAAACTCTGGGATTAAAGGTTTATTTCCAGAAAGGAGGCGCCGCAGTTATCTACAGGGTGAAATTATTTCACTTTAAATATAAATTTGTAATGTTTCGTGTAATGGCCGCCACAGGACTCTTCCTTCATTTCATTTCCGTCTTTCTTTCTGCTCGCTGTGTTTAACTCTGATGGTTTGTTTTAAATCTCCTCTCTCTCTCCCATCCCCCTGACACTGACAGGAGCCGCTTCCAGACTCTCTGAAGGGGATTAGAAACATTTTATACACTTTACAACTTCTCACTGGACAATCTCCAGCGGCTCCCAGTTCAATTCCTTGTGTTTGATCAGGATCTTTCAGTCTGAATAAAAACCACCCAATCCCACAGCAAATAAACCCTCCCCAAAATATCAAAAAACACCTGGGACTCACCTCTTACTTTCCCGGGATTTGATCGGAGATTTTCCGCCGTTTTCCAACAGATCTGTGAAGAGTAAAAATGTTCACAACAGCTCGCCCCACCCTGAAAACTTTTACTTTCATTTTCACTCAGTTACTGAATTGAATCATGGATCCTGGTTTGGAACCAGTCTGGAATCACCCAGAAATCTCTATTTAATAATAATCCCCAGAAAATTCATCATGTTTCACCTCATAACATGGATTTATTAATAATGTGAAGATTGTTGAATATATTTCATGGCGGCGTCACCCTCATTCTCTTCTGCGCTATTTGAATTCCACACTTTGGTCTGGATTGGGAATCATTTATCATTCCAGAAGATTCTCCTCAATCACTGACCCTGCCGCAGAATTTCACACTTGTGTGAAGAATTGGTTTATCTTGTTAGGTTCTAAATCTCTTGTCTTTAATCTTGTATCTATAGCCTCTTCTGAATCCCCAGCCATTGAATTTGATTTGACTTATTATTGTCACATGTATTAGTATACTGTGAAAAATATTGTTTGTTGCGCACTTTTCAGACAAAGCATACCGTTCATAGAGAAGGAAACAAGAGTGCAGAATGTACTGTTACAGTCATAGCTAGGGAGTAGAGAAAGACCGACTTAATTCAAGGTAAGTCTATTCAAAAGTGTGACATCAGCAGGGAAGAAGCTGTTCTTGCGTCGGTTGGTACATGACCTCAGACTTTTGTACCTTTTTCCCAAAGGAAGAAGGTGGAAGAGAGTATGTCCGGTATACATGGGTTCCTTCATTATACTGGCTGCTTTGCCAAGGCAGTAGGAAGTCTGGACAGTGTCAATGCATGGGAAGCTGGTTTATTTGATTTATTATTGTCACATGTATTAACACACAGTGAAAAGTATTGCTTCTTGTGTGTGTTCAGACAAAATATACCATTCATAGGGAAGGAAACAAAGAACAACACAGCACGGGAAACAGGCCCTTCGGCCCAACGAGCCCGCGCCGCCGTCCCATTGTCTCAGTGAAACAAAAGAGTGCCGAATATAGTTTTACAGTCATAGCTGGGGTGCAGCAAAAGATCAACTTAATGCACAGTAAGTCCATTCAAAAGTCTGACAGCAGCAGGGAAGAAGCTGTTCTTGAGTCGGTTGGTTCGTGACCTCAGAGTTCCGTATCTTTTTCCCAAAGAAGGTGGAAAAGGGAATATCTGGACTGCATGGGGTCCTTAATTATGTTGGCTGCTTTGCCGAGGCAGCAGGAAGTGTAGACAGAGTCAATGGATGGGAGACTGTTTTGCGTGATGGATTGGGCTACATTCATGGTTAGTTTAAATGATGGACTGGGCTTCATTCACAACCTTTTGTAGTTTCTTGCAGACTTGGGCAGAGCACGAACCATACCAAACTGTGATACAACTAGAAAGAACACTTTCTATGGTCCATCTGTCGACGTTGGTGGGAGTTGTAGCGGACATGCCAAATTTCCTTAGTTTCCTAGAAAGTAGTGTTGCTGGGGTTTCTTAACTATAACATCTGCATGCAAGGACCAGGACAAGTTGTTGATGATCTAGACACCTAAAAACCTGAAGCTGTCGACCATTTCTACTTTGTTCCCATTGATGTAGACAAGGGAATGCCCTCCACTATGCTTCCTAAAGTCGATGACTATCTCCTTCATTCTTCGACACAGAACAAAGAAAACCACAGCACAGGAACAGGTCCTTGAGCCCTCCAAGCTTGCACCAAACATGCTGCCCGCCTTAACTAAAACCCCCTACTTTCTGGGGACATGTCCCTCTATTCCCATCCTATTCGTGTATTTGTCAAGACAGCCTTTAAAAACCACTACCGAATCCACTTCCACTACCTCCCCCAGCAGTGAGTTCCAGGCACCCACCGCCCTCTGTGTAAAAAATTTGCCTCATACATCTCCTTTAAAATTTGCCTCTCACACCTTAAACCTGTGCCCCCTAGTAATTGACTCTTCCACCCTGGGAAATACTTCTGATGATCCACTCTCTCCATGCCTCTCATGATCTTGTAGACTTCTATCACGTCTCCGTCAACCTCCATCATTCCAGTGAGAACAAACCAAGTTTCTTCAACCTCTTCTCATAGCTAATGCCCTCCATACCAGGCAACATCCTGGTAAATCTTTTCTGCACCCTCTCCAAAGCTTTCACATCCTTCTGGTATTGTGGCAACCAGAATTGAACACTCTATTCCAAGTGCGGCCTAACTGAGGTTCCATAAAGCGGCAGCATGACTTGCCAATTTTTAAACTCAGTGCTTCAGCCGATGAAGACAAGCATGCCGTATGCCTTCTTGACTACCTTCTCCACCTGCGTTGCCACTTTCAGTGACCTGTGTACCTGTACCCCTTTGCCTAGCAATACTTTTAAGGGTTCTGCCATTTACTGTATATTTCCTATCTGTATTAGACCTTCCAAAATGTATGACTTCACATTTGTCCGGATGTTGAGGGAGAGATTATTGCCGTCATACCAGTTCACCAGATTGTCTGTCTCTTTCCTGTACTGTATTTCATCATTGTTTGAGATGTGATCCACAATGGTGGTGCCAATTGAGTTGAGACGAATTTGTCCACACAGTCGTAGGTGTATAAGGAGTATAGTAGTGTCTGAGGACACAGCCTTGTGGGGCATCAGTGTTGAGGATGATTTTGAAGGAGGTGTTCTTGCCTATCCTTACTGACTGCAGTCTGCAGATTTGGAAGTCTAGTGTCCAGCTGCAGAGGGAGTAGCCGAGCCCCAGGCCATGAAGTTTGGAGATGAGTCTCACAGGAATGTTAAAGGCTAAGCTGTTATCTTTGAATAGGAGCTTGACACAGGTGTCTTTGTTGTCTAGGTGTTCCAGGGTTGAGTGTAGGGCCAGGGAGATGGTGTCTGCTGTGGACAGAATAGCGAACTATGGTGGATCCAGGCAGTTTGATAGGCAGGAATTGATTTGTGCCATGACCAACCTTTCAAAGCACTTCATAATGATGGATGTGAGAGCCACCAAATGATAGTCATTAAGGCACACTGCCTGGGTTTTCTTTGGTACCAGGCTGATAGTCATCTTCTTGAAGCTGGTAGGGACGTCAGATTGGTGTAAAGAGAGATTGAAGGTGTCTGCAAATATTCTCGCCAGCTAGTCCACACAGGACCCAAATGCTTGTCTGGGTATCTCATCTGGTGGGGAGATGCCGGCGTTGGACTGGGGTAAACACAATAAGAAGTCTGGCAACATCAGGTTTAAGTCCAACCGATTTATTTGATTGTAAACTCACAAGCTTTCGGGGTTTCTCCCTTTGTCAGGTGAATGGAGAGTTCTGGCCTCAGACAGAGCATATAACAGCACAGACAGTTTACAGATTACTGATTAGAATGCGAATCTTTACAACGAACCTGCTATTCATGTCTTAAAGATGCCGACAATGTGAGTGGAACGAGCATTAAGATGTGTATTGTCTGGAGACAATACACATCTGTTTAACCTGTGCTTAATGCTCTTTCCACTGGCATTGTCAGCATCTTTAAGACTTGAATAGCAGGTTCGTTGTAAAGATTCGTAAAGATTTCCTTGTCCACATTTGAAATGGTCCCATGAGACTTCATGGGATCGAGTCAATGCTGAGGACTCACAGGTCAACATCCTCCTGATTGTATAACACTGTGTCACCACCTCTGCTGGGTCTGTCCTGCCAATGGAACAGGACATATTTATGCTCCTCATAATTTTGCCTACCTATATCAAATACCTTTACAAAGGGTTATGAACGAAGCCCAGTCCATCATGCAAACTAGCCTCTCATCCACTGACTCTGTCTACACTTCCTGCTGCCTCAGAAAAGGAGCGACCATAATCTAGGACTCCACTCCCGGACGTACTCTCTTCCACCTTATCCCATTGGGAGAAAGATACAAAAGTCTGAGTCATGGACCTACTTTCGTAGAGTACGTAAGAGAGATAGAAAGGAGAGCGTGCACAATGTAGTGTTACAGTCATAGCTAGGGTGTAGAGAACGGTCAGCTTAATAAAAGGTAGGTCCATTCAAAAGTCTGATGGCAGCAGGGAAGAAACTGTTCTTGAGTTGGTTGTGTGTTCCCAGCCTCCTGGTCTTGACAAATGCTTCCTTTTTCACTTTGACTAGGTTCACAATATCTCTCATCCAAGTTTCCCGAAACTAGCCATAGTTATCCTTTATCCTTACAGGAATGTGCTAGTTCTGAATTCCTATCAGCTTACACTTGAAAGCCTCCCACATACCAGGTGTTGACCTATCCTCAAACATCTGCCTCAAATCTACATTCTTCAATTTCTGCCTAATATTCTTGTAATAGCCTTCCCCCAATTTAGCACCTTCACTTGAGGGCTACACTTGTCTTTATCCATCAGTACTTTAAAACTTATTGAGTTACGATCACAGTTCCTAAACTGCTCTCCTACTGAAACATCAACCACCTGACTGGGCTCATTCCCCAATACCAGGTCCAATATGGCCCCTACCCTAGTTGGACTATCTACATACTGCTTCAAGAAGCCTCCCTAGATGCTCCTTATAAACTCTGCTCCATTCATACCCCAGTCAATATTGGGGAAGTTAAAATCTCCCACCACAACAATCCTGTTACTTTTGCCAAAATCTGCCTACATGTCTGTTCCCCCCTCTCTCTCTCTCTCTCCCTTTGGCTGTTGGACAGCCTATAGTGAACCCCCAACATTGTGACTCCACCCTTCCTATTCCTGAGCTCTACCCATATTGCCTCGCTGTATGAACCCTCGAGGGTGTCCGCCCACAGTACAGCTGTGATATTCTTAGCCAGTAGTACAAATCCTCCATCCCATTTACATCCCCCTCTACCCTGCCTGAAACATCTCTATCCTGGAACATTAAGCTGCCAATCCTGTCCTTTCCTTAACCAAGTATCTGTAATAGCAGCGACAACATCATAGTTCCAAATGCTAATCCAAGCTCTAAGTTCATCTGCCTATCTGTTACACTTCATTCATCGAAACAAATGCACTTCACTCCACCAGACCCTCTTTAATTAGCAACCACACCCTGCCTGCTCTTTCTCTGAGCCTTACTGGTCCTATTCTCTAGTTTCCCTTCAGTTAATTCACTTCTCACTTTTGCTTTGGTTCCACCCCCCTGCCAAACTAGTTTAAATCCTCCTATGTGACACTAGCAAACATCCCAGCCAGAATATTTATGCCTTTCCAGTTTAGATGCAACCCCTCCTTCTTGTATCGGCCCCACCTGCCCCACAAGATGAGTTGTGAATGTGGCCCAGTCTATATTGCAAACCAGTCTCTCATCCATTGACTGCTTTGGGAAAACGGCTAGCATAATCCAGGACCACGCACTCCGGACATACTCTCTCCCACCTTCTTCCATTGGGAAAAAACATATAAAAGTCTGAGATCACTGGCTCAAGAACACCTTCCTCCCTGCTACCATTAGACTTTTGAATGGTCCTATCACACATTAAATTGATCTTTCTCCTCACCTTATCAGTAACTGCAATACTATATTCTGTACCCGATCCTTTCCATCTCTACTCTATGAATGGTATGTTGTGTCTGTATAGCTTGCAAGAAACAATACTTTTCACTCTATCCTAACACGTGATTAAAAGTAAATCAATAAATCACCCCTACCCCTGTCTGACTTGAGGACATAGCACCTCGCCGGTACTCTAGCTTGAATGCATCCATTTCAAAATGTGGTCAGTATGAGCGGGTTGGCCACCCGCCACCCGTACATCTGAACTCCACAGCAGTATGGATTCTCTTCTGTTTGGAATAAAATGCATTCATTCGTCCAACCACCTACTCACATTTCTCTGCAACTTGCTGACTTACACTTGTTTTATTCATTCGTGGGATGTGGGCATCGCTGGCTGGCCAGCATCTATTGTCCATTCCTAGTTACCCTTGGAGGGCAGTTGAGAGTTAACCACATTGTTGTGGCTCTGGAGTCACATGTAGGCCAGACCAGATAAGGATGGCAGATTTCCTCCCCTAAAGTACATTAGTGAACCAGATGAGTTTTTCCGACAATTGACAATGGTTTCATGGTCATCATTAGATTCTTAATTACAGATATTTTTTATTGGATTCAAATTCCACCATCTGCCTTGGCAGAATTCGAACACAGGTCCCCAGAACATTAACTGAGTTTCGGGATTAATAGTCAAGCGATAATACCACTTGGCCAATCACTTAATGTGATAAACGTGAATTGCTGCTGCCAGATTTCCTCTCCCCCACTCCTAGAAATGTTTACACTTTCTTTGGACGCAATGTGCAAAAATGGTAGGAAGATTGGTCCTTCATGATAATTATATTTTTACAGGTATTTTCAAACGACTGCCTTCGATTAAGATGCATATTTTGTGGTTAAAAGACAAAACGTCTGTTCTGTGAAGAAAGGAATTAGGAACCCTGGACAAGGTGTCTCTCTACAGCTTCCAACTTGGAGCTGGCCTCCAAGGATCGTGGTTATCCCAGCTGCTGTCTCTGTTCCAGAGACTTGTCCATACTTGGGGTGACTCTGGAGATGAAGCTAACAGTGTCCTGTGATTCAGCAGAGACTGATGGGCAGTGCAGGAACTGGAGGGCATGGTGGACAATGAAAATAATATTATTTAGCTTCATCTATTTCCTTTCTTTTTAATATAAAAGTCAAAAATGCTGGATAAATTCAGCAGGTCTGACTGCATCAGTGAACATTTCAACAGGTGGCACATGGTTATCACAACTGCCTCACAGCATCAGGGGCTCGGGTTCACGATTAAAAAGTCCAAAATCAGCTTTTTAATCCAATGTTTCTCACCTAATCCCCAGTGAGGAGAAATATTCCTGAAGCCGCTGACCTGTTCAATACTTTGAACAGCCACTTCCCATCTCCCCAGGAGCCTCCTTATCCAAAACTTTCGAATGGGAACTTGTCACGGCTCATCCTGGGTAAGTTAGTTACTGGGCAGTCATGAGAAACAAGTGAGGAAATCTGAGTAACTGAACCTCATTGGGAATCTGCACCTTCAAATTGTCTCAATGAAACTATAAGAAAACACATTAAAAAACTGAACAATAGTATTTTTTTGTAGAGAGGCACTAATAAAAAAATGTAAAGTAAGAAAGAAATAATAAAGCAAGATACTGTGGATGCTGGAAATTGGAACTGAAAAACAGAAAATGCTGAATGAACTCTGGTAGTGAAGGAGGAAAACGGAGCACTCAGAGGAATCCCACGCAGACACAAGGAGAATGTGCAAACTCCATACAGACAGAAAACTGAAGCCTGAGTCTGCATGGGGCTTCCTCCCACAGTCTGAACATTGGCGCATTGGCCATTCTAAATTCTCTCTATGTATCTGAACAAGCGCGTGAGTACGGCGACGAAGGGATTTTCACAGTAACTTCATTATAGTGTTAATTCAAGCCTACTTGTGACAGTAATAAATAAACTTAAACTGAGATGTGGATATTTCCAATGTGGTGGCATCCAAAACTAAAGTCTAGATGCATTCGGTCTGTTGAAATGTTAAAAATCTCTGATACTTTTGACCAGTTTGCTTACTCCAAGGTTTTACCCTGGTGCCCTTATTTGCAAGATGGACAAAGGACAAACACAAGTAAAGGTTCAACAAATTTATTAACAATAACACTTCTAACCCTTGAATTACACACATAAAACAAGAGGATACCCCAAAATCAGATATACTATCCGCAAAGGTGGTTTAGTTAAAACTGCAGGCTCGATTCTCTGAGTCCCTCTGGTCAGTTGTCACGAAGGTGAGTCTCGATGGCAGCTTCTTCCTTCCTTCCTTCTTTGGTCAGTCTTCTGAATGGTCAAGGGTCACCTCCTTCATCGAGTCTTCGCCAGTCTTCACTGCTGGTGTCTGCAAGTGTGTTCCTTTATCCCCTGCCTGCTTGCCTTTCCAGAAACTTCTCTGGCTTCCGGCCAATGAGGTCCCAGGAGGGGGTTCCAATACCCAGTGGTTTTCTTGATGTCTGTCTGATAGTAAAAAGTCTGACGACACCAGGTTTCAGTCCAACCGATTTATTTGATAGTAAACCCACAAGCTCTCGAGGTTTCCCTCTTCTTCAGGTGAATGGAGAGTTCTGGCCTCGGACAGAGCATATAAAGCACAGACAGTTTACAGATTACTGATTAGAATGCGAATCTTTACACCTAACCTGCTGTTCAAGTCCTAAAGTGGCCGACAATGTGAGTGGAAGGAGCACTGATCACAGTTTACAGAGATGTGTATTGTCTCCAGACAGCACAGTGAGTGAGGTTTTGCAAACCCAGGCAAGTCACAGGGGTTACAGATCGTGCGACATGAACCCAAGATCCCTGTTGAGACCGTCCTCATGTGTGTGGAACTTGGCTATCAATCTCTGATGTGTCTTCCACACACATTGTCAGCCACTTTAGGACTTGAACAGCAGGTTAGGTGTAAGGATTCACATTCTAATCAGTAATCTCTAAACTGTCTGTGCTTTATATGCTCTGTCCGAGGCCAGAACTCTCCATTCACCTGACGAAGAGGGAGTCCCCTCGAAAGCTTGTGGGTTTACTATCAAATAAATTGGTTGGACTAAAACCTGGTGTTGTCAGACTTTTTACTGTGTTTACCCCAGTCCAACGCCAGCACATCCACATCATGTCTGACAGGACACCAGGGTCCGCCCTTAGGTGTCCATCTCCATGCTGCTGCTTACATGTAACCTATTATCAGATTAAGCCAACTGCAGGAACTCTTGGTGACAGAAAGTCTGGCCTGACCTGGGCTCCTAACAATAGGCTGGTGCATTTTAATGGGGTGCAATGATCTCCTGCTAAGTATCAGTAGGGTGCAATGACCTTTGATAGGAGGTTAAATGAGTCAGGCCCAGACAGGTTTGTGTATTGTACAACTGGCCTGCCTGAGGTTTGACTGTGTTTGATTTTTAATATGCCCAATTCTTTAATTTAGGATATCCAATTTTATCAGCCATAAAACTAGGCCCTGTTTATGTTACAGGTCATTGCCATTTTGTAAGGAATTGGGGAGAAACTCATTTTTCAATACAGTGGTTATGTTAAGTATCGTATAAAGTTGTTGAGGTAAATTGCTAGATACTAATTGCCCTTGAACTGAATGGCTTGCTAGATCATTTCATAGGGCAGTTAAGGTTTGGAATCATCTAAGCTGAGTAAGAATGACAGATTTCCTTCCCTAAAGGGATGAGACATATAAGATGATGAATGGGATGGATAGGATAGAGGTGGAGAGACTCTTCCCGCTCAGAAAGGGCAGTAGGACTAGAGGGCACAGCCTCAAGATAAAGGTGGGGCGGTTTAGAACGGAGTTGAGGAGGAACTTCTTCACTCAAAGGGTGGTGAATCTCTGGAATTCTCTGCCCGTTGAAGTGGTGGAGGCTGCCTCGCTAAATATTTTTAAGATACGGGTTGATAGGTTTTTGATAGGCAAGGGGATTAAGGGTTATGGGGAGAGGGCGGGAATGTGGAACTGAGCCACGACAGATCAGCCATGATCTTATTGAATGATGGGGCAGGCTCGAGGGGCTAGATGGCCTACTCCTGCTCCTATTTCTTATGTTCTTATGTATTAATGAACCAGGTGGGGTTTACAGCAACTCATGATAGTTTCAGAGAGATTAGCTTTCAATTCCAGATTTTATTAATTCAGTTTAAATTCCCCCTAGCTGCCGCAGTGGGATTAGAATCTGTGTCTCCCTCTGGATTAGTAGTCCAGTGACATGACCACAAAGCTACTATTTATCCTATTTATTGCCCATACCTCATTGTTCTTAAGGTTTTGGTTAGAGAGCTGAGTGTATGTGCGTTTCAGTAACTGAAATTTGGCAGGACAGGTTGAGAACAAGGTTAATAAATCTCACAGCATCTTCGTATTTATTAATAAGGTACAGATTACAAAAACAAGGAGTTCATCCTAAACTTTTATACAACACTGGTCTGGTCTCACCTGGATTATTGCGTCCAATTCTAGACACCACATTTAGGAAAGATGTGAATGCTTCAGGATGTTGTAGAAAAGATTCATAAAAATGGTTCCAGGGATGATGGAATCCTTTGTGAGGTTGAAGAGGCTATGGCTGTTTTCCTTCGAGAAGAGAAAGTTGAGAGGAGATTTGACAGAAGTATTCAAAATCATGAATTCCAAAATTGGATTCCTGCCATTACCTTGTATGTAAAGGGTACATGTGTACCCAGTGCATCTGAGAATGGACACCTAGGGGGTTCTGACATTACCTCATTGGATGCTGTGATCCCACCCTGTGACCTCATTGGCTGGAAATTTACAAGTAAGTATAGATAAGTTTGGCATGTGGGCCAAAATATGGCAGGTGGAATCTAAAGTGGAAGCCAGAGAACCTTATAGAGGGGCATGAATAGGGGTGGGGGGACAAGAATAGACATCCGGATACCACCCCTCAGTGAAGACTCAACCCTGCAGTCCTGTGATGATAGAAGAGGATGTGCAAGATCAACTGTCATGAAGAAGACCCTGAGTTCGAGAGACAAAAAGTGCTCAGCAAATCGGACCCAGCAGCTCGAGCAAGTTAATTGACAAAGGTAATATTAGAAATAGAATATAGAACACTACAGCACAAACAGGCCCTTCGGCCCACCAGTTGTGCCGATCACATCTATACCTATCAGGCCATAGAACTATCTGTAACTACCAATCCCATTAAATCCCATGCACTCATCCAGAAGTCTTTTAAAAGACCCCAGCGAGTTCGCCTCTACCACCACCGACGGCAGCCGATTCCAATCACTCACCACCCTCTGAGTGAAAAGCTTACCCCAACATCTCCTCTGTACTTGCTTCCCAGCACCTTAAACCTGTGTCCTCTCGTAGCGGTCATTTCAGCCCTGGGAAATAGCCTCTGAGAATCCACCCTATCTATTCCTCTCAACATTTTCGAATCCTCTATCAGGTTGCCTCTCAACCTTCGTCTCTCCAGGGAGAAGAGACCTAACTCCCTCAACCTATCTTCATAAGGCATGCCTCCCAATCCAGGCAACACCCTTGTAAATCTCTTCTGCACCCTCTCAATAGCTTCCACATCCTTCCTGTAGTGAGGCGACCAGAACTGTGCACGGTACTCCAAGTGGGGTCTGCCAAGGGTATTATAAAGTTGCAGCATTACCTCCCGACTCCTAAACTCAATCCCTCGATTAATGAAGGCTGACACACCATACACTTTATTGACCACATCCTCCACCTGCGAGGATGATTTAAGAGTCCTATGGACCCGGACCCCAAGATCCTTTGGCTCCTCAACACTGCTAAGACTCCTACCCTTGATATTGTACTCCTTCAACTATTGGTCCTGCCAAAATGGAGCACTACACATTTATCCGCATTGAAATCCATCTGCCACTTCTCCGCCCAGTCTTGCATCCTATCTATGTCACGCTGCAACTTCTGACGTCCCTCCAGACTATCCACAACACCACCAACCTTCGTATCATTGGTGAATTTACTAACCCATCCCTCCACTTCCTCATCCAGGTCATTTATGAAAATGACAAACATCAAGGGTCCTAGAACAGATCCCTGGGGCACTCCACTGGCAACCGACCTCCATGCAGAAAAAGACCCATCCACAACCACTCTCTGTCTTCTGCAGGCAAGTCAGTTTTGGATCCACAAGGCCAAAGCCCCTTGGATCCCATGCCCTCTCACCTTCTCAAGAAGTCTTGCATAGGGGACCTTATCAAATGCCTTGCTGAAGTCCATGTAAACCACTCTTCCTTTGTCAATGTGTTCAGTCACATTTTCAAAGAACTCAACTGGGCTCGTAAAGCACGACCTGCCCTTGACAAAGCCATACTGACTATTCCTGATCATACTAACTTCTCTAAATGCTCATAAATCTTGTCCCTCAGAATCCTCTCCATCAATTTACCAACCACTGAGGTTAGACTCACCAGTCGGTAATTTCCCGGGCTATCCCTGTTCCCTTTCTTGAAAATAGGAACCACATCTGCAATCCTCTGGAACCTCTCTCGTCTCCATCGATGATGCAAAGATCATCGCCAGGGGCTCTGCAATCACCTCCCTCACTTCCCACAGTAACCTGGGATACATCCCATCCGGTCCCGGCGACTTATCTATCTTGATAGAATTTAGAAGTTCCAACACATCCTCTTCCTTAATATCCACATACTCAATCTTTTCAGTCCACCGCAAACCTGGAGTACAACCTCCCAGATCACTTTCCATCGTGAATACCGAGGCAAAGTACTCATTAAGCACCTCTGTCATTCCAGTTCCACACAGACCTTTCCCCCTTCACCTTTTATAGGTCCTATCCCTTCTTTTCTCATCCTTTTACTCTTCACATATTTGTAGAACACCTTGGGATTCTCCTTAATTTTACCCGCCAAGGCCTTCTCATGACCCCTTCTGGCTCTCCTAATTTCCTTTTTAAGCTCCTTTCTACAAGCCTTATGCTCCTCTAGATCTTTAACATCTCCGAGCTCTCTGAACCATTTGTACGCCTCTCTTTTCTTCCTGACCAGGTTCATCACAACCTTCGTGCACCACAGCTCCCGCGACCTACCAAAACCTCCTTGTCTCATCGGAACGTTGTCGTGCAGAGCTCCAGACAAACATTCCTTGAAAATCTGCCACCTTCCTTCAGTACTTTTCCCCAAGAACACCTCCTTCCAGTTTACTCATCCAATTTTCTGCCTGATGTCATCATATTTCCCCTTACTCCAGACAAACACCTTCCTAACCTGCCTGATCCAATCTCTTTCCAATGCTATCGTGAAGGAGATAGAATTATGATCGCCATCCCTGAGATGTTCTCCCACGGAGAGATCAGTCACCTGTCCTGGTTCATTAGCTGGCACCAGGTCAAGTACAGCCTCTCCTCTCGTAGGCTTATCCACGTGTTGTGTCAGGAAACCCTCCTGAACACACCTAACAAACTCCTTCCCATCCAAACCCCTTACCCTAGGGATATTCCAGTCGATGTTTGGGAAATTAAAGTCTCCCATCACGACAACTCTGTTATTATTAGACCTGTCTAGGATCTGTTTCCCTGTCTGCACTTCAACTTCCCTGTCACTATTGGGTGGCCTATAGAAAACACCCAGTAAAGTTATCGACCCTTTGCTGTTCCTAACTTCCACCCACAGAGACTCCGTAGACAGTCCCTCCACGGCACCCACCTTCTCTACAGCCGTGACACTGTCCCTGATCAACAGTACCACTCTGCCACCTCTTTTGCCTCCCTCCCTGTCCTTCCTGAAACATCTGAATCCCGGCACCTGAAGTACCCAGTCCTGTCCCTGAGACATCCAAGTCTCCGTAATGGCCACCACATCACATTCCCAAGCAGCAATCCACGCCCTAAGCTCATTCACTTTATTCACTACACTCCTGGCGTTAAAATAGACACACCTCAGACCCTCGGTCTGGGCACTTCCCTTCTCCATCACCCATCTAACCTCCCTCTCATACCGTCTACAGTCCTTCTCTACTTGGGAGCTAACCTCCTCGCTCTCAGTCATGTCTCAAAACAGGTTCCGTAAGATATTGAGTATTTTGAATTTAAGAGTTGTTTTCATACAGAGTTTTTGTATGATAAATATTTGTCAATAAAATTGGGTTAATCACGAATCAAACCATGTCCTTTGTTCGTCTCATGGTAAATGGGTTTTAGTACATACTGGTCAAAGTGTCCAACATTTTCCAGACTTCTGTGACTGATGCACAAGAACACCCAAATCCCTCTGCATCAAAGCACAGTCTCTCCAGTCAGGTAATAAGTTGCCTTTCCATTTTTCTAACCAAAAGGGGTGACTGTATGTAAAAAGAAAAAGATTAGTGAAGACAAATGTAGTTGGAAATGGGAGAATTTATTTAGAAGTGGTCGGCATTCGATTAAGCTGGAGAATCAAAATGATAGGCAGCTGGAAATCTGGATCATACTTGCATGTTCAACAGATATGTTATGTAAAGAGACCATGAAATCTGTGTCTGGCATGCCCAATGCAGAGCAGTCCACATTGTGAGCAGTAAATACAATACACAGGAAAGTAAAGATAGTTTTAAGGGATTTATGTTTGTATTGAGGAGTATAAGGACTGTAGGAGGGAACTTAAAAGGGAAATTAGGAGAGCCAGAAGGGGTCATGAGAAGACCTTGGCGAGTAAGATTAAGGAGAATCCCAAGGCCTTCTATAAATATGTGAAAGGTAAAAGGATAAGAAGAGAAGGGATAGGACCTATAAAAGGTGAGGGGGGAAAGGTTTGTGTGGAACCAGAAGAAATGGCGGAGGTGCTTAACAAGTACTTCGCCTCAGTATTCACAGTGGAAGCCGATCTGGGAGATTTTGTTATGGATTTGCAGCAGATGGAAAGGATTGAGTACGTGAATATTAAGGAGGAGGATGTGTTGGAACTTTTGAATTCTATCAAGGTAGATAAGTCGCCGGGACCAGATGGGATGTACCCCAGGATACTGTGGGAGGCAAGGGAAGAGATTGCAGAGCCCCTGGCGATGATCTTTGCATCGTCAATGGAGACGGGAGAGGTTCCAGAGGATTGGAGGATTGCGGATGTAGTTCCTATTTTTAAGAAAGGGAACAGAGATAGCCCGGGAAATTACCGACCGGTGAGTCTGACCTCAGTGGTTGGTAAGCTGATGGAGAGGCTTCTGAGGGACAAGATTTACGAACATTTGGAGAGGTTTGACATGATCAGGAATAGTCAGCATGGATTTGTCAAGGGCAGGTCGTGCCTTACAAGCCTAGTTGAGTTCTTCGATAATGTGACTGAACACATTGACGAAGGAAGTGCCGTGGACGTAGTGTACATGGACTTCAGCAAGGCGTTTGATAAGGTCCCCCATGCAAGACTTCTTGAGAAGGTGAGAGGGCATGGGATCCAAGGGCCTTTGGCCTTGTGGATCCAGAACTGGCTTGCCTGCAGAAGGCAGAGAGTGGTTGTGGATGGGACTTTTTCTGAATGGAGGTCAGTCACCAGCGGAGTGCCTCAAGGATCTGTTCTGGGACCCTTGTTGTTTGTCATTTTCATAAATGACCTGGATGAGGAAGTGGAGGGATGGGTAAGTAAGTTCGCTGATGACACGAAGGTCGGTGGTGTTGTGGATGATCTGGAAGGATGGCAAAAGTTGCAGCAGGACATAGATAGGATGCAGGACTGGGCGGAGAAGTGGCAGATGGACTTCAACGCGGATAAATGTGTAGTTGTCCATTTTGGCAGAACCAACGGGATGAACGAGTACACTATCAAGGGCAGAAGTCTGAGTAGTGTTGAGGAGCAGAAGGATCTTGGGGTCCGGGTCCACAGGACTCTTAAATCGGCCTCGCAGGTGGAGGAGGTGGTCAAGAAGGCGTATGGTGTACTGGCCTTCATTAATCGAGGGATTGAGTTTAGGAGTCGGGAGGTAATGCTGGAACTTTATAAGACCCTTGTCAGGCCTCATTTGGAGTATTGTGCGCAGTTCTGGTCGCCTCACTATAGGAAAGATGTAGAAGCTATTGAAAGGGTGCAGAGGAGATTTACAAGGATGTTGCCTGGACTGGGAGGCATGCCTTATGAAGTTAGGTTGAGGGAGCTGGGACTCTTTTCCCTAGAGAGACGAAGGTTGAGAGGCGACCTGATAGAAGTTTACAAAATGTTGAGAGGAATAGATAGGGTGGACTCTCAGAGGCTATTTCCCCGGGTTGAAATGGTCGCTACGAGAGGACACAGATTTAAGGTGCGGGGAGGGAGGTTCAGAAGTGATGTTAGGGGTAAGTTTTTCACTCAGAGGGTGGTGAGTGAATGGAATCGGCTGCCGTCAGTGGTGGTGGAGGCGAACTCGCTGGGGTCTTTTAAAAGACTTCTGGATGAGTATATGGGGTTTAATGAGATTGAGGGTTATAGATAGGTCTGTAGGTTGGTAGGTGATGTGATCGACGCAACTTGTGGGCCGAAGGGCCTGTTTGTGCTGTAGTGTTCTATGTTCTATGTTCTATGTTCTATTGATAAATATTAGATAATTAAATTTTAATTGGGTTTAATTTAATGTTTCTCTGCCTGGAAAGGTAAAATCTATAGTTAGATTCAGGCTGGACAAAGGTCTTTGTATGTGTGGGATTGGTTACATTCCAACTGTAATTTTATTGTCCTTAGAGAGGGTAATAGCATGAAAAATAAATAAACCAGCAGTGATTATATAGCAACAGGAGGCTGCTTTCCTTTGTTCCTAGTTTTGGAAGCCAGATCAGTTGGAGACATGTCACTGAAGAGTGAACAGCTTTGCCAGGAGAAATTGGACAGGAGTTGCAAAGATGCAAACTTCTTAAGGAACAAGATACAGTCCAGATAACCAGGACATGGGTCAGTGTAGATGAGGATAGTAGAGTTGTTATAATTTATATGGATTTCAGCAAAGCCTTTGACGAGGTCCTACATGGGAGATTTATAAGAATCATAGAATTACTGCAATGCAGAAGGAGACTATTTGGCCCATTGAGTCTGCACCAACACAATCCCACCCAAGCAAAAGAAAGCAAATTCGCATGGGATACGGGATAATTTGAGAAGGTGGATTTAAAATTGGCTTAGTTGTAGGAGACAAGGGGTGATGACAGAAGGCTGCTTTCATGACTGGAGGTCAGTGCCACTGATGTACCACAGGAGTCTGTGCTGGGTCTCCTATTATTTGTCATCTATATAAATAACATGGATGATTATGTGGGGGACAGGATTAGTAAGTTTGGAGATGACACAAAGATTGATAAGGTGGTTAATAGGGAGGCTGAGTCCCTTGGGCTACAAGAAGATATAGACAGGATGGTCAAATGGCAATTGGAATTTAACTCTGAAAAGTGTGGGGTTATATACTTTGGAAGGAGTAATTTGACAAAGAAGTATTCAATGAAGAACTTGATACTAGGAAGTTCTGTGGAATAAGGGGACCTTGGCATATTTGTCCATAGATCTCTGAAGGCAGAAGGGCATGTTAGTGGGGTGGTGAGAAAGGCATATGGGACGCTTGGTTTCATCAATCAATAGATTACAAAAGCAGGGAAATCATGTTGGAGTTATATAGAATTTTAGTGAGGCCACAACTAGAATACTGTTTTCAATTCTGGTCACCATATTATCAGAAGGATGTGATTTCACTGAAGGGGGTGCAAAGAAGGTTCACCAGAATGACGCCTGGGATGGGATATTGGATAGGCTTGGGCTGTTTTCGTTGGAGCAGAGAAGACTGAGGGGTGACCTACTGAGGTCACCTTAGTTGAAGTTCAAGATGAGGTTTGCACGATTATGAGGTTCACGGACAGGGTGGATAGGGAGCAGCTGTTCCCCTTAGTTGAAGTTCAAGATGAGGGGCAGGAGGTTTGTCGGGGGGGGGAACGGATGTGAGGAAAGACTTTGTTATAAGAACATAAGAACATAAGAAATAGGAGCAGGAGTAGGCCATCTAGCCCTTCGAGCCTGCCCCGCCATTCAATAAGATCATGGCTGATCTGTCGTGGCTCAGTTCCACATTCCCGCCCTCTCCCCATAACCCTTAATCCCCTCTCTTATCAAAAACCCATCAACCCGCTTCTTAAAAATATTTAGCGAGGTAGCCTCCACCACTTCAACGGGCAGAGAATTCCAGAGATTCACCACCCTTTGAGTGAAGAAATTCTTCCTCAACTCCGTTCTATCCAGAGGGTGCCTGGGAGGGTCTTAATATTCAAGGCTATGGGTCATGTGCTGATAAATGAGATTAGATGGGAAGTCAGGTGTTTCATAAGAACATAAGAAATAGGAGCAGGAGTAGGCCATCTAGCCCTTCGAGCCTGCCCCGCCATTCAATAAGATCATGGCTGATCTGAAGTGGATCAGTTCCACTTTCCCGCTTTCTCCCCATAACCCTTAATTCCCTTGTCTGCCAAAAACCTATGTACCCGTGACTTAAGTATATTCAGCGGGGTAGCCTCCACCACTTCAACGGGCAGAGAATTCCAGAGATTCACCACCCTTTGAGTGAAGAAGTTCTTTCTCAACTCCGATCTAAACTGCCCCCCCCCCCCCCCCTTATCTTGAGGCTGTGCCCTCTAGTCCTGCTATACTTTCTGAGCGGGAAGAATCTCTCTACCTCTACCCTACCTATCCCCTTCATTATCTTATATGTCTCTATAAGATCCCCCCTCAGCCTTCTAAACTCCATCAAGTACAGACCCAGTCTATTCAATCTCTCTTCATAGTCCAATCCCTTCATCTCTGGTATCAACCTAGTGAACCTTCTCTGCACTCCCTCCAAGGCCAATATATCCTTCTGCAAGTGTGACGACCAAAACTGCACAAAGTACTCCAGCTGCGGCTTCACCAGTGCCCTGTACAGTTGCAGCAAGACCTCCCTGCTTTTATATTCAATCCCCCTCGCTATGAAGGCCAGCATCCCATTCGCCTTCTTGATCACCTGCTGCACCCGCAGACTGAGTTTTTGCGATTCGTGCACAAGGACCCCCAGGTCCCTCTGCACCGTAGCATGCTGCAGCTTTTCACCTTTTAAATAATAATCCCTCCTACTATTATTTCTACCAAAGTGGATAACCTCACACTTGCTAACATTATACTCCATCTGCCAGGTCCTCGCCCACTCGCTTAGCCTATCCAGATCTCTCTGCAGACTTTCCACACCCTCCATGCAATTTGTTTTTCCACTCATCTTTGTGTCATCAGCAAATTTCGTTACCCTATCCTTAGCCCCCTCTTCCAGATCATCTCTATAAATGCTAAACCGTTGAGGCCCCAGTTTCTCATGTGTTGGTACAGATTTGATGGGCTGAAGGGCCTCTTTGCACTGTGTGACTCTGTGATAATTCATGTTTGAGAAGGCCACAGAGGCTGGTGGGGTGGAAGGGATGCAGATGAGGACAACCTTTGAGATAAAGAAATTGAAAGAATGGAATGGTGCATTTACAGGAAGCTGGGTGTGAGGAAGTGTACTTGAGGTAGTGTGGGATATCCGTCACATCTATTCCGATGATGCAATCTTCCATAGCAGTACAACCCATATGGTTTCCTTTGCCCCTTTCAGTCACTCTGCAACAGCCTGATTCACTCCTTAATCAACCCTAACATTCCTCCTCCTGACAATATCATCTTTCCCAGCAAGCACAAGAGATGCAACACCTGCCTTTTTACCTAATCTCTCTTCATTGCTGAAGGTCTTAGACACTCCTTCCAGAGTACAAAAATGAGATAGAGAATCCACTGAACTGGTACAGCAACAATAATCCCTCCTCAGTGTCAACGAAACAAAGGAGATTGTCATTGTCTCTCTCCCCCCTCTCCCCCTCTTTCTCCCCTCTCCCATCGCCTTGCCCCTCACTGCCACTTTCATCCACTTCCCTCCTCCCTACCTCTTCCCCCGCTACAACCGTGCCCTACCTCCCTGCCCCCCTTGTCTCAAACTCTTCCTCTGTCCTTCTCTCCATCCCCCTCTGTGCTTCCCTTTCCTTCTGTCTTGCTACCTCTTCCTGCCTGCACTCTCCCCCTCCCTCACTGTCGCTCACCTACTATCCCTAACCCTCCCTGCCCCCCACGTCTGCCTCCCTAACCACTCCTCCTCTTACTCCCTCCCCTTCTCTTCCCCTCCCTCTCTCTTGCTCCCACACCCTCCCTCGCTCTCTCTTCTCCTCCACTCCCTATCACCCGCTCTTCCATTCCATCCCCTACACTCCGTCGCTCCATAACTTTCTCCTCCTGCCTCCTTCTTTCCTCTCCCCCTCCCTCCCTCCCTCTTTCCCTCGCTCCCTCTCTACCCCCTGCTCCCTCCTACTCCCCTCCTTGCCTCCACTCCACTCCCCTCCTTTCTTTCCCTCCTTCCCTCTCTCATCCTCTATCCCCATCCATCCCTCACACCATCTCTCCCACCTTCTCCCTCATTTTCACCTCCCTCTTGCCCCCCTCCCCCCTGACCTCCCGCACCATGTGTCACCCTTTCTCCCTCTCAGCGTTTTCCTCCCCCTCTCTCCCTCTGCCTCCTTCCAGTGCCGGATTTAGACTTGGTCAGGCCCTAAGCTACATAAAGCTTGGAGGCCCCCTGTTAAAAAGTTACACCAAAAGGTCTCACAAAGGTGTGTACTAAAACAGGACCTTGGGTCATCACAAAAAATTTGAAAACATAAATATGCTTTTTAATTATTTAATCGCAGGTTATTTAAAGTGAAAAATGCAAATTATTTTCTAATGAATGCATTTACTGATTACATATTTATCATTTGGCTGGCTTGATCTCTCTCACAGACTATAATATCGTATACCCTGGAAACAATACTTAAATGTAATTTTTAAAATAACTTTAAGATACATTAATATATATACACAAAATGCTGACAAAGTAAGTAATCAGAATCACTTTTATTAATGTAAGTGATAATGAAATCTCTGGCAAAATCAGAAAACTGATATCAGATACAACTTAAAACATTTTCTTTCTTGATTTCTCAAAAGCAAAATCATGAATTATGTCCTCAAATGATATGCTACGCAGCTTATCGCTTTCTGTGCACATGATGCTAAGTTTGTCTTGAGACATGGTTGCTCTCAGTTCATTTTTGATTCTCCTTAGCTGTGAAAATGACCTTTCTCCTGAACAATTTGTTACCATCAGACATAAGAATAGATGTAATATTGCTTCTACATTCGGGAAAACTAAATGAATCCTGTTTTGGAAGATGACTTGATACAGGTCTCTGTGGCAAATTTGTTCTTTTCCTGGATAATTCTGCTTGACATAAGCATGGAAGTGCTTCAGTTCCCCCATAAAGTTAATGTCAACATCGTTTGGATACTCTTTCAATAAAAGTTTCTACTGCTTCACACAGCTGTGCCTCTGAAACTTCTAAATCAACTAAAAATGAAAATTAGTTTGCAGCGTAATTTTAGACTGTTGTCTTCTTCTCAAGTTTGCTTCAAGGACATCAATTATAGGAATGAAGGATTTCACTTGAAATTTGTCTCTTGGAGAAAGCTCTTCATCAGCATCAGGTGCAGCTCCATCGCGCACTTGTTTTTTTTCTCACCCTCCTCTTCTCTGCATACTTGTAATCTACATCAGGCAGTTTGGACTTGGCTTCTTGTTCAATATCATCAAAGTTATCTTGAATATTTTTCACAAGGTGTGAAAGTGATGTGTATACATTGTACAAGTGGTTAAGTGGAACCTGTGGATCCTGGAGAGCCTTACTGGTTTTGTGAACCTCGTCTACCAAACAAGTCCATAAGTGTAGCACAAAAACAAACTCCAGTTGCTCCAGTTTTTCCAGAAGAGTACCATCTTGTCTTCTTGTATCACCATTTTCATTCTCATTAATATGGAGATGACTTAGAGCATCGGGATTGACCTGTAACTCTCATTTATGGCAGACACAGCTTTGGCATGTACTTCCCACCTAGTGTTGGACAGATACTTAACATACTTTGGTACTCTGGAGTCTGCATTCAAGAATGATAACAACACAGCTCACCTCTTTGTAGAAGATGAAAAGAAAGTGTGTATTTCTTGCACAACAGCAAAAAGGTTTATTGCATCTAAACAGCAATCTACTGCAGCACGACCAACAAAATTTAGTGAATGTCCGGCACAGGGAATATACATAGCATGCTTGTCTCTCTCTAGAATTTTCTGCTGCATTCTTTTGTATTTACCAGCCATATTTGCTGCATTATCATATGACTGCCTTCAGCACTTACTGAAATCAACTTTGCAGTCTCTACTTAGATAGTCCACCGCCATATCCGCCATACTTACACCACTGTGATTTTCTAACTCTAGGAAAGTTAGAAAGCGATCAACAGGTAAACCATCACCAGGTGATACATATCTTACTATAATATTTAGTTGATCCACATGGGAAAGATTTGGTGTAGAGTTCACAGACAGACTGAAGTAGCCTGCTTTTCTCAAATCATCCAAAACTGATTCTCTTACTCTATTACCCATAGGCTGAATAAGCTCATCACATATTGTCGTTGACAAATATGAAGGAGATCCAGATCCTCTGTTTCCATATTGTTTTATGTGGTTGGAAAGAAATGGATCAAATTTAGCAACTAATTCGAACAGGCCAAGGTAGTTGCCATTATTTGGTGATCCAAAAGTTTCATTGTCTCCCCTAAAAGCTCGCCCACGTTCTGCTAATGCACCTATCACCACAACAACACATTCAAGCACATGTCTCCAGTACTATTGTTCTGTTTTTATTTGTTCTGCTAGTCTTGAGTCAAAGGTTGAACCATGCTTTCTTATCAAGTATGTCAGCAAAGCTGTTTTATGCTCTTCAGAGTGTTCATGACTTTTAATTGCGATGAGATTTCGCCAGTCAGAAAACCCACCAGAAGCTAGAGCTGCAGTTGATGTTGAAAAGAGCTTGCAGACAAAGCAGTAAACACAGCCAGCTGTTGGAGCATACACTAGCCACTCCTGATTGTATATTTCACCATTAACTTTTCTGGACTGAAAAAGACCATTTGAACAATATCTATCTTGATTTTTGAATGAGCGCCTTGGGTTTTCAAATGGGCCGTTCCAGTGTTGACACTCTGAAGGATCCAGCATGAGAGTTCATCCTCGGTTAAGACACCCCATTAAACTGTAAACACTTCTTCAATCCCTCTGCCTCCTTTCTCCACCCTCCCCTGCTCCAACCTGCCCCTCACTCCCTCCTCCATCCTGCTTACAACCTCTCTCCCTCTTGCCTCCGGCCCTCCATACAGCTGTCACCCTCCTTCCTCTGCCTTTCCCCCTCCCTTTCCCATCTCTTCCCCTCTCCTATCCCTTCCCCTTCCCTCTCCTCCTCTCTCTCGCTCTCCCCCTCCCTCCCCCACTTCCCCACCCCCGCCGATCTTCTTCCGCCATCTCCTGCTCCCTCTCCCCAAATTTTTCCCCAACTCCCTCTCCCCCCCGTCTACCTACCCCTATCTCCCTCCCCATCTCCCCCTCCCTTCCCCCATTTGCCCCTCCCTTCCATTTTTGTCCCTCCCTCCCTCTTCCCCCTCTCCCTCCCCCTGTCCCTCTCCCCCCAACCCCCCTCCATCCTCCCTTCAATCTCCTTCCCCCTCCTCTTCCCTCGCTCCTGGCCCTCTTTCCACCCCTGGCCCTCTCCACTCCCCTCCCCTCTTCTCCAGCCCCCGCCCCAACCCCCTTTTCTCCCCCCCTCGTTTCTCTCCACTTCCTGGCCCTCTTCCCCGTCCCCCCTCCACCGCCCTGTCCTTCCCTCCCTCCCCCCCCCAGCCCTCTCAAACCCTCTCCTCCTGGCCCTCTCCTCTTCCCCCTCCCACCCCTTCACTGCCTCCCAGTGAATCTCTCTAATTCTCTCAGTCTCTGGGACCTTGATATGGAAACAGCAACTCCCTGGCTCAAGGTGTTAGAGGATCTGAAGAGTTTGACATGGGCCATGACTAAGAGAGGTTTCCCTGACACCTGGAAGAGCTTTACACATTGGCCCTGTGTGCTGGGATCAGAGGGATTCACATCGGGGAGACACTACTGGGAGGTGGAGGTGACAGTGAATTGATGGTGGATACTGGGAGTAGCCACATTGTCTGTGGAAAGGAAGGACTGAGTCAGTCTGAGCCCAGAGACTGGATTCTGAGCCATTGGGCAGATTAGAGATCAGTTTCATATTAACTTCCCTCCTCCATCCTCTCTCCCTGTCGGTCAGATCCCTGGGAAGGTGGGAGTTTATCTCAGTTATGAGTCTGGTTAGTTTCATTTTACAGTGTGGATACCAAGTCCCATCTCCACACCTTCACTGGGAATAAATTCACCCAGAAACTTTATCCTCTCTTCTGGACTTGGAATGTAAACCAGTGGCTGAAAATCTGCTCCGGTTCTGATCCGAATTCGGATAAGAGGTGGGGCTGGCGGTGGTCACATCATCATTAATATCACAATGACCTGACCCATGAATAGTGTCAGGGGCAGAGGTCAAGGGTTTTTGATTTGATCTATTATTGTCACATGTATTAGCATACAGGGAAAAGTGTTGTTTCTTTCACACTATACAGACAAAACATACCATTCATAGAGAAGGAAAGGAGAGAGTGCAGAATGTAGTCTTACAGTCATAGCTAGGGTGTAGAGAAAGTTCAGTTTAACGCAAGTTAATTCCATTCAAAAGTCTGACAGCAGCAGCGAAGATGACGTTCTTGAGTCAGTTGGTGCGTGAGCTCAGATGTTTGTATCTTTTTCCTGAAGGAAGAAAGTGGAAGGGAGAATGTCTGGGGTGTGTAGAGTCCTTAGTTATGCTGGCTGCTTTGCTGAAGCAGTGGAAAGTGTAGACAAAGTCAATGGATTGGAGCTTGTTTGTGTGATGGATTGGGCTACATTCACGACCTTTTGTAGTTCCTTGTGGTCTTGGGCAGAGCAGGAGCCATACCAAGCTGTGATACAACTGGAAAGAATGCTTTCCATGGTGCATCTGTAAGAGTGGGCGAAAGTTGTAGCTGACATGCCAAATTTCCTTAGTCTTCTGAGAAAGTAGAGGTGTTGGTAGGTTTTCTTAACAATAGTGTCGGCATGGAAAAACCAGGACAGATTGTTAGTGATCTGGACACTTAAAAACTTGAAGCTCTTGACCCTTTCTACTTCATCCCCATTGATGTAGACGATGACAAAATCTCCTTTGTTTTGTTGACATTAAGGGAGAGATTATTGTTGCTGGCCTTGTCCACCAGATTCTCTATCTCATTCCTGTACTCTGTCTCATCATTATTTGAGATCCGACCCACTACGGTGGTGTCGTCAGCAAACTTGAAAATACAATTGAAGAGAAATTTGGCTGCAGTCATAGGTGTACAAGGAATATAGTACGGGGCTGAGAACACAGCCTTGTGGAGCACTGGTGTTGAGGATTATTGTGGAAGAGGTGTTGTTGCCTATCCTAATTGATTGTGGTCTGTGAATTAGGAAGTTCAGGATCCAGGCGCAGAGTGAGGTACCGAGGCCCGGGGCACGGAGTTTGGAGATCAGTTTTGTGGGAATAATAGTTTTGAAGGCTGAGATGTAGCCAATAAATCGGAGTCTGACATAGGAGTCCTTGTTATCTAAGTGTTCCAGGGTTGCGTGCAGGCCAGGGA
This sequence comes from Carcharhinus amblyrhynchos, assembly GCF_965287045.1. Classification (NCBI taxonomy): domain Eukaryota; kingdom Metazoa; phylum Chordata; class Chondrichthyes; order Carcharhiniformes; family Carcharhinidae; genus Carcharhinus; species Carcharhinus amblyrhynchos. The sequence continues at coordinate 1,294,966 of NW_027649793.1, forward strand.
GATGGCATCTGCTGTGGACCTGTTGTAGCGAAAGGCAAACTGCAGTGGATCCAAATAGTCCAGGAGGCTAGAATTGACTCGTGCCATGACTTAGCCTTTCGAAGCACTTTGTAATGATGAATGTCAGAGCCACTGGCCGATAGTCATTAAGGCACACTGCTTGGTTTTTCTTAGGTACCGGGGTGATGGTCATGTTCTTGAAACAGATAGGGACCTCAGATTGATGTAAAGAGTATTATAAAGTTGGTGATCAGAAACCACCATTAGCAAGAGGTTGTTACTAAATGTGTATTTAATTTCCAAACTGTAAAATCCCAATCAGATTGTAAATAAAAACAAGACAAATAGAAATGTCAGAGGATTCAAACAAAAAGTAAATTAAATACTTTGTGTCTCCTTCCTTCATTTACTGCTTCAGTCAATCAAACCACTCAGTCCTTTCCTCTGTCTCTTCCCGTTTCCCAGTCTGTAGCTGGGATTTCTTCTCCGTTTCCATTTCTCACTCTGCTCCCACACTTGACTCCAGCGCCTGTTTTGTGAGCGGTGATCACAGTGACCATTCAGCCCAGAGTGTTGAACTTTCCCTTGCAGTTCATTGTAGTGCCGATTTCAGCCAGAATAAAAAACATAGAACCCTACAGTGCAGAAAGAGGCCCTTCGGCCCATCAAGTCTGCACCGAACACAATCCCACCCAGCCCTACCCCCATATCCTACATATTATACCCGCTAATCCCTCGAACCTACACTTCCCTGGACACTAAGGGGCAATTTCTTAGCACGGCCAATCAATCTAACCCACACATCTTTGGACTGTGGGAGGAAACCCACGCAGACACAAGGAGAATTTGCAAACTCCACACAGACGGTGACCCAAGCCGGGAATCGAACCCAGGACCCTGGAGCTGTGAAGCAGTAGTGCTAACCACTGTGCTACCATGCCGCCAAAGATGGTGATATCAAACCGTACAAAGATCAGTAAAGTTTTATAGTGCAATCTTGCCTTCTGCTGCTGGATACCTGGAACTGGCAGCAATCCCAAAACAAAATGCTGAAAATGGAGAACAAACAAAGAACATTTCAGTAAAGGAACTGGCCCTTCGGCCCTCCAAGCCTGCGCCGATCATGTTGTCCTAGCTAGACCAATTGCCTGTCTCCCTCTATTTCCCATCCGTTCACATGGCTACCCAGATAAGTCTCAAATATCATTAACCTGTCTGCCTCAACCACCTTTATTGGCAGTGCATTCCAAGCCCTCACCTACACTCTGTGGAAAACTTATCCCGCGCATCTCCACTGAACCTTTCCCCTTTACCGTGAACTTGTTCCCTCTTGTAATTGTCATTTCTGCCCTGGGAAAAAGCTTCCAACTGTTTACCCTATCTATGCCCCTTAGAATTTCATAAATTTCTGTCAGGTCACCCCTCAGTCACCGTCTCTCCAGGGAGAACAATCCCATTTATTCAATCTCTTCTCACAACTAATACCCTCCATATCAGGCAATATCCTGGTAAACCTTTTCTGTACTCTCTCCAAAGTCTCCTTGACCTTCTGGTGGTGACCAGAATTGGACACAGTATTCCAAATGTGGCCTAGCCAATGTTTTATACAACTGCAACATAATTTGCCAACTCTTATACTTGATGCCCCATCCAACGAATGCAAGAATGCCACATGCTTTCTTCACCATCTGTTCCATCTGTGCTGCCACTTTTAAGGATCTGTGGACCTGCATGTCGAAATCTCTCCGTGTCTATGCTCCTGATGGTTCTGCTTATTATACCTTTGTTTTATACCTCCCACTTGATTTGGACCTTCCAAAATGCATCACCTTGCATTTATCCAGATTAAATTCCACCCGTAATTTCTCTGCCCAATTTTCCAGTGTATCTATATCCTGCTGCATTCTCTGATAATCTTCATCACTATCTGCAAGCTTGCTAATCAAGTTTTCTTCTCAGTCATTTATATATATTACAAACAGCAGAGATCCCAGCACTGATCCCTGTGGAACACCACTAGAAAAAAGTCTGACAACACCAGGTTTTAGTCCAACCGATTTATTTGATAATAGACTCACAAGCTTTTGGGGTTAGTCCCTTCGTCAGGTGAATGGAGAGTTCTGGCCTCAGACAGAGCATATAAAGCACAGACAGCTTAGAGATTACTGATTAGAATGCGAATCCTTACACCTGACCTGCTGTTCAAGACCTGAAGTGGCTGACAATGTGAGTGGAAGGAGCACTGATCACATAAGAACATAAGAAATAGGAGCAGGAGTAGGCCATCTGGCCCTTCGAGCCTGCGCCGCCATTCAATAAGATCATGGCTGATCTGTCGTGGCTCAGTTCCACATTCCCGCCCTCTCCCCATAACCTTTAATCTCCTCGCTTATCAAAAACCCATCAACCCGCGTCTTAAAAATATTTAGCAAGGCAGCCTCCACCACCTCAACGGGCAGAGAATTCCAGAGATTCACCACCCTTTGAGTGAAGAAGTTCCTCCTCAACTCCGTTCTAAACTGCCCCCCCCTTTATCTTGAGGCTGTGCCCCCTAGTCCTACTATCCTTTCTGAGCGGGAAGAGTCTCTCCACCTCTATCCTATCCATCCCATTCATCATCTTATACATCTCAATGAGATCTCCCCTCATTCTTCTAAACTCTAACGAGTCAAGCCTAGTTTATTCAGCCTCTCCTCATAGCTCAACCCCCTCAACTCCGATATCAGCCTAGTAAACCTCCTCTGCACTCCCTCCAAGGCCAAAATATCTTTGCGCAGGTGCGGCGCCCAAAACTGCACACAGTACTCCAGCTGCGGCCTCACCAATGCCCTATACAGCCGCAGCAAGACCTCCCTACTTTTATATTCAATCCCCCTCGCTATGAAGGCCAGCATCCCATTCGCCTTCCTGACCACCTGCTGCACCTGCAGGCTGGGTTTTTGCGACTCATGCACAAGGACCCCGAGATCCCTCTGCACCGTCGCCTGCTGCAGTTTTTCGCCTCGTAAGTAATAGTCCTTCCGACCATTATTCCTACCAAAGTGGACCACCTCGCACTTGCCAACATGAAATTCCATTTGCCAGTTCCTGGCCCATTCGCCCAGCCTACCTAGATCCTTCCGCAGACTCTCCACACCCTCTGCGCAATTTGCCGTTCCACCAATCTTGGTGTCATCAGCAAATTTCGACACCCTACACTCGGTTCCCTCCTCCAGATCATCTATATAAATGGTAAATAGCTGAGGCCCCAGCACCGACCCCTGGGGCACTCCACTAGTCACCAACCGCCAATCCGAAAAGCACCCATTAACCCCCACTCTCTGCCTCCTATTTGACAACCAATCCTCTATCCACGCTAACGCCCTACCCCCAACTCCATGCCCCCTTACCTTCTGCAATTTGCCATCTTTACCCAGTTTAGTTTACATGTGACTCCAGATCCACAGTTATGTAGTTAACCATTGCCCAGTGAAATGGTTGAGCAAGCCCCTCAGTTCAAGGGCAGTTCAAGGGCAATTAGGGAAGGGCAATAAATGTCGGCGCAGTCAGTGAGGTCTAGCACATCAGTGCAAAAGATAAGATTGGAAACATCTTCAGCCAAAAATGCTGAGTGGATGATCCATGTTGGCCTCCTCTGAAGGTCCCTAGCATCACAGATGCCAGTCTTCAGTCAAATTGATATCAAGAGATAGCTGAAGGCACTGGGTACTACAAAGGCCATTGGCCCTGAGAACATACCTAAGACATATTCCAGAACTAAGCATAGCCATCTTTAGCGCCTTTATCAATGACCTTCCCTCAATTATAAGGTCAGAAGTGGGGATGTTCATTGGTGATTGCACAATGCTCAGCACCAGTTGTGATTCCTCAGATACTGAAGCAGTTATATTATTATTATATCATATTAAATGTACCAATCCTGGTCCAAATGCAGCAAGACATGGACAATATCTAATACCACACAAATGCCAGGCAATAACCATCTCCAACAGGGAGAGAATCTGACCACCATCCCTTGACATTCAATGGAATTACTATCACTGAATTTCCCACTATCAACATCCTGGGGGTTACCATTAACCAGAAACTGAACTGGATTAGCCATATAGCTACTGTGCTACAAGAGCAGATCAGAGACTAAAAATTCTGCAGTGAGTAACTCACCTCCTGACTCCCCAAAGCTTGTTCACCATCTACAAGGCACAAGTCAGGAGCATGATGGAATACCCTTCACTTTCCTGAATTAGTGCAGCTCCAATAACACTCAAGAATCTCAGTACCGTCTAAGAAAAAACAGTCTGCATGATTGGCATCCCGTCCCATGACTGAGGCATTCACTGCACCACTGATGCATAACAGCAGCTCTGTGTACCATATACAAGAAGCACTGCAGCAACTCATCAAGTTTCCTTCAACAGTGCCACCAAAATCTGTGAATTCTACCACCTCAGTGGACAAGGGAAGCAGACACATGGGAACACCACCACCTGCAAGCTACTCACTACCTTGACTTGTAACTATTTTGCTATTCCTTCACTGACACTGTGTCAACATCATAAAACTCCCTTCCGAACAGATGTGCGGTGTACCTAGACCACAGGGACTGCAGTGATTCAAAAAGGCAGCTCACCACCATTTTCTCAAAGGCAATTAGCAATGGACAATTAATGCCAACTTAGCCAGCAAGGCCCATACTGCATGAAAGAATAAACTAAAAATAGGTGTCCAATCTTATACAACTGCAACAGATGATGTGTCCTGCCATCTTTATTATGTTAGGCTTAATTAGTTAGATTTCAAGTTTTATAATATTGCTCAATGATTGTGTTTTTTTATTCATTCGTGGGACATCGGTGTTGCTGGCTTGTGAGCATTCATTGCCCATCCCTGGTTGACCTTGAGAAGGTGATGGTGAACTATCTTCTTGAAACTCTGCAGTTCATGTGTTGTGGGTTGACTCTCAATGCCATTAGGGAGAGAATTCCAGGATTTTACCTTGCAACAATGAAGGAGCAGTGATATATTTCCAAGTCAGGATGGGGAGTAGCTTGGAGGGAGAACTTGCTGGTGGTGGTGTTCCCATGTATCTGCTGTCCTTGTCCTTCTAGATTGAAATGATCCTGGGTTTGGAAGCTGCTGTTTAAAGATCTTCAGTGAACTGCTACCAGGCATTACGTAGATAGTACACATTGCTACTACGGAGCATTGGTGGTGGAGGGAGAGAATGTTTGTGGATGGGGTACCAATCAAGCGGGTCTGCTTTGTCCTGGATAGTGTCAAGCTTCTTCAGTGTTATTGGAGCTGAATCCATCCAAGCAAGTGGGGAGTAGTCCATCATACTCCTGACTTGTGCCTTGTAGATGGTGGACAGTCTTTGGGGAGTCAGGAGATGAGTTACTCGCTGCAGTATTCCTAGCCTCTGACCTGCTCTTATATTATATGTTTAAGCTATGAAGTTAATACAATACTTATATTTCCTGAGTATCAGTTTAAACTACTGTCCCAGTAAATTAATGCCTTTAGATCTGCTCTGTGATTACGTTCTGGTTAATTCACTTCCTGTTTGGGTCACCCATTAAAATTCTTAAATACCCAGCTTAGAGCTTACAGAAAAAACTCAGCAAAACCACTTACCCACTTCTCTCTGACATCTTACTGAGATTTGTTTTTCTCATCCCACCGGTCTCAATCTCTCTGATCTCCCCAAGGATAGACAAACACTACAGTGAGAAGGAGACACACCATTTTCACTGATATTTGTAAGCTACTATCAGCTTACTTAAAGTCACGATTGAAACATTTTTACATGGATCACTTTCATATTGTGATTATTATAACATAGGCGGTTGGGGTGGGTGGTCCATGATTACTAATTCATTTGCCCTTCAGCCAAATTATCTTGAAAGTCCTTGGTCCAGGCAGGTGTTCAGTTATATCAAACCAGAACCAGTCTTTCAAGCAGGCCCAACATCTTGTTACCAGGCCAACTCGAGATGGACAAGAAATCAGTTAACAGCTAAACTCAGTCCTCAGAAGTAAAATTAAAACAGATCTGCTGTATATCAGGTTAGGATTACAGAAAATCAAATAAGAGAGATTAATTCTTGATTAGTATGGTAGGTAGCTCAGTGTCAAACTCATTCTAACTTTGTATACATGGTAACTGGGTTTATTTTTCTCATGCTCAGTGCAGTTTATGCAAAGACTATTTGAAGAGTATTCTACCAAGATATCACCAACACATCTCCTGCTCCACCAGAGGCCCAAACATCCTAGATCACTGCCACAGAAATATCAAAAATGCCTCCCACTATCACCCACCCACACTTTGGTAAATCAGACCAGAAGGCTGTGCTCTTGCTGTCGGCTTCAAACACAAACTGAAACGGGAGACTCTGTCATAGAAACTTGTGCAGTTTTGGTCTGGAGAATTGGATGATCTCCTATGGGATTGCTTAGAGTCAGTGGACTGGTCAGTATTTAAAAACTCTGCAAGCAGCCTGAACAAGTACACCACGATAGTAATTGGCTTCATTAGTAACTGTGTAGAAGACTGTGTGCCAAAGAAGCAAATCTGTGTGTTTCCCAACCAGAAACCATGGATGAATAGGGATATCCACTGTCTGCTGAAGTCCAGGTCTGAGGCATTCAAGTCAGGCAATGGTGACCTATACAAGAAACACAGTACTGAACCAAGCTGGAATCCCAGGTTAGCCACACAGACTCCTGCCGACTATGGCAAGGTCTGCAAGACATAACAGACTACAGGATGAAGGCAGGTAAAATCGCCAGCTCCAATGCACCTCTCCCTGATGAGCTCAACGTATTCTGTACCCCTTTTTGAGCAAGAGGTCAGTGAGAGCACACCCTCCATCCCAGAAGCCCTTGCATGAACCTGTATCTGAGGTCACCAATGTTGATATCAGAGCAGTCTTCTCAAAAGTCAACCCACGGAAATCAGCTGGCCCAGATGAGATACCCAGACAAGCATTCAGGTCCTGTGTGGACTAGCTGGCGAGAATATTTGCAGACACCTTCAATCTCTCTTTACACCAATCTGAGGTCCCTACCAGCTTCAAGAAGATGACTATCAGCCTGGTACCAAAGAAAACCCAGGCAGTGTGCCTTAATGACTATCATCTGGTGGCTCTCACATCCATCATTATGAAGTGCTTTGAAAGGTTGCTCATGGCACAAATCAATTCCTGCCTACCAAACTGCCTGGATCCGCCATAGTTCGCTATTCTGTCCACAGCAGACACCATCTCCCTGGCCCTACACTCAACCCTGGAACACCTAGACAACAAAGACACCTGTGTCAAGCTCCTATTCAAAGATTACAGCTTAGCCTTTAACATTCCTGTGAGACTCATCTCCAAACTTCATGGCCTGGGGCTCGGCTACTCCCTCTGCAGCTGGACACTAGACTTCCAAATCTGCAGACTGCAGTCAGTAAGGATAGGCAACAACACCTCCTTCAAAATCATCCTCAACACTGATGCCCCACAAGGCTGTGTCCTCAGCCCCTACTATGTTTTTTATACACCTATGACTGTGTGGACAAATTCCTCTCAACTCAATTTTCAAGTTTGCTGATGGCACCACCATTGTGGATCACATCTCAAACAATGATGAAATACAGTACAGGAAAGAGATAGAGAATCTGGTGAACTAGTGCAAAGACAATAATCTCTCCCACAACATCCAGACAAATGTGAGGTCATTTGGAAGTTCTAATACAGATAGGAAATATACAGTAAATGGTAGAACCCTTAAAAGTATTGATAGGCAAAGGGATACAGGTACACAGGTCACTGAAACTGGCAACGCAGGTGGAGAAGGTAGTCAAGAAGGCATACGGCATGCTTGCCTTCATCGGCTGAGGCACTGAGTTTAAAAATTGGCAAGTCATGTTGCAGCTTTATAGAACCTTAGTTTGGCCACGCTTGGAATATAATGTTCAATTCTGGTTGCCACACACTACCAGAAGATGTGGAGGCTTTGGAGAGGGTGCAGAAAAGATTTACCAGGATGTTGCCTGGTATGGACAGCACTAGCTATGAGAAGAGGTTGAAGAAACTTGGTTTGTTCTCACTGGAATGACGGAGGTTGAGGGAGACATGATAGAAGTCTCAAAGATTATGAGAGGCATGGGCAGAGTGGGTAGTCAGAAGCTTTTTCCCAGTCAATTACTAGGGGGCACAGGTTTAAGGTGCAAGGGGCAAAGTTTAAAGGAGATGTATGAGGCAGATTTTTTTACACAGAGGGTGGTGGGTGCCTGGAACACACTGCTGGGGGAGGTAGTGGAAGCGGATACAGTAGTGACTTTTAAAGGCTGTCTTGACAAACACATGAATAGGATGGGAATAGAGGGACATGTCCCCAGAAGGTAGGAGGTTTTAGTTAAGGCGGGCAGCATGTTTGGTGCAAGCTTGGAGGGCTGAAGGACCTGTTCCTGTGCTGTGGTTTTCTTTGTTCTTTGTCAACAAAATGAAGGAGATAGTCATCAACTTCAGGAAGCATAGTGGAGGGCATTCCCTTGTCTACATCAGTGGGGATGAAGTAGAAATGGGACAGCTTCACGTTTTTAGGTGTCTAGATCATCAACAACTTGTCCTGGCCTTTGCACGCAGGTGCTATAGTTAAGAAAGGCCAGCAACACCTCTACTTTCTAGGACACTAAGCAAATTTGGCATGTTCACCAGAACTCCCACCAATGTCTATAGATGCACCATAGGAAGTATTCTTTCTAATTGTATCACAGCTTGGTATGGTTCTTGCTCTGCACAAGTCTGCAAGAAACTACAAAAGGTTGTGAATGAAGCTCAGTCCATCATTTAAACCAACCGTGAATGTAGCCCAATCCATCACGCAAAACAGTCTCCCATCCAATGACTCTGTCTACACTTCCCGCTGCCTCAGCAAAGCAGCCAATATAATTAAGGACCCCACACACCCCGGACATTCTTTCTTCCACCTTCTTCCTTCAGGAAAAAGGTACAAAAGTCTGAGGTCATGTACCAACCGACTCAAGGACAGCTTCTTCCCTGCTGCTGTCATATTTTTCATGGACTTACCTTGCATTAAGTTGATCTTTTGCTACACCCTAGCTATGACCGTAAAACTACATTCTGCACTCTGTCGTTTCCTCCTCTACGAACGGTATGTTTTGTCTGTACAGCATGCAAGGAACAATACTTTTCACTGTATGCTAATACATGTGACAATAATAAATAAAATAAAATCAAATAAACCAGCTTCCCATGCATTGACACTGCCTACATTTCCTACTACCTCAGTAAAGCCGCCAACACAATAAAGGACCCCACATACCCCATACATTCTCTCTTCCACCTTCTTCCATTGGGAAAAAGGTACAAAAGTCTGAAGTCATGTACCAACAGACTGAAGAACAGCTTCTTCCCTGCTGCTGTCAGACTTTTGAATGGACTTACCTTGCATTAAGTTGATCTTTCTTCTCCCCTCAGCTATAACTGTAAAACTACATTCTGCACTCTCTCATGTCCTTCTCTGTGAAAGGTATGTTTTGTCTTCATAGCGTGCAAGAAACAATACTTTTCACTGTATATTAATAAATGTGACAATAATAAATCAAACCAATCAAATAAACCAGCTTTCCATCCATTGACACTGTCTACACTTCCCACTTGGCAAAGCAGCCAGTATAATGAAGGACCCCACATACCCCGAACATTCTCTCTTCCACCTTCTTCCACCGGGAAAAGATACAAAAGTCTGAGGTGACGTACCAACCGACCCAAGTCTGCTCTCAAACTTTTGAATGGACTTACCTTACAATAAGTTGATCTTTCTCTACTCCCTAGCTACGACTGTAACGTACGTTCTGCACTCTCATTTCCTTCTCTATGAATGGTATGCTTTGTCTGTATAGTGCGCAAGAAACAATATTTTTCACTGGATACTAATACATGTGACAATAATAAGTCAAATCAAATTCAATGGCTGGGGATTCAGAAGAGGCTATAGACACAAGATTAAAGACAAGAGATTTAGAACCTAACAAGATAAACCAATTCCTCACGTGTGAAATTCTGCGGCAGGGTCAGTGATTGAGGGAGAATCTTCTGGGATGATAAGTGATTCCCAATCCAGACCAAAGTGTGGAATTCAAATAGTAAAAAGTCTGACAACACCAGGTTTAAGTCCAACCAATTTATTTGATTGTAAACTCACAAGCTTTCGAGGTTAAACTCTTCTTCAGGTGAATGGAGAGTTCTGGCCTCAGACAGAGCATATAAAGCACAGACAGTTTAGAGATTACTGATTAGAATGCAAATCTTTACACCTAACCTGCTGTTCAAGTCCTAAAGTGGCCGACAATGTGAGTGGAAAGAGCACTGATCACAGGTTAAAGAGATGTGTATTGTCTCCAGACAGTACAGTAAGTGAGGTTTTGCAAACCCAGGCAAGTCATGGGGGTCACAGATAGTGTGACATGAACCCACGATTCCTGTTGAGACCGTCCTCATGCATGCAGAACTTGGCTATCAGTCCCTGCTCAGCGACTCTGCGCTGTCCTGTATCGTGAAGGCCAACTTGGAGAATGCTTACCCGAAGGTCAGAGGCCGAACGCCCCTGACCACTGAAGTGTTCGCCAACAGGAAGGGAACAGTCTTGCCTGGTAATCTGTAAATTGTCTGTACTTTTATGCTCTGTCTGAGGCCAGAACTCTCCATTCACCTGAAGAAGAGTTTAACCTCGAAAGCTTGTGAGTTTACTATCAAATAAATCGGTTGGACTTAAACCTGGTGTTGTCAGACTCTTTACTGGGTTTACCCCAGTCCAACACTGGCATCTCCACATCACAAATTCAAATAGTGCAGAAGAGAATGAGGGTGACGCCGCTGTGAAATATATTCAACAGTCTTCACATTATTAATTAAATCCATGTTATGAGGTGAAACATGATGAATTCTCTGGGGATTATTATTAAATAGAGATTTCTGGGTGATTCCAGACTGGTTCCAAACCAGGATCCATGATTCAATTCAGTAACTGAGTGAAAATGAAAGTAAAAGTTTTCAGGGTGGGGCGAGCTGTTGTGAACATTTTTACTCTTCACAGATCTGTTGGAAAACGGCGGAAAATCTCCGATCAAATCCCGGGAAAGTAAGAGGTGAGTCCCAGGTGTTTTTTGATATTTTGGGGAGGGTTTATTTGCTGTGGGATTGGGTGGTTTTTATTCAGACTGAAAGATCCTGATCAAACACAAGGAATTGAACTGGGAGCCGCTGGAGATTGTCCAGTGAGAAGTTGTAAAGTGTATAAAATGTTTCTAATCCCCTTCAGAGAGTCTGGAAGCGGCTCCTGTCAGTGTCAGGGGGATGGGAGAGAGAGAGGAGATTTAAAACAAACCATCAGAGTTAAACACAGCGAGCGGAAAGAAAGACGGAAATGAAATGGAGGAAGAGTCCTGTGGCGGCCATTACACGAAACATTACAAATTTATATTTAAAGTGAAATAATTTCACCCTGTAGATAACTGCGGCGCCTCCTTTCTGGAAATAAACCTTTAATCCCAGAGTTTCTCTTGTGCTGAAAGCAGCCACGATTCCACCCTGCCCCATTCCTTCAGCATTGACAGCGGGACTTCAGCTGGCTGCATCCTAAACTCTGGAGTTCCCTCCCTGAAGCTCTCCAATTCTCTCTTCCCCTTCCATATGGTTCTGAAAACCCCTCACTTTGACTCAGCTTTGGCTCAGTTGACCTGATATTTCTCCCCAAACTTTTGTACTCAACACCTTTTTGAAGCCCAAGACTTTGATGGTTTTGGAGTCTGGAAATCTATTTTCTTCTTAAATATAATCAGGAACTTGGTCTCCTCGGCCTTCTGTGTTCGAGAAGTTTCTCCTTATCTCAGTCCTAAATAAATCCCACATCCTGAGACTGTGACCCCTTGTTCCTGATCCCTCACAGTTAGAGGAAACAATATCCCTGCACTATCTCCACTTTTCAAAGTACTCCCTGAATATGTCCAACTACCTTCAGAGATTGATGAATGCGAACCCTCTCACCTCCACCCCCACTGCCTTTGTTCCTCTGCCCTTAACACTATTTAGAATTGTTCCATCAAATCTATGTTGATGCTTCCCCCTCCTGCCAAAATACATCACGTCACACTTGTCCATATTAAATTAAAATCAGTCACTTCCCATTTTTCCATCATATTCTGCTGCAGATGATCAGTGTCATCTTCGCTACTTTTTACATCTTTTTTGGTATCACTGACAAAGTTTACTGTCTTCCAATGTACAAGTAATTTCTCTGTATAAAAAAGGAGCAGAATTTGCTCTATCATTCTGCTCACTTTTTCTACTTCCATTACCTCCTCAAATTCATTGAGGTACGCAGAACTGGTTCATTTTTCTGCAGCACCCTATTTGCACTATCCTCTTGCTGAATTTTCAACCAGCAATCCACGGGGACTAACCTTGTTGATTTCCTCATCTCCTGACCCCACTGATAGTGCCAACAGATCAGTTCTCACCATCTTCTCTTCATTTCTCTCAAAATGTCAGCAAATAACTTGTGAACAAGGCTATTGCTTTCTATGAACTTTCTGGAATGATTGCATTGACATCGTGCCAGGAAACCTGTTTGAGCTGTGAAGTGAAATGAATCCTCCACATCTGGCTTTACTTCCAAAATTTGCCTTATCAAGATGTCACAGTAAGCTGTAACTTTGACCCAGTCACACCTTGGCCTGACCCCTCCATTCATTAAATCATAGAATCCCTACAATGCAGGGGGAAGGCCAATTGACCCATCTCCAAAAGAGCATCTTACCCAGGCCTTACCCACAGGTGATGCCTGACTGGTATTTGCAGCTTTTTCTGTTTTAATTTCTTATCATTGATCATTTTCATTTCCATCTCAACTCATTATATTGTCTCCCCTCTAAATTAACCGTTGTCTTATCCTCCTTTAACCTGTTCATGTAAAGAGGATGTTAAGAGTTGAATTGATCCTCCCCATCTTTCTGTTACCATGTTATGGTTGCCCATTAAGGACTTCCATTGGATTGGTCCATGATCATTCATGACCAAGTACTGCAGTGATTTTTGTAATGACTTCAATCTGGCATTAGGGTTGGCCTATTGGAGCATGAACTCCCTGATTAAGGATTCAATTAATGGGCCAATCAGGGTGTCTTTGCCTTGTACTTAATTAGGAGTGTCAGTTCCTCTGATATCCCCTGGAGACAGACTGCTAACTGATAGCACTCTGTGTCCTGCTGTTAGAGTTTGTTGATAAAAGGATTTTGGTGAAGGGACTTCTGCCTCTGAAGACTTATAACAATTTTCCAGATAACTAGAAAACTCGCCTGCTTGTGTTGCCTGCCACCAGATATATTGGGGGTATTTACAGGCTGATAAATCAATTTGCTTCGCCATGTTGTGAATAAATAAAAAGGTAATGGCACCATAGTCCCAGATAACTATAAGCTGCTTTCTCCTTTGAGAAAGAGAGAGTATTGACTGGTGGTGATTTAACCTGAGGATTACCACACCTCAGGTGAGGTGTTTTCCTTGGAACATAGAAGGCTGAAGGGTGATATGATTGAGATATACAAAATTGTGAGGGGTAGGGAGAGAGTAGACAGGAGGAACCTGTTTCTCTTTTCACAAAGGGCAGCATAGACAATTTGGGCCGAAGGGCCTGTTTCATAAGAACATAAGAACATAAGAAATAGGAGCAGGAGTAGGCCATCTAGCCCTTCGAGCCTGCCCCGCCATTCAATAAGATCATGGCTGATCTGTCGTGGCTCAGTTCCACTTTCCCGCCCTCTCCCCATAACCCTTAATCCCCTCTCTTATCAAGAACCCATCAACCCGCTTCTTAAAAATATTTAGCGAGGCAGCCTCCACCACTTCAACGGGCAGAGAATTCCAGAGATTCACCACCCTTTGAGTGAAGAAGTTCCTCCTCAACTCCGTTCTAAACCGCCTCCCTTTTATCTTGAGGCTGTGCCCCCTAGTCCTACTGTCTTTTTTGAGCGGGAAGAGTCTCTCCACCTCTATCCTATCCATCCCATTCATCATCTTATACGTCTCAATGAGATCTCCCCTCATTCTTCTAAACTCTAACGAGTACAAGCCGAGTTTATTCAACCTCTCCTCATAGCTCAATCCCCTCAACTCCGGTATCAGCCTAGTAAACCTCCTCTGCACTCCCTCCAGGGCCAAAATATCCTTGCGCAGGTGCGGCGCCCAAAACTGCACACAATACTCCAGCTGTGGCCTCACCAATGCCCTATACAGCTGCAGCAAGACCTCCCTACTTTTATATTCAATCCCCCTCGCTATGAAGGCCAGCATCCCATTCGCCTTCCTGACCACCTGCTGCACCTGCAAGCTGGGTTTTTGCGACTCATGCACAAGGACCCCGAGGTCCCTCTGCACCATCACCTGCTGCAGTTTTTGGCCACGTAAGTAATAGTCCTTCCTACCATTCTTCCTACCAAAGTGGACCACCTCACACTTGCCAACATTAAATTCCATTTGCCATTTCCTGGCCCATTCGCCCAGCCTATCTAGATCCTTCTGCAGACTCTCCACACCCTCCGCACAATTTGCCTTTCCCCCAATCTTGGTGTCATCAGCAAATTTCGACACCCTGCACTCGGTTCCCTCCTCCAGATCATCTATATAAATGGTAAATAGCTGAGGCCCCAGCACCGACCCCTGGGGCACCCCACTAGTCACCAACCGCCAATCCGAATATCACCCATTGACCCCCACTCTCTGCCTCCTATTTGACAACCAATCCTCTATCCACGCTAACACCCTACCCCCAACTCCATGTCCCCTGACCTTCTGCAATAACCTCTTGTGAGGTACCTTGTCAAACGCCTTCTGAAAATCCAGAAAGACCACATCCACCGGCTCTCCTCCATCCACTGCCCTAGACACATCCTCATAGAACTCCAGTAAATTTGTCAGACACGACTTCCCTTTAATGAAACCGTGTTGCGTCTGCCCTATCAAGCAATTCCCTTCAAGATGCCTCGCAATTTCCTCCTTAATGATGGCTTCTAACATTTTACCTACCACAGACGTTAAACTAACTGGCCTATAATTCCCCGCCTTCTGCCTGGCACCCTTCTTAAACAACGGCGTAACATTAGCCGTTTTCCAATCTTCCGGCACTTCCCCGGAATCCAGCGACGTCTGGAAAATAACCACCAAGGCAACCACTATAACCTCCGCCATTTCTTTTGGAACTCTCGGATGCATTCCATCCGGTCCTGGGGACTTGTCCACAATCAGCCCCTCCAGTCTGTCGAGCACCACCTCTCTAGTAACAGTAATGTCATTAAGACCCTCCAGTCCTACCACCTTTCCATCGCTAACACCCGGCAAATTATTCACGTCCTCCTCCGTGAAGACAGAAAAAAAAAGTTATTCAAGACCTTAGCCATATCCCCATCCCCTACCACTAGGTCCCCTTTCTCATCCTCTAAAGGACCAACGTTCACCCTAGCCAGCCTCTTCCTTTTTATATATTTATAAAAACTCTTGCTATCCTTTTTTATATTAAGTGCTAGCCCAGCTTCATAGCTTCTCCTACCCTCCTTTATCAACTTCTTTGTCAATCTTTGTTGACATTTAAACCTTTCCCAATCCTCTTCTCGCCCACTGCTCTTAGCTACTCTAAATTCCTCCGCTTTTAATTTAACACTTTCCTTCACCTCCTTCGTTATCCATGGCTTATTACCTCTCCTCCTACTGTCCTTTTTGACCATCGGAATAAATTTCTGCTGAGCACCAAGAAAGATCTCCTTAAAGATCCTCCACTGCTCCTCAGCAGACCTACCTTCCAACGCGCTCCCCCAGTCCACATTCGCCAATTCTTCTCTCATCCTACCTTACTCCCCTCTATTCAAACAAAGGACGCGTGTCCGGGAACCCACTTTCTCCTCCTCCATCTGCACCAGAAACTCCACCATACAATGATCACTCTCTCCAAGAGGATCCTTCACTGCAAGGTCCCTAATTCTACCCGCCTCATTACATAGCACCAGATCCAAGATAGCTCGCTCCCTCGTCGGCTCCAACACACACTGTTCAAGGAAATTATCCCGGCAGCATTCCAAGAACTCTTCCTCGAGCCCACCTCGTCCAACATGGGTGTAAGGTGGATGCTGAGTGGATATTTCCCATGTGAGGAAGTCTAGAACTAGGGGACCCTGTTTAAAAGTTAAGACTCTCCCATTAAAGACTGAGATGGGGAATATTTGTT
Organism: Carcharhinus amblyrhynchos; assembly: GCF_965287045.1. Taxonomy (NCBI): domain Eukaryota; kingdom Metazoa; phylum Chordata; class Chondrichthyes; order Carcharhiniformes; family Carcharhinidae; genus Carcharhinus; species Carcharhinus amblyrhynchos. The sequence goes on from NW_027649793.1 coordinate 1,311,250, forward strand.
TCTCTCAGAGGGTCATTCGCTTGTGGAATTCCCTTCTCCAGAGCAGTGGAGGCTGGGGTATTGAAAATATTCAAAACTGTTAGATTTTTGATTGACAAAGGACTCAAGAGTTATGGGGAGAGATGGGAAAGTGGGGTTGAGGCCACACTTAGATCAGCCATGGTCCTATAGAATGTTGGAGCAAACAAATATCCTTTCTATAATAGTGACCAGAACCGCAGACAGTATTCCAAGTGTGGCTGTACCAATGTCTTCTACAACTTCAACAATATGTCCCAACTCCTATATTCAGTGTTCTGACCAATGAAACCAAGCATGCTGATTGCCTTCTTCACCAATCTTGTCCATCTGTGACTCCACTTTCAAGCAACTATGAACATGCAGATCTCTTTGTTCTGTAACTCTCCCCAACGTCCTACCGTTAACTGACTAAGTCCTACCCTGGTTCGATCTACCAAAATGTATCACCTCGCATTTGTCTAAATTAAACTCCATCTGCCATTCATCAGCCCACTGGCCCAATTGATTAAGATCCTGTTGCAATCGGAGATAACTTTCTTCTCTGTCCACTATGCCACCAATCTTGGTGTCATCTGCAAACTTACTAACCATGCCTCCTATATTCTCATCCAAATCATTAATATAAATGACAAATAACAGTGGACCCAGTACTGATCCCTCAGGCACACTGCTGGTTTGAAAAACAACCCTCTACAACCACCCTCTGGCTTCTGTCTAGAAGCCAATTTTGTATCCATTTAGATACTTCACCCTGGATCCCATGAGATTTACCCTATGCAACAACCTTCAATGAGGTACCTTGTCAAAGACCTTGCTAAAGTCCTAAACAACCGCTGTCTTGGTTGCACAGAAAATATTTAACTTTTGTCTTTACTTTGGTATAAAGTATCCAAAAGATATCAAAAGCTTCACAAAATATCTGAACTGAGGACCTAGGGATATTGAGGTCTATGTGTGGCTGACGAGCCTGATTCTAGAGCCACGTCTTCGACTGTACACTTGGCACTTATACCTGGAATTAAAAATCTACTGATGATCATTAAACCATTGTCAATTGTTGTGAAAAACCATCTGGTTCACTAATATCCTTTAGGGAAAACAACCTGCCATCCTTACCCACTGTGGCTGACACGTGACGCCACAGCCACAGCAGTGTGGTTGACTCTCAGCAACCCTCAGGCAATTGGAGATGCGCAATAACTGGCCAGCCAGTGATGCCCATGTCCCAGAAATGAATAAAAAAAATAAAAAAACTTGGCTGGTGTTTCTGGGAGTTGGGTTCAGTCCAAGATTGCTGGGATTCCTTTCTCAGGTTCCTTTTCCAGGCTTTCTCTTACCAATTGGTGTCCTTAAAGAATTGTGTCCTTCATCCAGGATGTTCCTCTAAGTTCTGAACAAAGGTGTTGATATATATGTTGCATTTCACGTGGTAAGCCTTCAGGGTGTCTTTGAAGTGCTTCTTTTGTCCTCTTGTTTGGAGCTGTCCTTGAGCTGGGAGAAGAAGAATTACTTTGGCAGCCAGTATTCTGACATCCTAAGTACATGGCCAGCCCAGCAGAGTTGGCTTTGGATACTCATGGCCTTGAATCTGGTGCTCTTGGCTCCTTCAAAGGCATTGATGTTCGCACATCTGTCCCCCCAGCTGATGTGGAGAAATCAGTCGTCTCAGCCAGCATTGATGGTACCTGTCCAGAACCTTGGGTCTGTATGCAGTCCCAAGTTTTTGAGCCGAAAAGAAGAGTTGGGAGAATGATTGCCTTGTATACGAGATCTTTGTGCCACAAATGTTGGGATCATCAAAAACACTCGTGCTTAGGCATCCAAAGGTATCACTCGCAGATTGAATACAATGTTGGATCTCCACAGTGATGCCAGCCTTAAGTGAGTGATCTCCAGGGAGGGGAAATGTTCCACATTTGGGAGAGTTTCCCCATTGATCTTGATGGAGGAGGATGGGCGGTAGGGGGGAGATGGTAATGGACTTGAGTTTTCATGAGGTTGGGACTGAGACTGATTCTTCAGTATGCTTCAGCAAAGGTGTCGAGCATGGCTTGGAGATTCTCTTATGAGAACACAGAGAAAATACAATGTTATTTGCACTCTGATGCTCCATGAGCAATGTCAGTGGTGTTTCTTCTTGGATTTCAACTGGTTGAGTTTGAAAAATTTACTGTCCATCCTATAGATACTGACCACTCCACTGAGAAACCAGTTCTTAACAAGGTGAAAGATGGGGGATGAAGATGGAGAAAAGGGTGGGGTTGATGATACATCTCTGCTTGACTCTAGTTTTGACATAAGAACATAAGAAATAGGAGCAGGAGTAGGCCATCTAACCCTTCAAGCCTGCCCCGCCATTCAATAAGATCATGGCTGATCTGAAGTGGCTCAGTTCCACTTTCCCGCTTTCTCCCCATAACCCTTAATCCCCTTGCCTACCAAAAACCTAACTACCCGCGTCTTAAATATATTTAGCGAGGAAGCCTCAACCACTTCAACAGGCAGAGAATTCCAGAGATTCACCACCCTTTGAGTGAAGAAGTTCCTCCTCAACTCCATTCTAAACCGCCCCCCCTTTATCTTGAGGCTGTGCCCTCTAGTCCTACTGTCCTTTCTGAGCGGGAAGAACCTCTGCACCTCTACCCTATCCATCCCATTCATCATCTTATGTGTCTCAATGAGATCTCCCCTCATTCTTCTAAACTCTAATGAGTACAAGCCCAGTTTATTCAGCCTCTCCTCATAGCTCAACCCCCTCAACTCCAGTATCAGCCGAGTAAACCTCCTCTGCACTCCCTCCAAGGCCAAAATATCCTTGCGCAGGTGCGGCGACCTAAACTGCACACAGTACTCCAGCTGCGGCCTCACCAGCGTCCTGTACAGTTGCAGCAGGACCTCCCTACTTTTATATTCAATCCCCCTCGCTATGAAGGCCAGCATTCCATTTGCCTTCCTGACCACCTGCTGCACCTGTAGGCTGGGTTTTTGCGACTCATGCACAAGGACCCCCAGGTCCCTCTGCACTGTAGCATGCTGCAGCTTTTTGCCCTGTAAGTAGTAGTCCTTCCTACCATTATTCCTACCAAAGTGGATAACCTCACACTTGCCAACATTGTATTCCATCTGCCAGGTCCTCGCCCACTTGCTCAGCCTATCTAGATCCCTCTGCAGACTTTCCACACCCTCCGCACAATTTGCCGTTCCACCAATCTTTGTGTCATCAGGAAATTTCGACACCCTACACTCGGTTCCCTCCTCCAGATCATCTATATAAATGGTAAAAAGCTGAGGCCCCAGCACCGACCCCTGGGGCACTCCACTAGTCACCAACCGCCAATCCGAATAGCACCCATTGACCCCCACTCTCTGCCTCCTGTTTGACAGCCAATCCCCTATCCACGCTAACACCCTACCCCAACTCCATGCCCCCAACCTCCTGTAACAACCTTTTGTGCGGCACAAAACCTTTTGACCTCGAAAGTTTCTGTCTGATTTTCGTCAGTGAGGACGTTGCAGCATCTTTTTGTGGAGGAGTTGGAAGATGTTGATGAATTGCTTTGGACAGCTGGCCTTTGACAGGGTCTTTCATCGCAATTCCCGATTAACTGAGTCAAAAACCTTGGTCAGATTATTGAAGGCCATTTTGAGTGGCTGATGTTGTTCCTGACATTTCTCTGGAACGTGTTCAGCAGTGAAAATTATGTCTGCTCTTCCACGGTTTAGTCAGAAACCGCACTGGTTTTCCAAAAGGATTACTCAGAGACTGGGAGAAGGTAGCAAGCGAGGATTTAAGTGATGATCCTTCCGGCAATGGAGAGTAGGGAGATTCCTTGATTGTTCCCACAGTCCGCTTTTTCTCCTTTCTTGAAGATAGTGGTGATGACAGCATCCCTGATGTCGGCTAAAATTTCTTCTCTGTCCCAGATTTTCAGCTGGTAGCGATGATGGGTGATATTTTCGCCAAGTTTGAAAATCTCTGCTGGAATCCTTTCCACTCTTGTGGTTTTTCTATTCTTCATGTATTTAATGGTGGCTTTGACTCTGTGATTGCTGGGAGTCCAAGAATGTCTTTGATGGGGAGTTGGGGGATTTCCTCAAACACGTCCTCACCTATGATTCTATCATGGTTTAGGAATTTTTTGAAGTATTCTCTCAAACGAAGGTTGATGTTTTCTCTGTCTCTCAAGATGGTTCTGTCCTTACTCTGCACTGGTTTGAGGCCTAGGGTGTTGGTTCATTTATTGCATTGATGGCACTGAAGAAGCCTCGGGTGTTACGCTTGTCAGTGAGGAATTGCAGCTCCTTTTTCAGTCCACCATTTGTTATTGATATTTCCTGTCTTTCCTTCTACCTCTACTTTTGCTGATTGGTGAAGTTTTGGAGAGCATAGTTGTTCTCGTTGAACCAGTCTTGGTGTTTCCTGGTCTTGTAGCTGATGGTTTCTTCACAGCTCAAGATGATGGCTGTCTTCAACTCTTTCCAGTTTTCCTCCACCCTATTAGAATGAACACTTTGGAGATTTTGGGGAAGACATTGTTGGCTCTTGAAGTAGCTCAACATTAATCTTTTTTCTGAGTTATTTCTTCATCTTCTGTTGCTTCTGGTGGAGTTTAATGGACACAGAGGAGCGGATGAACCGTTGTGCTGTCGAGAGTTGTCTGCCCTGGACATTGCTTTGTTGATGAGAGCATCCTTTATGGTTTCGGGATTGGATGATGACAAAGTCAATCATGTGCCAGAGATTTGATTGTGGATGCCTCCATGAAATCTTGAACCAGTCTTTTTAGTGGAACAGTGTGTTAGCGATGACAAGCTGGTGTTCCACGCATTTGATGAGCAGAACCCCACTGGAGTTGCAATTCTCAACTCCTTTCAAGAGTTGGGAGTCCTTTCCAACCCTGGCATTGAAGTTCCCAAGGATTCATTGGAGAGTATGATGTCCAGCTTGAAGAGAAGGACTTTGGGCTCATCATTAGCATCAAGGGTTAGGCACAGGCACTCACGACTGGCTGCTGGTTTTTGGCAAGTTGCATATGGCGGATCATAAGGTGGTCATTGATGCTTATAGGAAGCTACAAAAGTCAGTTGACAATGTTTGTTCTTGATGGCTATCCAATTCCATGTGCCCTGGGCTGATACTTGGGTTCTGCTCCCTAAGAGAAGGTGTAACCATTGCTACCTTCCCTCTGCTGCCCTTTTCCTGATCTTGCAGGGCAGCAACATCAATGTTGAAGTGCCTGAGTTCACAGGAAACAAGAATGGTTTTACTCATTATCCATGAGCGTTTGTACATTCCAGATTCCAGAATTGCATTTAACTTAAATTTTCAGACTGCTGGTAGGTGAGCTTGCTGGATGTAGTTTTCCAGCCAAAATATAGAAAATAGGAACAGGAATAGGCCATTCGGCCCTTCGAGCCTGCTCCACTATTCATTATGATCATGCTGATTATCCAACTGATCCTGCCTCCCTCCGATATGCTTTGATCCCCTTCATCCCAAGTCCTTCTTGAAAACATAAAATGCTGCTTTCAGCAGTTTCAGAACTGCTTCTCTGGGTGAAGAAATTTCTCCTCATCTCAATCCTAAGATGTTTAGCCCGAATCCTTTGATTCCTGTTTCAGGGAACCGCTACCGTCAGGAACATCCTTCCTGCATCTATCCCATCTAGTCCTGTTAGAATTTTATAGGTTTCTATCAGATCTGCCCTCATTCTTCTGAACTCCAGTGAATGTAATCCTAACTGATTCGATCTCTCCTCATACATCAGTCCCACCATCCCAGGATTCAGTCTGATAAATCTTCTCCGCACTCCCTCTATAGCAAGAACATGCATTCTCGGATAAGGAGACCAACACTGCACACAGTCTTCTAGGTGTGGCCTCACCAAGGTCCTATGTAATTGCAGCAAGTCATCCCTGCTCCTGTACTTGAATTTACTCACTGTGAAGGCCAACATACTATTTGCCTTCTTTATTGCCTGCTGCACCGGCATACTTACCTTTACTGACTGGTGCACAAGGATACTCAGGTCTCGTTGCATGTTTCCCTCTCTAGCGATTCAGGTCTGCCTTTCTGTTTTTGCTACCTAAGTGGATAACCTCACATTTATCCATGTTATTCTGCATCTGCCATGCATTCTCCCACTCACTCAGCTTTACCAATCACACTGAAGGATCTCTGCATCCTCCTCACGGCTCACCCTCCCACCTAGCTTTGTGTCAACTCCAAATCTGGAGATATTGCATTTAATTCTCTCATCTCAATCATTAGTATATATTATGGATAGCTGGGGTCCTAGCATCAATTTATGCAGTACCCCACTGGTAACTACCTGTCTTTTAGAAAATGGCCCATTTATTCCTACTCTTTGTTTCCTGTCTACCAACCAGCTTTCGGTCTATCTCAATACACTCCCCAATGCCGTACACTTTAGTTCTACACGCTGCAGAAACTTTACAGTCAGTTTTTATATTCCCTGCCAGCTTACTCTCATACTCTATTTTTTCCCCTTCTGAATCAATCCCTTGTTCCTCCTTTGCTGAATTCTAAATGGTTCTCCATCCTCAGGTCTGTTTTTTTAAGGCCAATTTGTAAGTCTCTTTCTTGGATCTAACGCTATCTCTAATTTCTGTTATAAGCCATGGTTTGGCCACCTTTTCCATTCCACTTTTGCCCCAGATAGGAATAAGTAATTGCTGCAGTTGACCCATGCACTCTTTGAATGTTTGCCATTACCTATCACCATCATCCCTTTAAATGATGTTTCCCGAACCATCGTAGCTAACTCACACCTCAAACATTGTAATCTCAGTTACGAAAATGCAGAACCCGTGTCTCAGAATCAACTACATTACTCTCCAACTTGATGAAAAATTCTATCATAATATGACTCTTTTCCGGCCCTTTCTTCATGCGAATAAGCACAGTGGATCTGGAAGAGGGCAGCTCAGTTGTGAAGAAAGCTGGCAAAATGCTCTCCTGTTCCTAGTCCAACAGCGAGGTGACGAAATCTTGCTCCGCCGCCTACATGCTGTTCTGAAGCTAGAAACTTCCAGATCTCATGATCCTATCCCCACCATCCTCGCCGATCGCCACAGGGCTTGTCTGTGTGGGGGCATGTTGTTGGTTTCCTCCAGATAGACGTCTGGTGCAGGACATCTTTTAACATGGGTATGCCAATGCACATCTGCAGACACATGGTCCTTGACAGAGGATAGGTCCAGTTCCAGTGGCAAGGGAATCTCATAGACTGGGGATCGTCCTATTTTTGCAGCCTTCATACGCCATCACAACGATTGATGCTTTATGAGCATCTTCTGCCTGATCCATTGTTAAGGACTTGTTTTGGATTGCACTGTGCCTCCCCTCCGACCTCACTGTCATGGGTGATCCTGCTCAGAGTTTAATACTAGTGATAGCATCGCTCTCGGGATCAATGGAACATTCAAGCCTCTCCACCATGGCAAGGTGGCAATCCATGGGAAAGATTACCTTGTTATTTATAACCTAATTGATTTCAGCCTCCTCAACTTGCCTTTTAATAACTTTGTTTTAGACAAGATTCAATCAGTTAAGGCAAAAGCTCTGGTGAAGAGTCCTCCAGACTTGAAATGTTGGTTCTGTTCTTTCACTAAAGATGCTGTCAGACCTCCTGAGATTTTCCAGCATTTTATATTTTTGTTTGTGGAAGCAAAAGCAAGAAAGTTTGGACAGGAATTTTTTAAGAAATTTACTAAAGGAACAAGGTGTACATAAGAACATAAGAAATAGGAGCAGGAGTGGGCCATCTAGCCCTTCGAGCCTGCCCCGCCATTCAATAAGATCATGGCTGATCTGTCGTGGCTCAGTTCCACTTTCCCGCCCTCTCCCCATAACCCTTAATCCCCTCGCTTATCAAAAACCCATCAACCCGCGACTTAAAAATATTTAGCGAGGCAGCCTCCACCACTTCAACAGGCAGAGAATTCCAGAGATTCACCACCCTTTGAGTGAAGAAGTTCCTCCTCAATTCCGTTCTAAACCGTCCCCCCTTTATCTTGAGGCTGTGCCCCCTAGTCCTACTGTCCTTTCTGAGCGGGAAGAGTCTCTCCACCTCTATCTTATCCATCCCATTCATCATCTTATACGTCTCAATGAGATCTCCCCTCATTCTTCTAAACTCTAACGAGTACAAGCCTACTTTATTCAGCCTCTCCTCATAGCTCAACCCCCTCAACTCCGGTATCAGCCTAGTAAACCTCCTCTGCACTCCCTCCAAGGCCAAAATATCCTTGCGTAAGTGCGGCGACCAAAACTGCACACAGTACTCCAGCTGTGGCCTCACCAGTGCCCTATACAGCTGCAGCAAGACCTCCCTACTTTTATATTCAATCCCCCTCGCTATGAAGGCCAGCATCCCATTCGCCTTCCTGACCACCTGCTGCACCTGCAAGCTGGGTTTTTGCGACTCATGCACAAGGACCCCGAGGTCCCTCTGCACCGTTGCCTGCTGCAGTTTTTCGCCACATAAGTAATAGTCCTTCCTACCATTATTCCTACCAAAGTGGACCACCTCACACTTGCCAACATTAAATTCCATTTGCCAATTCCTGGCCCATTCGCCCAGCCTCTCTAGATCCTTCTGCAGACTCTCCACACCCTCCGCGCAATTTGCCGTTCCACCAATCTTGGTGTCATCAGCAAATTTTGACACCATACACTCGGTTCCCTCCTCCAGATCATCTGTATAAGTGGTAAATAGCTGAGGCCCCAGCACCGACCCCTGGGGCACTCCACTCGTCACCAACCGCCAATCCGAATAGCACCCATTGACCCCCACTCTCTGCCTCCTATTTGACAGCCAATCCTCTATCCACGCTAACACCCTAACACCCTACCCCCAACTCCATGGCCCCTTACCTTCTGTAATGACCTCTTGTGAGGTACCTTGTCAAACGCCTTCTGAAAATCTAGAAAGACCACATCCACCGGCTCTCCTCTATCCACCGCCCTAGACACATCCTCATAGAACTCCAATAAATTCGTCAGACACGACTTCCCCTTAACGAAACCGTGCTGCGTCTGCTCTATCAAGCAATTCCCCTCAAGATGCCTCGCTATTTCCTCCTTGATGATGGATTCTAACATTTTACCTACAACAGACGTTAAACTAACCGGCCTATAATTCCCTGCCTTTTGCCTGGCACCCTTCTTAAACAACGGCATAACATTAGCCATTTTCCAATCTTCCGGCACTTCCCCGGAATCCAGCGACGTTTGGAAAATAACCACCAAGGCATCCACTATCAGTACTTAACAGCAACGTTTTCCAACCTTATGAGGGTGATCAGTCTGTAGAAGCACAGCCCTCTCAAAACTCCTCCTTTGATAGTAATTCTTTTGGAATTGTTTTGGGAGTTCTCAGTACTTAACCAGCAAAGAGCCTCTTGGAATGTCTCCCTTTAACCTCTAAGTAGCCATCAGCTTGAGTCAGAGTTGGGTTTGGTTTATTAGTTCTTGTTGTGGCTTAGTTAATTTAATTGGTTCCAATTAAATACCCCACATGTATTTATTAACTGAGGGAAAGAGTACAATAGAATTGTTTCTCTCGATCCGGTCTTGTACAATTCACTATCCATAGTTTGAATTAATGTTTCATAAAAAGCAGAGTGCTTCTAAGATCCTGGTGGAGTTTCAAGGCTAGCACATCTTATCTGAACTATACATTCTTTTCTTAAACACAGACACTTACAATTAATTAGTGACTTTAACAAGCTTACAGTCCAAAGCTTAAACTATAGTCTTTCTGGCGTAATTATTGATTCATTATTTGTAACTCAATCTAGGCTCACTACTTATTTAGTTATCTATTTCTGACTGGTGACGAGCGCAATATTGTAATTTGATTAATACATATTGTTAATACAGAATACAAAATGGCTTCATCAGTTTAATGTTACTATTAAACTGGCATCCTTAGCCTTGTCAGTTTGTTTAGTGAATATATACTATATTGTTAAGACCTAGGCCAGAAACTCCAAGATATTTTGTGAAGTTAGCCTAGACTCTAAGTTTTGCATTTGATTTTGGCATTCGTCCTTCAAATGATCCACTAGGAAGCTTTTAGAACATAGAACATAGAACACTACAGCACAAACAGGCCCTTCGGCCCACGAGTTGCGCCGATCACATCAACACCTACCAATCCATAGACCTATCTATAACCCCCAATCCCATTAAATCCCATATACTCATCCAGAAGTCTTTTAAAAGACCCCAGCGAGTTCGCCTTCACCACCACTGACGGCAGCCGATTCCATTCACTCACCACCCTCTGAGTGAAAAACTTACCCCTAACATCACTTCTGTACTTACCTCCCCGCACCTTAAATCTGTGTCCTCTCGTAGCGACCATTTCCACTCGGGGAAATAGCCTCTGAGAATCCACCCTATCTATTCCTCTCAACATTTTATAAACTTCTATCAGGTCGCCTCTCAACCTTCGTCTCTCCAGGGAGAAGAGTCCCAGCTCCCTCAACCTAACTTCATAAGGCATGCCTCCCAATCCAGGCAACATCCTTGTAAATCTCCTCTGTACCCTTTCAATAGCTTCTACATCCTTCCTATAGTGAGGCGACCAGAACTGCGCACAGTACTCCAAATGAGGCCTGACAAGGGTCTTATAAAGTTGCAGCATTACCTCCCGATTCCTAAACTCAATCCCTCGATTAATGAAGGCCAGTACACCATACGCCTTCTTGACCACATCCTCCATCTGCGAGGCCGATTTAAGAGTCCTTTTATCAAACAAAGTTTATTTAAGAGCACAGTTAGAATATGACAAAAAGAATTAGTCGAATTTTCACCAATTACAATTCTTAAACATGACCCAATATAACTCATAACATCTAGCTACCTCTGTTGTTCCAGTGCAAAATGATATCCCACAGACATACACCCTTCTTCAGCAATAGTTTGCACAAAAACAAGGACGCTGAAATGATGCCGGATTTCCAGCTTTTAAGCACTTATGGACAGTGAACCTGACACAGTTTCCAGAGAAAGATATATCCTCCAGTGCCAGAACCTTAGAGAGGGTAAGCCAGTCTCTGATAGCATCCAAAAATGGCCATGCAAACAACAGGATATTCAACTTCAGAGAAGAGGAAAAACACTGAGAGAAGTCTTTCTCAGCTTCCAGCAGCTTCTGAAAACTAAACCTGGAATGTTCTTCGAAAAATAGATGTCCCCAGTCATATTACCTGATCTTTCAGTTCTGCCAAATGAAGCTCTACTCTGCAATCCCAGGGGAATATTAAAACCTGCAGAATGCTGCATTAATTCAGATTAACATAACCATGATATCAGTTATACTGCTTCAATAACAATGAAGGCTATCGGTTACAGACAACACGGTGCAGACAAAATCCCAAAGACTGCGAAAACATCCTGCAGAGGAACATTTCTTAAAGGCACAATATCACCACAATATGAAAATAGCCAAAAAATGGTCAAGCTAAAAATCTAACGAACCAGACCTACTTACAGAGGTTACAGACTGGACTGTGCTCCAAATAAGTTGGCACCAATATTCAACGGAGGACAAGATAATCTTTTATGATTTGTTTTTTAACCCTTTGCAAATGTAACCCTGTACCTTGACTTTTTACTGCAGCTTAACACAATGATGATTTTTCACCTTTATTCACGATAATACTTCTGGATCTATTTCCTGGACAGTATTTTTCTGTCAATGGTAAGTTTATAAATTGCATGACTTTTTAACAAAAAATAGTTAGAAAAACATTGGTAAACTTTCTGAAGAACATGGACAAGACATAAATAAGGAATGACAACCCTGAGATTTTTCTATGGAACATTGTCAATTATTTTACCAGAAATGTTATTTCAAATGGGTAACGTATAGTTAAAAATAACAGTCTCCTAGCAGGAGTGTGGATCGAGATTGCAGAAGCGATTCCCATAATCTTTCAGTCTTCCGTAGATGTGAGGGAGGTGCCAGAGGATTTCAAGTAAGTGTATAAGGACAGTCCGAGTTACTACAGACCGGTTAATTTAGTATCAATAATGGGTAAGGTTTTGGAAACAATAATTGGGCATGGGGGGAGGGATGGGGGAAATAGACACTTGGAGAGGTTTGAGTTAATTAAGGAGAGTCAACATGGAATTGATGAACTAACAGAGAAGGAGATGGAATATAAAGGCAGATTATAAAAGCTTCTTTAGGTATGTGAAAAGTAAAAAATTAGCTTGGATGACTGTGGGCTCATTACAGGTGGGGACAAGATAATTTATAGTGGAGAACAGGGAAATGATGGAGCATGGAGAGTGCTTGGGAGATATGAGGGGATATGGAGAGGGCATGGGAAAATGGAGAAGACATGGGATGTATAGAGGATGCATGGGGAAGTGGAGAGGGCATAGGATGTATAGAGGAGGCATGGGGAAATGGAGAAGGCATAGGGTGTATATAAGATGCATGGGGAAATGGAGAGGGCATGGGGTGTATAGAAAATGCATGGGGAAATGGAGAGGGCATGGGGTATATAGAGGATACATGGGGAAATGGAGAGGGCATGGGGTGTATAGGAGATGCATGGGGAAATGGAGAGGGCATGGGATGTATCGGAGATGCATGGGGAAATGGAGAGGGCATGGGGTATATAGAGGATACGTGGGGAAATGGAGAGGGCGTGGGAGACAAGCAAGTTGAAAGATTTGAGCCTTTGAAAGCTCACCTGAATACAGCAGTTGATGTTGTAAAAAGAGTGTGTGCTCTCCGCTGCTCCTCTTCACCAGTTTTCTCCTAGATCAGTGCACAGAGGGGGCAGTTTTCCCATCTATGATTCCTATGCCAGGCAGGGGTGAACCATGCAAAAGGTCCATTGCCCTCAGGAGGGATTTTCCAATTCTGGGGAGAGCGCAGCTGGGAAATCCTACCCAGAGTGTTTGTTGATGCAGTCAGGATGAAAAAACTTGGCTGGAAGTGCACAATAAGATAAGCATGCAATGATCTCTGCAATCATCTGTAATGTATGTAGTATTACCACTGGTTAGAAGATCTGCCCATTATGTTAATATGTTTAATTTCAATGCTGTAGTTTTGCGTCTTAAAGAATTATATCTAGGAATTCTTTTCTCAGGTGAAATGCTTCAATCAGTTTTTTCCAATGGCAAAAGGAAGATGCTTCAGTATTGTATCGCTACTTATTTTTCACACTGTTCTGTCAGGTAAGCAATGGAATTATTATTGACACTTAAGGGTCTTTTTCCTGGGGGAAAACCCACCTAATCCTCTTCCTATATATCATTCAATTTGTTCTCTCCCCAGAAATGTCTCTTAAAACCAGTATACCATCTGCTTCAGTTGCAATCACCAATACCTAATCACACAACTATATACTCTACCAGAGGCTGTCGTGGAAAAGGATGTACACACATTAAACATGAATTTATCCTTTCTTTTCATAGACACTGATAAACCTGCTGTTTCAAATTTCCACCATTTGTCATTTTGATTTCTTGCCTTTCATTATTGTCACAGCTCAATTATTACAAGAGGAAAAAAATCGACCTATCTTTTGTTGGAACCCTAATTTCCCATTGCCGCCCCAAGTATTTAAATCTTTGAACATAGTGATGGTATTATCAGGATCAAACTTTTTGGAAATTTTCTTACAATCATGAAGACTTCAGTTCAATAACCACATTTCACTTTTCTGGAAAAAAATGTACCAATGTTTGTAAATTAAGCAGCCAATTTGTCAGGACAAATGTTATAATTCAGGAAAGAAACTCCAAAGTGTTTTGCAAAGTCCATCTGGATCATACGTTTTGCCGTTTTTAAGTTGGCTAGGGTGAGCATGAGGATGTTTCACTTCAGGTATGAGTCAATTGACCCACTGGGGTATGTTTAACAAACAAAGTTTATTTAAGAATATAGTTAACATAGAGCAATAACTTTTACAAATTACAAACAAGAAAGAAAAAGAATCATGATATTGTATAACCCTTATAAATATATAAGTTCAAATCAAACAAACTTCCCTTTACAAAACCCGTGCCACAGGTTTAGCACAGAAAATACAAATGCTCACGTGATGCTGGAAGTTCGTCCATTGATTGGATGCTGCAGCTCTCTTGGAATCAGAACAGTTTGCCAAAATACCAGGGAGAGGGAGAGAGAGGCTCTGGGTGCTAACTAGCAACCCACCAACAGCAGAATTTTCACTCCAGGAAGGCCAGGGGACCTCCTTCCAGCAGAATGTGTAACACTAGAGAGAAAAACTGCCTGCCACTTGACAACCAGGGCAGCTTCTGACTCAAATGGCAGCTAACAGCCAAATTGAAAATGAAACCCTGAATTCACAATGAAGAAAACAAAACTGTCCAAAACACATGACCTGCCACCTAGTCTTCTCCCTAACAATACAGGATCATAAAACAAATCCTAGAAAGTGCCTGAGGCCCAGAGTAAAGATAAACAAAACCCCATTTAAACCATTGAAGCAGCAATAAAGGGACTTCTCGCAGACAGCTTGGCAGCAATGAAAAAAATCAAAGCTGCTTAACTGCAGAAAACATGATTTAAAAAATTCATAAATGTACACTAGTGTCACACTAAAGTCACATGGACAGCAAATGAGTTAAATGATCAAAGATTTTGTTCATGATATCAGTTGTGGGAGGAATGTTGCTACAACATTGAGAGAAATCCGTGAACTTCTTTAAATAATGTCACAGGATTCTTCACACCCACTGGAAAGGTTCACTCAACTTTGGTTTAATGTCTTATCAAAATGGACAGTACCTACAAAAATACAACTGTCCCTCGGTACTGCACTAAAGCTTCAGCCCATTTGTGTGCTCAAGTTTGGAAGTGGGGCTTGAATGTAGTGAAGAGCAGTTTTCATTGGGCTTATGTTTGCTGAGCTTGACTGGCTTCAGGTTAAGCAATTTTTTAATTTAAACATCCTCCTCCTTCTCAAGTTAACATGGCTTTATTCCTATAACCTTCTCTTCCTTACAACCAACATCACTCTGTTTTTAGTTGACTGTTGGTTTCTTTAAGTGCTTGGCAATGCGTGGGTAATAACATATGAACAAACATATTAACATTGAGCAGGAGCGTGGCAGATTTCCAGCTGCTGGAACCCTGCACTCATAAAATACCCACATTGCCAGCTCACCACTGATCCCATGCTACCTCACCTCCTGTACCAGTCTGCCATAAGGGACATTGCCAAAGATCTTACTGAAGTCTATGTAGATAACATCCACTGCCCTTCCCCCATCAATCATCTTCATCACTTTCTCGAAAAACTTGATCAAGTTAATGATACACGACCTTCCCTTCATAAAACCATGCTGCCTCTTGCTAATACGTCCATTTATTTCCAAGTGAGAGTAAATCTTGTCTCAAAGGATCCTCTCCAATGATTTACCTACCACTGACATAAGACTCCTGGGTTATCCTTGCTACCCTTCTTAAACAAAGGACCAACATTGGCTATTCTCCAATCTTCTGGGACCTTTCTTGTATCGATGGTAGTCATGATGTGGAGATGCCGGCGCTGGACTGGGGTAAACACAGTAAGAAGTCTCACAACACCAGGATAAAGTCCAACAGGTTTATCTGATAGTAAACTCCACAAGCTTTCAGAATGCTGTTCCTTCATCAGATGAGTGGAAAGTTTCCACTCACCTGACGAAGGAATAGCATTACGAAACCTTGTGGTGTTTACTATCAAATAAACCTTTGGACTTTAATCTGGTGTTGTGAGACTTCTTACTGTGTTGACCTCCCCTGTAGCCAGTGAGGATACAAAGATTTCCCTCAAGGCTCCAGCAATTTCATCCCTTGCCTCTCTCAGTATTTTGGGGTCTATCCCATCAGGCCCTGGGGACTTGTCTACTTTACTGTTTCTCAAGAACCCCAATATCTGCTCCTTTTTGATCTCAACATGACCCAAACTATCTACTCACTCTTCCCAGACTCATCAGCCACCAAATCCTTCTCTTTGGTGAATACTGATGCAAAGTACTCATTTAATACCTCTCCCATTTCCTCTGGCTCCACACATAGGTTCCCCTCCCCTGTCTTTCAGGGGGCCAACCCTCTCCCTGGCTACCGTCTCGCTCTTTATATATGTATAAAACGCCCTGGGATTCTCCTTCATCTTCAATACAGGGCCCCCACCTTCTGCACCAGACCTGAAGACCCTACCCTCCCTGACTGAGATCCTGCACATCCCTTCCTTCATAAACCAATGTTGATTGATAGAAGTGACCATGGGCTGGTCTAGGAACTAGTCACCTTTGAGACACTCAACATTCAATTAAGAAGCAGGACAATGGTCCTGTAACAAATGGACCATTTAATGGCTGCATACTTTATCCAAAATTATCGCTTCAAGAGTGACTGACACTCCATTCAAACCCTTCATCAGTTCCAGTCCATCGCAAATGACAGCAATTATTGTGCTTCAAGCTTAACCACTCTGGGGGGCCAATACTGGTGTGGTTTCATACAACATGAGGGAGACGGTGGCAGAGGAATTGCAGACTGTGATTCAATCCCCAGGATTTTAATTGGGGATTGAATAAAACATAACTCAAGTCCCACACTCTAAGGAGACTGGACCAATCAGAGTCCAATGTTGTCCTGCGTTGTCTGCTGATAGGCTCATTTAGCAGATCTATCAGCTCTGATTGGTGCCCCCTAGGTCAGTGGCCAGCACCGGGCCCTCTATTGGAGGAGCCCTGTGCCGAGCCATGGTCTGGTTCAATGTTAGTCCACCTCTGGCTATAGCTTCTTTCAGAATAGCTTCTAACATTTTCCCAGTGACAGATGGGAGGCTAACTGGTCTGTACTTTTCTACTTTGTCTCCCTCCCGTTATTCAATAAAGAAGTTACATTTGCTACCTTCCAATCTAATGGAACCTTCCCAAATCTAGGGATTTTCAGAAAATTGAAACCAACGTCACAGCTACCTTACCAGCCACTTCTTTTAAGACCCTAGGATGTAATCCATCAGGACTCGGACATTTGTGAGTCCACGGTTTCAACAATTTACTCAGTATCACTTCTCTGTTGATTGTAGTTTTCCTGAGTCCCTCCCTCCTTTCCATTTCCTGATTTAAAGATGCTTCTGGGATGTTTCTCTATATATAGTGAAGACTAATACAAATTTTCTGTTCATTTCATCTGCCATTTCCTTGCTTTGCATTATTAATTCTCTGAAGAAGATTCAAATGGACTCAAAACATTAACTCTGTTTTTCTCTCTGCAAATGCTGCCAGACCTGCTGAGCTTTTCCAGCCCTTCTTTTGTTTGTATCAATTCTCCAGACTGATTTTTATGGGGCCAAAGCTCACTTTTTAACTAGTTTCTTTTAAAATAATTTAAAGGGTTCAGCTTTTCGAGCTTGTGTGGGCACGTTGGGTTACTGAGCAGTTGTGGGAATATTGGCCACGACTTCTGAGTTATCTCTGCTAATCTAATTCTGATGTGTTCAGCATCCCCAGGTTTAATTGCTCCATCATTGGTGGCTTTCATCTCCGCCAGGCTCTAATCTCTGGAATACTCTCCTTAAATCTCTGCTTCACTCGTTCACTTTACCTCTTTAAGATTTTTCTTAAAGTTTCTCTTTTTGTCCTGCCTTTTGGTCTATGCTAATCAGCATTCTGTGGCTCAGAGACGTGTTTAGAACCATAGAAAATTACAGCTCAGAAACAGGCCTTTTGGCCCTTCTTGTCTGTGCTGAACCATTTTTTGCCTAGTCCCACTGACCTGCACTTGGACCATATCCCTCCACACCCCTCTCATCCATGAACCTGTCCAAGTTTTTCTTAAATGTTAAAAGTGACCCCACATTTACCACTTTATTGGTCGACCCATGTTGGACGAGGTGGGCTCGAGGAGGAGTTCTTGGAATGCTGCCGGGATAATTTCCTTGAACAGTGTGTGTTGGAGCCGACGAGGGAGCGAGCTATCTTGGATCTGGTGCTATGTAATGAGGCGGGTAGAATTAGGGACCTTGCGGTGAAGGATCCTCTTGGAGAGAGTGATCATTGCATGGTGGAGTTTCTGTTGCAGATGGAGGAGGAGAAAGTGGGTTCCCGGACATGCGTCCTTTGTTTGAATAGAGGGGAGTATGGTAGGATGAGAGAAGAATTGGCGAATGTGGACTGGGGGAGCGCGTTGGAAGGCAGGTCTGCTGAGGAGCAGTGGAGGATCTTTAAGGAGATCTTTCTTGGTGCTCAGCAGAAATTTATTCCGATGGTCAAAAAGGACAGTAGGAGGAGAGGTAATAAGCCGTGGATAACGAAGGAGGTGAAGGAAAGTGTTAAATTAAAAGCGGAGGAATTTAGAGTAGCTAAGAGCAGTGGGCGAGAAGAGGATTGGGAAAGGTTTAAATGTCAACAAAGATTGACAAAGAAGTTGATAAAGGAGGGTAGGAGAAGCTATGAAGCTGGGCTAGCACTTAATATAAAAAAGGATAGCAAGAGTTTTTATAAATATATAAAAAGGAAGAGGCTGGCTAGGGTGAACGTTGGTCCTTTAGAAGATGAGAAAGGGGAGCTGGTGGTAGGGGATGGGGAAATGGCTAAGGTCTTGAATAACTTTTTTGTTTCTGTCTTCACGGAGGAGGACGTGAATAATTTGCCGGGTGTTAGCGATGGAAAGGTGGTAGGACTGGAGGGTCTTAATGACATTACTGTTACTAGAGAGGTGGTGCTCGACAGACTGGAGGGGCTGATTGTGGACAAGTCGCCAGGACCGGATGGAATGCATCCGAGGGTTCTGAAAGAAATGGCGGAGGTTATAGTGGATGCCTTGGTGGTTATTTTCCAGACGTCGCTGGATTCCGGGGAAGTGCCGGAAGATTGGAAAACGGCTAATGTTACGCCGTTGTTTAAGAAGGGTGCCAGGCAAAAGGCGGGGAATTATAGGCCGGTTAGTTTAACGTCTGTGGTAGGTAAAATGTTAGAATCCGTCATTAAGGAGGAAATTGCGAGGCATCTTGAAGGGAATTGCTTGATAGGGCAGACGCAACACGGTTTCATTAAAGGGAAGTCGTGTCTGACAAATTTACTGGAGTTCTGTGAGGATGTGTCTAGGGCAGTGGATAGAGGAGAGCCGGTGGATGTGGTCTTTCTGGATTTTCAGAAGGCGTTTGACAAGGTACCTCACAAGAGGTTATTGCAGAAGGTCAGGGGACATGGAGTTGGGGGTAGGGTGTTAGCGTGGATAGAGGATTGGTTGTCAAATAGGAGGCAGAGAGTGGGGGTCAATGGGTGCTATTCGGATTGGCGGTTGGTGACTAGTGGGGTGCCCCAGGGGTCGGTGCTGGGGCCTCAGCTATTTACCATTTATATAGATGATCTGGAGGAGGGAACCGAGTGCAGGGTGTCGAAATTTGCTGATGACACCAAGATTGGGGGAACAGCAAATTGTGCGGAGGGTGTGGAGAGTCTGCAGAAGGATCTAGATAGGCTGGGCGAATGGGCCAGGAAATGGCAAATGGAATTTAATGTTGGCAAGTGTGAGGTGGTCCACTTTGGTAGGAATAATGGTAGGAAGGACTATTACTTACGAGGCGAAAAACTGCAGCAGGCGACGGTGCAG
Source organism: Carcharhinus amblyrhynchos (assembly GCF_965287045.1). Classification (NCBI taxonomy): domain Eukaryota; kingdom Metazoa; phylum Chordata; class Chondrichthyes; order Carcharhiniformes; family Carcharhinidae; genus Carcharhinus; species Carcharhinus amblyrhynchos. The sequence goes on from NW_027649793.1 coordinate 1,330,902, forward strand.
AGGGACCTCGGGGTCCTTGTGCATGAGTCGCAAAAACCCAGCTTGCAGGTGCAGCAGGTGGTCAGGAAGGCGAATGGGATGCTGGCCTTCATAGCGAGGGGGATTGAATATAAAAGTAGGGAGGTCTTGCTGCAGCTGTATAGGGCATTGGTGAGGCCGCAGCTAAAGTACTGTGTGCAGTTTTGGGCGCCGCACCTGCGCAAGGATATTTTGGCCCTGGAGGGAGTGCAGAGGAGGTTTACTAGGCTGATACCGGAGTTGAGGGGATTGAGCTATGAGGAGAGGCTGAATAAACTAGGCTTGTACTCGTTAGAGTTTAGAAGAATGAGGGGAGATCTCATTGAGACGTATAAGATGATGAATGGGATGGATAGGATAGAGGTGGAGAGACTCTTCCCGCTCAAAAAAGACAGTAGGACTAGGGGGCACAGCCTCAAGATAAAGGGGGGGCGGTTTAGAACGGAGTTGAGGAGGAACTTCTTCACTCAAAGGGTGGTGAATCTCTGGAATTCTCTGCCCGTTGAAGTGGTGGAGGCTGCCTCGCTAAATATTTTTAAGAAGCGGGTTGATGGGTTCTTGATAAGAGAGGGGATTAAGGGTTATGGGGAGAGGGCGGGAAAGTGGAACTGAGCCACGACAGATCAGCCATGATCTTATTGAATGGCGGGGCAGGCTCGAAGGGCTAGATGGCCTACTCCTGCTCCTATTTCTTATGTTCTTATGTTTATCCGGCAGCTCATTCCACCCTCCCACCACTCTGCGTGAAGTAGCCCCCCCCCCCCAATATTCTGTTTAAACTTTTCTCCTTCCACCCTTAACCCATGCCCTCTGTTTTTTTTCTCCCCTAGCCTCAGTGGAAAAAGCCTGTTTGCATTCACTCTATCTATACCCATCAAAATCGAATACACCTCAATCAAATCTGCCCTCATTCTTCTACGCTCCAGGAAATAAAGTCCTAACCTATTCAATCTCTCTCTGTAACTCAGCCTCTCAAGTCCCAGCAACACCCTCGTGAACCTTCTCTGCACTCTTTCAACCTAATTTACATCCTTCCTGTAACTAGGTGAAAAAACTGTACACAATACTCTAAATTCAGCCTCACCAATGCCTTATATGACCTTACCATAACACTCCAACTTTTATACTCGATACTCCGATTTAAAAAGGCCAATATACCAAAAGCATTCTTTACGACTCTAATCACCTGTGACGTCACTTTTAGGGAATTCTGTACCTGTACTCCCAGATCCCTCTGTCCAACTGCACTCTTCAGAATCCTACCATTTACCCTGTACATTCTACTTTGGTTTGTCCTTCTAAAATGCAATACCTCACACTTGTCTGCGTTAAATTCCATTTGCCATTTTTCAGCCCATTTTTCTAGTTGGTCCAAGTCCCTCCGCCAGCTTTGAAAACCTTCCTCACTATCCACTACACCTCCAATCTTTGTATCACAGCAAATTTGCTGATCCAATTAACCACATTATCATCCAGATCATTGACATAGATGACAAACAACATGGACCCAACACCGATCCCTGCGGCACATCACTCGTGATGTGGAGATGCCGGCATTGGACTGGGGTAAACAGAGAAGCAATCCTCTACAACCACTCTCTGGCTTCTTCCATTGAGCCAGTGTCTAATCCAATTTACTACCTCCCCATCTATACCTAGCGACTGAACCTTCCTAACTAACCTCCCATGAGGGACCTTATCAAAGGCCTTGCTGAAATCCAGGTAGACAACATCCACCACCTTCCCTTCATCCACTTTCCTTAAGTTCAGGACCCTAATCTCAAACTTAACTGTGCCACTCTCCATCTTAATGAAGAATTCCACCATATTATAGTGACTCTTTCCCAAAGGATCTTGCACTACAAGGTTGGTAATGAATCCTCTATCATTATACAATACCCAGTCTCGGATGGCTTGCTCTCTATTTGGTTCCTCAACATATTGGTCGAGAAAACCATCCCTCATGTATTCTGGAAATCCCCCTCCATTATATTGCTACCAATTTCGTGAGACCAATCAATATGCAGACTGATGAAACTTATAATAACTTATTGCACACATCTCTAATTTCCTGCTTCATGCCATCCCCAACCTCACTACTACCTTGGCCTGTCCACAATTCCCACTAATTTTTTTTGTCCTTTGGTTTTTCACAGCTCTACCCACACAGAATCCACATTGTCCAGGCTAATGTCCTTCCTTACCATTGTGTTAATCTCCTCTTTAACCAACAATGCTACCCCTCCCTGCTTTCCTTTCCATCTATCTTTCCTGAATAATGAATACTTCTGGATGTTGAGTTCCCATCCTTGGCCACCCTAGAGCCAGGTCTCCATGATCCCAATTACATCATATCCGTTAATAACTGTTTGCACAGTTTTAATTGATAATGCTCCTGTGATGCACCTTGGGACATTTTCTTACATAAATGTATTATGTAAACATAAGTTGTTCCATCCTTGGGAGTGTCCTGTCCCATCAGCATGACAGACCCAGCAGAGGTGGCGGAATAGTAGTATACAGTCTGGAGGGAGTTGCCCTATGAGAGTCCTCAACATCAACTCTGAACCTCATGAAGTCTCACAGCACCAGGTCAAAACTTTTTTTTGCTTTATTCTGTCATGGTATGTGGTATCACTGGCTGGGCCTCCCTAATTGCCCTAGAACTGAATGGCTTGCAGGGCCATTTTCAGAGGGAGTTAAGAGTCAACCACATTTCTGTGGGTCTGGAGTCACAGGTAGGCCAGACCAGGTAAGGACAGCAGATTTCCTTCCCTAAAGGACACTAGTGAATCAGATGGGTTTTTACAACATCCAATGATAGTTTCATTGCCATTGCTGAGACAAGCTTTATATTTCCAGACTTTATTAATTAAATTTAAATTTCACCAGGTGCCATTCCTTCACTGTCGCTGAAACAAAATCTTGGAACTTGCTCCCTAACAGCATTGTGGGTGTATCTACACCACATGGACTGCAGCGGTTCAAGAATGTTGCACACCAGCAACTTCTCAAGAGTAACTCGGGATGGGCAATAAATGCAGGCTTAGCCAGCGACACCCACACCCTATAAATGAATAATCAAAAAGTTTTTTTTAAAGGAATCGTTATCAAAATTGAAGAGCACACAGAGAAGTTATTTCTTCTGCAATAAACAGCTGAACTGGAATATTAAACTGAAAATAAATCGGCTGAATGGCTCACTGAAAATAGTCTGCTCAGAATATCAGTAATAGAAGTGAATTTACTCCTTTTATGCCTGGAAATTGCTTCTCAGCCAGTGTTTCCACCTGAAATTACTTACATCTTCTGTAGATTCTAAACATTGTTCATTAGACACAGAGAAAATCACAACCTGATCCATTCTCCAGTACAAATCATTCAACAGCTTTATGTTCCTGAAACCACAGGGATCCACTTCATGATTCTTTTCTTTTACTCATGAAATAGCCTCTAAAATTAAGAAAAAAGAAAGATTAAAACAATCTGTGACCTTCTTCCCAGCTTCCTCAATCATTGTACCACTCTACCCTGGGTACGTGTAATAACTTCAAAGGTGACTCATTGTGTTTTCAAATTATGAAGGATTTTTTTATCAACAATTTTTATATGTGTACAAACAATAGTCCACAGAACTGCAATACACCTCTACTGTCTTCTCCCTGGCTGCAACTGATGTTCCTCCCTGATCCTTGCATCTAATTGACTCAGCTTCCCGCACTGCCTGTCCATAGGGTCCAGCCTGATCACATGGTCCTCAGCGATTGCCCCTTTGAAGGGGCCACGCTACCACAATGCAAGTCTGTTGTTCCTGGTCAGAATGCATTTACCATCTAAATTTGTTTTCTTTTTCCTGTTCATCATGGGACATGAACATGGCTGGCTCGGCCAGCATTTATTGTCCCTAATTGCCTTTGAGAAAGTGGTGGTGAACCAGTAAAATGTGTAAAGAATACAAGAGGGAGTCATTATAGTTTCTTTGTAAGGTTCTGTCCTTTTTTGATTGTTATTCTGAATTTATTTTCCAGAGTCATGATTTTTGGATGAATTAATAGCACAGAGATGAAATTTTATTTGTTTCCTTCAGAGATTAAATCTGTTCCTTCAGTCAGTGTGTTGACATTATTTGAAATGTTGTGTTTTACAGAGAGATTCCATGTTCTTGTGCCAGACGATGCCGCCATAGTCACTGTCGGTGATGATGTTGTATTAGACTGCCAACTGGTACCAGATATATCTCTGAATAACGTGGAGATTCGATGGTTTACATTGGACCCTGCTTCCCCAGTTCATTTATACACTGGCGGACAGGATCGACCTGATTTGCAGGACAAAGCTTATCGAGGGAGAACAGAACTTTTTAAAGATGAGTTTCCCCGCGGAAATGCCTCTCTCAAACTGAAGAAGATAAAAACATCAGATGAAGGGAGTTACACGTGTCTCATTGATTCCAAAACATACAATGATGAAGCAGTGTTGAATCTGAAAGTTGAAGGTTTGTCCATCTTGTTGTAAATTACTAATGAGTAAATGATGAGTATGAGGCACAATAGTCAAGTTTCAGCATTGTTTTTAGGGTACAGGGGTAAACAGGAAAGTCAAGTTGAGGGCACAATCAGGCCAGCTATGATGTCAACAAATAGCAGAGGAAGCTTGAGGGGCCAAATGGTCTACTCCAGCTCCTGATCCATGTGTTCCTGTGTTTGTATTTTTAAAACCATGAACGACAATTAGAAAGCTCCATGTTATTGGAAAATGAAAGCCACAAACAAATTTAATGGAAAGTTCAAGATTTTAGCAAATAATTTAAACTGCTGTCATTAGCTCAGACTGGAAATCCCTGTTCCCTTAAAATGCGACTTTACCTCCTACTGTACAGACAATTAACAGAGAAAAGAGCAAAGTATAATTGGACAAGACTGAACTAGTATTCTGTTTGCAATTTGACGCAGTCAGCATTACTCAGGCTGAGGCAGTCAGTGCAGACACCAATTCTGCTTGGCTGTGCAGATATTAATCTAAATGTATAACAACACCAAAGGTGCAAGACTCCAGCGTTCAGACAACACACATGCTAACATTCCTGAGTTCAGAGTGCAGACTATGAATGATCCCAAGTCCAGAAAGCATATGGTTAACAGTTACCTTCCAGGGATCGTTCTGCACTGACTCTCTAGTTCAATTCACCCAACACAATATGTTAACGCTTCTGAGCTCAGACAGTATGAAATCCATGCAGCAATTAACTTTTAGCCCCTTGTGACCCCGCCCCATGATTATCATAATGTTACCTTTTGTCCTTGTGCTGGGAAAACTGCCATCAGATGCCTTATCACATGTTGATAAGGGGAACATTATTGGGTTAGCTGAATATTAGAATATCCACTCTATGTCACTCATTACTTTGTTCACTTAATTTAGTTGCAGGTTCAGTTTTAACTTTAATGGAATCAGAATTCATTGGCATTTCCAAGGCATCTTTTTCTAGATAGTGCAACATTTCAGTGGAAAAGATATTGCTTTTTCTATCAACAAATTACTGGTGTGAACTTTGAAGAGGTGAGGTCTGCAATCCCATTTCTACTTGATTTAGAACCTGTGAAAAAAAAGCCTTCAAGACATATGTAGAGTCTGATTCTCCAATCTCACCCGTCGCTGGGATTCTCCAGTCCCGCTGCTGTAAATGGAGATTCGGCTGAGCGCCAAATTCTGCACTCTTACTGACAGCAGCGGCCATGTGTGGATGGCCTAAGAATCCCGGTCATGGGCTACTTTCCCAGAACAATATCCTGGATAAAGTGTAACACACCATTGGCATTTCACTGGGACAACTAGAAAATTGGCCAGGAATGTTCTGTCTTTGAAAAACAGAACAAATTAAACCCAACCACTCATTACCCCATCAGCTCACTTCTAATCATCGGTAACCTGATGAAAGGAGTTGTCAGAATGAATTCCACAGTCATTAATGTGAGGCAATATTCAGCCAAGTATGACACTGAAGAGTCGAAGTAAAATGGAGGTACATGAGATCATGTAAATAGCCTCCTGTGGTTAGTCATATCTAGCGAGGGTTGGGAGTTTTGAGAGATGGTAAATGGTAAAGATTGACAGAAAAAATGGAATTGTCAGTGACAGAGGGAATGAGGAGAGCCGCAGATGAAGTGGACAAGAGTTAAGGCCAGAGAATGTTAGTTTGATAGGACAGCAGCAAGCTAAAATATTCCATCTCACGAGACATTTCTATTATGTAATTAGATCAGAGCAGGCCTGAGTGGTTGAATACCTCCTCCTAGTTCCTGTCTATCTTGGGGAGGTATTGGAGACTTGTTCTGTGTTGGTGAAGAATGTTCGGCCCCAGTCTATCAGAGGCCCTTTTGCTGTACAGTCTTAGTGCTCTCTTTATGTGTTTGATGGTATCAAAACAGAAAGCTACAAATGAAATGGAAATAAATTCAATAAACAGGAACTGTTGATAGCACTGCAGCAGTTGTTGATGAAGAGATTGAATGAGGACAAGATGAAGGAACTCAGTATGATTGAGACTGCTGGAAACAGGAAAATTAGTTTGATTCACATTCATAGACCACTCCTGTCTGCAGGAGAGTTTAACACATTATCAACCAATGTGACATTGTCTATTTTAGTCAATCATCAAAGTTAACATTACCCCACTAATTGGGTGAGTGAATGTAGACATTGCTAGTTCTACAATAATCATTAAAAGACTAAACTAATTATAGATTGTTGAAATTAAACATTTAACAATTTAAAATGAGGAATTGTTTGAATGCAGGTGTTGGACATCGGCCTTGGATTCACCTGGAGGAAAACAACAAAGATGGACTTCGTATTGTGTGTGAATCAGATGGATGGTATCCTGAGCCAATGATACGCTGGGAGGATGGGAATGGACAAGATGTGACAGCACAGTCTAAATGGGAATTCCTAAAGGACTCCAGAGGCCTTATTACTGTCCAGAGTTATATTGATGTCGGAAGTAGTTCTGTAAACAGATTTTCATGTTTCATACAAAACCAGTTATTGAAGAAATGGAGAGAGGCCCACGTCCAGATATCAGGTGGGTGCGAAATAAGTCAACACCTTGTTAAAATAAATATTTCCTCATTGTATTTCTCTTGAAGGCACTAACTCAGACAGGGTGAGTTGGCTGTTGTGATAATGGACACATTGATAGTTATTGAAAGTCCTGTAGATTCTGGAATGGTTCCTGAAGACTGGAAGGAAGCAAATTTAAGAAAGGAGGGAAAAGAATTACAGATCTCTGAGCCTGATATCAGTGGGAGAGAACAGGGATGTAGTGTCAAATATTGCGGTGTGGAAGGTCCAGGTAAAAGGGCAGAATTATCCCTCCCTGCGGGTTTCGTGGCAGGTGGGATCAGAGAATGCAGTGGAAGCCAAAACATTGGAATCCTGCCGGTGTGAAAGCTGTTTGCAATTCTCCCATTAGTGGGTTAATGGAGAGTTGGTTTTCCTGCTAACCAGTGATGTGAATGCTATTTGCACTCAATATCACCTCACAAATGTTGATCAGATCTGCTGCTTGATGGAATCATGTGTTGCCATCCAATCTTGCGTCATGCCAGTGGCAAATCACACAGGTCTGAATCACGTTTCAAAAATGGTGGCAAACCTCACGTTGTTCATGACTTCCAGATGAGTTTTATTCATTCACGGGCTGCAAGCATTGCTGGCTGGTCCAGCATTTATTGCCCATCCCTAATTGCCCTTCATTTCAGAGAGTATTTAAGAGTTAACAACATTGCTGTGGGTCTGGAGTGACATGTAGGCCAGACCGGGTAAGGACGGCAGATTTCTCTCCTTTAAAACATTTCAGAGTGCTACATTCAGAGCCTACCTGTCAGCGTGCTGTGCTGGTTTTGCTGCAATACTAATGGAATGCCAGACTGCAGGGGTTGTCGAGTTGGTCTGCTCCTGGTGGGTGTCTTAGTAAGAACGCATTGTGCAGCAGTACTCAGCCTGGGCTGAACATTTAGCATTCAGATCGGGACACACAGAGGGGCAAAGGGACAGGAAAGTAGTCAAATGAGTTGAGAAAGGGAGGGGGAAACACGGGGCAAAGCCATTCTATAAATACTAATGTAGTTACAAAGGTGCAGTTTTACAGCGTTTGCATACCCGTGACCCAAAAATGATTTGAATATTTATTTTCCTAACCCTACCGCTATGTCTGGGTTCAGCTCCAACATCTGCAGCAGAGTTGGAGGCAGCCTGCTGACTGCTATGTCCTGACGTCTGTGATTACCTTGGCAGATGTCCTCTGGAGACCCGACGTCTGTCTTGATAAGGGTCTCTTGTTCAGGGGCAGATGCCCCCTTTGTGGCCCAAGCAGCTGGAGTGGATGTGGTGTCAGGCAGAGGGGATTTTGAGCTAATGTACACCAATTCAACATCCAGCCCCACCAGGGAACAGGCGTCACAGCTGTCTGCACCCAGCACCAGCGCAGATGCTCACACCTTGGAGAGATCAGTAAATAAGCAAATTTCTGAATGATTCATTGGTGAGCACCTTGAAGCTGAAGATCCACAGCAGGCAGAGGCAGGGACGTCTCAGGGAATCGTGACTTAGAGGGATGCCGGATTCTCAGATTCTGCTGAGACCTTTGCCGATGATGTGCCCCTGGGCCCGGTCATCCCACAGCTGCTGTAGCTTCAAAGGTAAATCGCGAATGCCAGGGAGGGGTCGTAGTATCCATTCTCAGAGTGCAAGGCTGATTGGAGGAGTCCTGTCACCATCAGTCTGAGGAGATGGTGCAGTCACTTCAGTGCACCGAGGCCAACACTGCAAGGATGGCATCCATGGTGGAGACCTTGGTGCAGGACATGCATTCCATGGCAGGAGGTGTCCACAACACTTAATTAATTAATCACTTTTGATTAAAGTGATGGAACATAAGTTTGGCTAAACATGCTGAAATGATAATGAGGTTGATTAGAGGAACTATCATTATCAGTATTGTGGTGGAAAGTTGAATCCCCCACTATCAACATCCCAGGGGTTACCATTAACCAGAAACTAAACTGGACTCACCATATAAGTACTGTGACTACCAGAGCAGATCAGAGGCTGGACTTTCAGTGGTGAGTAACTCACCACCTGACTTCCCAAAGCTTCCACCATCTACAAGGCACAAGTCAGGAATGTGATGGAATACTCTCCACTTGCCTGGATGGGTGCAGCTCCAACAACACTCAAGAAGCTCAATGAAATCCAGGACAGAGCAGCCCCGCTTGATTCATACTTCATCAACTGCCTCAAACATTCACTTTCTCTATCATTGGCAGATAGTAGCAGCTGTGTGTACCAGCTACAAGATGCACTGTATCAGATGACTACAGCGGTTCAAGAAAGTGGCTCATCACCATCTTCTCAACAGCAATTGGTGATGAGCAACAAATATTGGCTTTGTAACTAACATCTACATTCCATGAAAAAACAACAAAATACTGATTTTGTGTTTTTATTTTTACCTCAGATGAATTCTTCCCTAAAATCAACATCTGGCTGGTAATTTTCTGGGTGTTTGCAGGCCTTGTGATTATGGCTATTTCTGCTGATATACTTGTCCACAGAAAAGAATACAGAAAGATTCAAGGTAGGAGCACAAATAATCGTTCAATCTTAAATAATTTTCAATAGGCCAATGAAACATTAAATGTGGTTCTAACTGAGAATGAATTATGTCGATAAATTGCAATTGAATTATAATTATAGGATATTTTCACCATCTGAAAATCAATCAGCAATTGAAAAAATCCAATCAAAGAGTGGAAAATTGTGTGTTCAGGTATTTCTTAGTCAATGTACTGCTAATCCAATGAAGGAAGAAGCATGACTTGACCTGGGTTAGAATGGGAAGAAGAACTAGACATGAGAGCTGCCGGCATTACTAACATTTATTATAATTAAAGTAGAACACTATATAACTGGAACCCTGAAATAAAAATAAAGTGTTGGAAAAACTCAACTGAGTTCCGAAGAACTCATATTGGTTTTGAAACATTAACTCTGGTCATCTCTCCACAGATGCTGTCAGACCTGCTGAGTTTTTCCAGCATGTTAATCAGAATTTATTTTTCATGCTGGTTGCCATGAAAAGGAAGTGGTGAGATGCCTTCAGTGTGGTATAGGTACAGCCCATTGTGTTTTTATAGCAGTTTGATACACCTGAGTGGCTTGCTGGGCCTTTTCAGAGGAAGTAAAGAGTCAAATATTTAACTGTGGATATAGAGGATTTCCTGTCCTGCAGGATAATCTGTACTGACCTTATTATTACCAATGAGATTAGCTTTTTATTCCAGATTAATTGAAATTAAATTCCCCCTGCTGCCGTGGTGGAACTTGAACTCATGTCTCTGGAGCATTAGTCAAGATCTCTGGGTGACTCAGACAGTCCTGTAACATTACCACTTATCTCCCTCGATATGGAGGAACATTAGAAAAACATTTGAGTGTGAATTTGGGTTTAGTATCAGAATAGAAAAATAAATGTTGAGAACAGGAATCCTTGACTGATAATTGTGATTTGTTTTGATACAAAAGGGACTTTGTCCAGATTGAAAAAGAGAAAAATTATCAATGTGAATTTTTGCTCTGCAATTCCATAGAATCCCAATAGAGGCCACTCGATCCATCGAGTCTGCACTGACTCTCCGACAAAGCATCCCACCCAGGCCCATTCCCCTGCCCTATCCCCGTAATCCCACATATTTACTATGACTAATCCACCTAACCTACACATTTTTGGATCCAAAGGGGCAATTTAGCATGGCCAATCCACCTGAACTGCACATCTTTTTTGGAGTGTGGGAGGAAACCAGAGCACCCAGATGGAACCCACGCAGACACTGGGAGAAGGTGCAAACTGCACATGAGGCTGGAATTGAATCTGGGCCCTTGGCACTGTGAGGCAGCAATGCTAACCGCTCTGCCATCATGCTGCCGGTAACAGTTTCAGGGTCACCATTACTGAGAATACCTTTCAATTCCAAATATATTAACAGAATTTAAATTCCAGCAGCTGCTATGGTTGGTTGTGAACCAATGTTTTCACAGTGTTAGCCTGAACCTTTGGATTATTCAAATGTAAAATCACCGCAGTCCTAGATGATCATAGACTGCTGTCCCATTTGAGGGGGACTGGTGGTGATTTAACCTGAGGGGTTCACCGCACCTCAGGCAAGGGGCAAGGTTTAGAAAGTGGGGTCTTCATGAATAATCTCAGCTGGCATGGGAATTGAACCCACGATGTTGGCATCACCCTGCATCACGAGTCCGGTGACATTCCCACTATACCGCTACCTGCTTACACCTTCTCTGTAATTTTGTTGCGAATTTGCTCCTCTATGTCTTTCCCACTAGTAGGTGCCCTATAAGTTACACCAGACAATGTAATTGGACCTCTTTTGTTCCTTACTGTTAGCCAAATAGATTTTGCTCTTGAGTCATCTGGGGTGTCCTCTCTTTCCAGCACGGCAATCTTTTCCTTGGTCACTACTGTCTCCTTTCCTTCTTTTTCTCCCTGAGCACATTGCCACCAGGAATATTTAGTTCCCAAAGCAAGGACATAGGATGCTGGAAAAACTCAGCACGTGCAGCAGCATCTATCAGGGGAGAAAGTAGAGTTAACATTTCGAGTCTCTGACTTCATCAAAACTGAAGGGAGGAAGAATGTAGAGTGAAAGACTTAGAGCTTTAAGAGATTGCAACAAAAAGTAGCAACTTAAAGAACAAAAGACAGATGGCCTGGTACGGGAGGGGGAAGGGAGGGAGGTGGATATCTGCCGAGGGTTTGCATTGAGGCAGTACCTGTGTGCGATAGTTTAAAAAAAAGGTTTAAATTGGAGGAGGAAGCTGACAACTAAAGCTGCAAACTCAGTATTTAGTCCTGAAGGCTGAACCATGCCCAACCTGAAAGGAGTGTTGGAGCCTCGAATGGTGAGGAGGGAGGAGGTAAAGCAGCTTCTGCAATTGCAAGGGAAGGTGCCTTGGGCAGAGGATGGGGAGTTGGATGTGATGGAGGAATGGACCAGGTTGGCATGGAGGGAACGGTCCCTGTAGAATGCTGACAAGGGGGATGAGGGGAAGATGTGTTTTGTGATGTTGGTGGCATTATGTTGGAACAAGCAAGCTCCAGCAACTTACGGATACCAACATCCCCCCTGGAAAAATCCTCTGACCTTCTTCTAATCCCAGCCCTTGCCCTCTGTCCACTATACCCTCTGACCTCCCCCTCTCTGATGATGAATGTTCAGTGCTCAGCAAAGAACTCCATTTCATCTCTTTACATTCTCTTCTCAATAAAGTTCAGGTTTGGCACAATGCTAAACTCTTCTGCCACCATTTCCAACTTCTTCCGGCAGGAGTCTTTCCCATGTTCAATTCACTGGCCTCCATTATTCTCCCTCTACCTGGACCTCACCCTTTGGCCTCCGATCTGCTCTTGATCTTTTGATTGAACACTGTCGTGCCACATTGACCATCTTAATTTCTCTGCCCCTCTCACCCCACCCCACCCCAACCTGTCTGTTGAACTTGCTGCACTCAGTTCCCTTAAGTTCAACCCTGACCTTATGGTCAAACATACTGACAAATGTGGTGCCATTATTATCTGGCATACTGGCCTCTACCTCACAGAGGCTGAGCATCAACTCTTAGATACCTCCTCCTATCCCCCCCAACCACAACCCCACCACCGAACATCAACCGTTGTTTCCAGGATTGTCACTGACCTCATTGCCTCTGGTGATCTTCCCTCCACAGCATCCCCCCTCATTGTCTTCCAACAGTGCAGAGCCCTCTTCTACCACCTTTCCAAAACCTGTAAGCAAGGCTCCTGGGTAAACCAGTGTATTAGCCTGATCCTGTCCATGGAACTCATTTCTTTTGATCTTGAGTCCATCTTCTCTCCCTTGTCTAGTTTCTCCCACCTACATTTATGATTCCTCTGATGCCCATATCAACAATTTCCAGTTCTCTGGCACTAACCACTTCTTCTTAACTCTGGATGTCCAAACCCTCCACACCTCCATCCCCGCCAAGAGGGTCTGAGGATTCTCCGCTTCTTCCTTGAGCTGAGGCCCAAACAATTTCCATCCACATCCACCAGCACTCTCCTCCAACTGGCTGAACTTGTTTCATCACTCAACAATTTCTCCTAGAACTTCACTCAATTCCTGCAAATTAAAGATGTGCCTATGGGTACCCAATGGACCCCAGTTATATCTGTGTTTTTGTGGGGTTTCTCAAACCTTGTTCTAGTCTTACTCAGACCTGCTCCTGCAACTCTTTCTCCATTACATTGATGACTGTATCGGTGCTGTTTCATGCTCTTTCCTGGACCTGGATAAATTTATAGATTTCCATCCTTTTCTCACCTTCACTTGATCCATCTCTGACACTTCCCTTCCTTGGCCTCTGTCTCCATTTCCAGCGATAGATTGACCACCAATATTCAATATAAATCCACTGATTCCCACAGCATCCTCGACAGCAGCCCCTCACACTCCACTCCCTGAAAGACTCCATCCCATTTTCCTCGTTTCTTTGCCTCTGTCACATTTGTTCTGATGATGTCACCTTCGAAAATGGTGTCTCTGACATTTCTGCTTTGATCCTTAACCAAGATTACAGTCATGTTGCAGCTGTAGAGAACTTTATTTGGGCCACATTTGGAATATTGTGTACAGTTCTGGTTGCCACATGACCAGAAGGATGTGGAGACTTTGGAGAGGTTACAGAAAAGGTTTGCCAGGATGTTACCTGGTTTAGAGGGTATTAGCTCTGAGAAGAGATTGGACAAAGTGATTTGTTTTCACTTGAACGTTCGAGGCTGAGGGGACGACCTGATAGAAGTTTACAAATTATGAGAGGCGTGGGTAGAATGGATAGTCAAAGTCTTTTTCCCAGGGTGGAAATGTCAGTTACTAGGGGACATAGGTTTAAGGTAAAGGTGTAAAGTTTAAAGGAGATGTGAGAGGCACGTTTTTACACAGAGGGTGGAATGCACTGCCAGAGGAAGTGGGAGAAGCAGATACAATAGCAATGTTTAAGAGGCATCTTGACAGGTACATGAATCGGCAGGGAATAGAGGGATACGGACTGGGTAGCGGCAAAAGATCTTTAGTTTAGAAAGGTTTTATGTGTCGGCATAGGCACGTGGGCTGAAGGGCCTGTTCCTGCACTATTCTTTGTCCTTTGTTCTCTCCCGATGTGGTTAACAGGGCACTCAACTAGATTTGACTCTTCCCACATCTCTGACCTCACCCCCTCCCCTCCCTCCCAGAACCATGATAGCATGGCCTATGCTGTCAAACTGGTAAGCAGGGCCTGAAAAAGCTGCAGCCAGGAAAAGGGGCTCCCTAATTTCCGATAGCACCCCTCCAGGTCACAGGGAACCCCCCCATCTGCACAAAGGGAACTCCCCCCTCACAGGGACCCTAAACCAATAAGCGGAATCCCTCCTCCCCCCGGCACTGTCCCCTGGAACCCTGGTTCACCCTCGTCAGTGAGGGAGAAATTCCAAATGTGAGGGGATGATAGGATTGGGAAACCCAATAGTTAAAATTTATTGAAATGAGGTTTCTGACCTTCCTGGGTGGGAATCTTGTTGTATCACCAGTGAGGGCAGGGAGAATCAGAAAACTAGTATGATTCCCGTTTTCCCAGTTTCAGGGGATTTTGCAATCATAGCGAACACGGATGCAAAATAGTGAAGGAGACGAGCTGGACAGGAGGTGAAGTGGCTGGCTTGGGCTTCTCTCAAAAGCTAAGAGGGTGTGATGGAGATTGCTGGGGCAGAGATGGGGAGATCCCTGGCAGATGGCGAGGGTGATTGACCAGGCTGCTGGCATTTCTTCTTCTCCATCTGGTCTATGAAAGCTCCTCCCTGTCTTCCTAAGGAGACAGAAGTCCAGGGACAATATCATCCTGTCCCTGAGCCACTGCTGCATTAAGCCCATGGCTAGCACATGGAAAGCAGGTCAAAAGAACATATAGAGGAAGCCGTACGTTCAAATGTCCGGTACATGATGGATATCATGGCAATCATAGGCTCCTCCATACCCCTTACAAAGCTGTGCACAATCTCTGGTATCATCACCTTCTGTTCCCCTAACCTCTGTTCAATGTCCAGCTGGTTTCTTATGGCCAGGACCAGCAACCTGTCTTCAGCATTGGCATCAGCAGTGGCCTGATCCCCAGCAGTCCTGAAAATCAGGAGACACATCCTCCCTCCGCCACGGGAAAGTATTTGTGCTGTGTTCACCAGATTGTGTTCCTGAACCTAAGTGTGATTGCCCCTTGCCCCCAACTTCCAATGCACCCCCCCGCTACTCCACAGTGTAGGTGTAACTGCTCTGATGGAGGTTGCTGAAGAAGGAGGTGATGGTTCATCCTCTGGGACACTGCGCAGAGGTGGAGCTTTCTGGCTCTGGGATGGTCTGTGGCCTTGACCTTTCATGGACATGACCTGTAGTGGAGAACAAACTAAACCATAACAAGAATCAACACAATATGAATGATTCACATTTCACTGTGTACCAGCACTAGGGTACATTAGCAGAAGGTTAGCAACATCTTCTCATCTTCCTCAAAATTCACCCTGTTATCTCCCTGGGAAATGAGCACAGCCCTGCATGATTCTTCTCCTGTGGTCACAGACCACGTATTGAGGGAATGAAAGCCCAGGTGATTCACAGTTGCTGCTGGTTGGTTACCGGGAACTCTAAAGTCCACATAATGACCCCGAGAGAAATGAGCAATGGCACCAAAGGCCACTGAACTCACTCACTGACTGTCATCATCAATGAGGAAGTGGATGAAGGTATTGGCACAATTGAAGAAGGTATGGGTTACCTCCTATTTCCTTGTGGCAGGCTAGAATATGCCATGAGTCACCTGTTGTGCCCTGGAAACCTCCACAGATGAAGAAGTTGAGTGAAGCAGTGATCTTGATGGACAGTGACCTGTGGTTCCACCAAATCCACATGACAGCAGGTCTTAGTGAAAAATTCCAAGGATCTCAGTGATGATTTCGTGGAACATCTCAGTTGTCTCTGGAATTCTCTCAGATATCTGCCGATAGTTTTTGTCTTAAGGACCCATCGACACGTTAGTACCTGTCTTTGAAAATGCCTTCCAGGGATGCCTGCATCCAGACCAGCCTCTCCCTCTGGTCTGTTGTTGGTGGTGTGGTCTCAGTTAGTGGCCGAGCTCTCTTCCTTTGTGTCTTCTCCTGCTCCCGAGGTTTCAGGAATAGAGGCTGATTGAGACCCATGGGTGTGGCACTCATTGCAAGATGTTTAGAGTCAGACACAGAGATGAGAACATGCTTGTCCGTGATTCCCATCCATTGAACTAATGAGCAGTAAGTTCCTTTAATTCTCAAATTGTTCACACCTAGAGATCCACCCACACAACACGAATCTTCCTCCACTTATATCTGCATTCCTTGATTGTGAAATCCTACAAAATGTGTGTGTGAGCTTTGATCATCGTCCTTGTAATTTCCACCCTCCTCCTGTCACCTTTGTGCTTTTCCCCATCTCCCTTGACCCACTCTACATTGCCACTTCCCTCTATGACCCTTGAAATTTGCCCCTTACCCTGGACCATATCACTTTTAATCTGGACCTACATTTGTAAAGATGCCCACTCCAACCCGAAACCATCTTGTCATCACCCTCAATCTTTCTGATCCTGTGCTCCTACAAAATCTTTGAATACCTGACCATGATATTGATTCTGTGCCGTATTGACCCTGATTTCTCCTTGTGACTATGTCGGTGCACTCTTCTACCCAACATCCACAATTGAACCCACAGAAACAGAATGTTAGCTGCACCAACCTGCCTGTTCGGTCCCTCAATCATCTCACCCTCCCTGTAACCACCCCAACCTCCTCTCAGTACCACCACACCCAGGATGTGAGGCCCTTCCCTTCTACACATCTCCCTGCACCTAAACTTCACCCTCTGTCCTTCCTTGTAGCCCTCTCCTACGTTGCCCTAAACCCAAGATCCAACATTTCAATACTCACCAGCTCAACTGCCCACTCAACCCCAGCCCCTAACCCCTTTCCAGTCCTGAATATCCGTACAGGCTGCAGTTCTCCTGCTCCCTTTCCTTCTGCACAGAGTTCAACTCGGAAATCCACTGACCTCAGACCCAGCCGCACAATGCTGACTGGTGCACACCATCTTTAAAACAAATACCAATCCAGTTCCACAAGGTTCTCAGGGAGGATTAGTTTAAAAATGTTTTGTACCAGTGAGTACTTGTGGTGTGCAGATGTATTAGAAACCTGCCACAGAATGTGTGAGAACCAACACATCACAAACATGCCCTCAGTCTCTGCACAAGTCACATTTCCCACTGTTGCAGGTTCCATAAAATCACTGCCATGCCCCCCACCAGAGCCCCTTCCTGCCAACAATCTTTCCTCCTTGTGTACTCCCTCCACCAACAACTTACTGTGACAGCTGGATATACCATCTACAAGATGCACTGCACCAACATCCCAAGGTTGCTATGACAGCACTTTCCAATCCTATGAACTCTGCCTTCTAGAAAGATAAGGGGAGCAGGAGTGTGGGGACACCATCACCTGCACATTTCCCACCAAGCCGCTCCCTTTCCTGAATTGGAAATGTATCTTCACTGTCACTGGGTCAAAATCCTGGAATTCCCTCTGGAACGGCATTGTGGGTGTACCTATACCTCAGGGACTGCAGCGGTTCAAGAAGGATCTAGAAAGAATAGGTAACAGGTGTTGACCTAGCCAGCAACACCCACATCCTGTGAAAGAATTATAAAAATGCTTGATTTGTACCTGTAATGTTTCCGCCTTGATGATCTGAATCATAGAACCCTACAGTGCAGAAAGAGACCCTTCAGCCCATCGAGTCTGCACCGACCACAATCCCATCCAGGCCCTACCCCCAGATCACTACATATTTTACCCACTAATCCCTCTAACCTATGCATCCCGGGACACTAAGGGGCAATTTTAACATGGCCAATCAACCTAACCCGCACATCTTTGGACTGTGGGAGGAAACCGGAGCACCCAGAAGAAACCCACACAGACACGAGGAGAATGTGTAAACTCCACACAGACAGTGACCCAAGCTGGGAATCGAACCCAGGTCCCTGGAGCTGTGAAGCAGCCGCACTGACCACTGTGCTACCGTGCCACAATCTGTAATTGCTCTTTTACTGCTTCCAGTTGGGAATTTGAAATAGCCACAGTTGGTGTTTTGGGGAGCAAGGTGGACACAGAGGGAAGTAGAGGGCAAGAAGGGTGTGAGCAGAGAGGGTTTCAGTGAATTGATCAGAGAGGGTCTGATTCGTGATTAACAATGTGAAAATAGCAAAGCTTCAGAACATATGTGTAAGTAAATAATGATGAATAGACAGGACTGCTAAAAATTCAAAATGATGTACATGCACTCTAAATATTATCCTATCACTGCCCATGTTTAATCTGAATGGTGCATTGGGCACTGTCATTAACTGAACAGAAAGTGAATGTTGCTGAGATACAGCCCATTGTATCAGCACTGGAACATTTTGTGAAAGATGAAGAAACCTTCTGATGGTGGAATTTTACTTTCCTGCGATGTTAATGGACTTGTGAAAAGCACATTGAATTTTATAGCCTCATCCCTGTCGCAATGAGTTGTAAAATTACACCCATCAATTGTAAATTCTGTCAAGTCTTAAACTTGAGTTTTATAATATTAAAATGTGATCATCTATTCATATGATCATTTATTCATTCTTATCTGTTTTAAGAGTTTAATTTTCTACTTAGGAAGCATATTGAGTTGTGTTCTGTTTGTAGACCCACACTAACACATTCCTATGTTCTTGCCTTTCAGAACTACAGTTGTTTTGTACTTTGGAAGGTAAGCTATTTAAAAACCATTTCAGTGACTGAATAATAAAATTCCAGTTTCACATTATGGGAATTGAGGAATGTTTAAGATAAAGCTCTATGCAGAGTTTTTATATCCCATTTGTATTTTCATGAAAAGTCTATGCCAATGATTTTGACTATTTTACATTCCTGTGAACCTTGCACCTTTTTATGTTAAAACTTCCTGCTGTAGTCCAACTAATACTGGGTGGTACAGTGGGATTACCTTTACCCTTTAGGATTGGGTGGTTCTGTGGGTTCAGTGTCTTTTCATGTTTGAATCTGGTTGCTGCATTGTGTGAAATATTGATAGATTTGGGAATGTAATATCTCAGAACCATCAACCTTTATTTGTTTTTTACCTCCATGCAAGTCCTCTCATGACCTTTCACCTTTGACTCTGGGTAGTTCAGAGGCTTAGATATTATCCTTTTCTGGTGTAATTAGTTAGACTCTGTCCTTTCTCATTAAAAGTGTTGTTGTCTTTCTGTAATTATTTTTTGCTGGAATGCACTTTGTTGAAAATATACTTCGGGTGAGGGGGCAGAATACTGAGTGAAACAGCATAATGTTCCAAATTAGTGAAACCTACACATTTATTTCATCATTATATCAGAAACTGCAATATGTTGTGCCAAATTTCTATTTATTTTGCTGTTTTCCCTTTCTCGCCACTCTTTTCTGCTAATTGTTTTTGAAGGAGTGTTAGAGAGAATTTACCGATTGGTTAATCTGTCAGAGACAACTGCACTTGATCAGGATGGGACCCTTCACTCAATTTTTTCTTCCACTCCAGATACCCATTCAAAAGTGGAAAAAAGAGGTCACACTGCACCACAATTTGACTCTTAATCCAGAATAGTTGTTATTACAAAGAACTCCTTTGTAATATGCCAGAAATGGGTGAAAGTGACAGCAGCATTCTGGTTTGGTTCAGCTGTCAGGTTTCAGTTCCTTGTTTGTACCTAGTAAGTGTATAAGAATTGTGGACTGATCACATGAGATGTAAATACTGTAAATCCTTCCCTATAATCTAGGTTGTATAGCGCACAGCAAGGCACAATGATCTGTGTGACGCTCTGGGAAGTGTACTGGAGTGAACTGCCAAATCTGTCCAGACATTGGAGTAGCATCTTTAGGATCCCTATGATACAGGCCGAAGGGCCTGTACTGCGCTGTAGTGTTCTATGTTCTATGATATGTTACACCAGTGCTCAGGAAGCAGCGTGAGCCTCATTCTACCTCGTCTCTGCAGAGGTCAGAGGCCACCGCATGGATGTCATCAGCCATGTTCTTTGGTATCTTTTGTCACTGAGAAACCAGCTTTGGATCCTGTGCGATCCCTTGAAGATATCCAGGGTCTCTGATCCACTCAAGATGTATTAGCCCTGGACGCTTCCTTGGTATGTGGTGCAAATCTGTTTGGATTTTCTCTGGGTGCTCTGGTTTTCTCCCGCAGTCCAAAAATGTGCAGGTCACGTAGATTGGCCATACTAAATTGTCCCTTAATGTCCAAAGATGTGTAGGTTAGTCGGATTAGCTATGGTAAATGTGTGGGGTTACAGGGATAGGGTGGAGGAGAATGCTGGATATAGACCATAGACCATAAGACATAGGAGCAGAATTAGGCCACTCGGCCCATTGTGTCTGCTCCACCATTCAATCATGGCTGATATTTTTCTCATCACTATTCTCCTGCCTTTTCCCCATAACCCTTGACCCCCTTATTAATCAAGAACCTATCGATCTCTGTGTGACCAGAACATTATACAGTTTCAGAAGTACATCCCTGCTCTTTTATTCTAGCCCTCTCGATGTGAATGCTAACATTGCATTTACCTTCCGAACTGTCGACTGAATCTGCACATTAACCTCAAGAGAATCTTGAACAATGACTCCCAAGTCGCTTTGTGTTTCTGATTTCCTAAGCATTTTCCCATTTAGAAAATAGTCTGTGCCTCCATTCCTCCTGCCAAAATGTGTACCCTCACACTTTTCCACATTGAATTCCATCTGTCAGTTCTTTGCCCATTCTCCTAACCTGTCCACGTCCCTCTGCAGCCACCCTGCTTCCTCAATACTACCTGTCCCTCTACATATCTTTGTATCATTTACAAAATTAGCACCAGTGCCTTCAGTTCTTTCCTCCAAATCATTAATATATATTGTGAAAAGTTGTGGTCCCAGCACTGACCCCTGAGGCACACCACTAGCCACAGGCTGCCATCCTGAAAAAATACTCCTTTATCCCCACTTACTGCCTTCTGCCAGTCAGCCAATCCTCTATCCATGCCAGGATCTTACCATTAACACCATGGATGCTTAACTTATTGAACAGTCTCCTATGTTGCACCTCGTCAAAGGCCTTCTGGAAATCTAAATAAATCATGTTAACAGAGGGGATGTCAGGGGTCAGTTTTTCACTCAGAGGGTGGTGAGTGAGTGGAATTGGCTGCCGTCGGTGGTGGTAGAGGCGAACTCGTGGGGTCTTTTAAGAGACTTCTGGATGAGTACATGGGATTTAATGGGATTGAGAGTTATAGATAGGCCTGGTGGGTATGGATATGATTGGTGCAACTTGTAGGCCAAAGGGCCTGTTTGTGCTGTAGTGTTCTGTGTTCTATGTCAACTGGTTCTCCTTTATCTAACGTCCTTATTACCTCCTCAAAGAACTCTAACAGATTTGTCAGATATGACCTCCCCTTGACAAAGCCATGCTGACTCAGACCTACTTTATCATGTGCCTCCAAGCACTCTGCAATCTCATCTTTAATAATGGACTCTAAAATCTTGCCAATGACCAAAGTCAGGCTAACCGGCCTATAATTCCCTGTCTGCTGTCTTTCTCCCTTCTTAAACAGCAGAATTACATTAGCTACTTTCCAGTCCCCTGGAACCCTCCCTGCCTCCAGTGATTCCTGAAAGATCACCACCAATGCCTCCACAATTTCCTCAGCTATCTTTTTTAGAACTCTGGGGTGTAGTCCATCCAGATTTATCCACCTTCAGACCTTTCAGTTTCCCCAGAACCTTCTCCTTAGTGATGGTCACTACACTCACCTGTGCCCCTGACCCTCCTGGACCTCTGGCATCCCACTGGTGTCTTCCACCATGAAGACTGTCGCAAAGTAATTATTCAGTTCCTCTGCCATTGCTTTGTTTCCTATTATTACTTCTCCAGCCTCATTTTCCATTGGTCCAATGGCTGTCTTTGCCTCTCGCTTACCTTTTATATATTGAAAAAAAACTTCCTATCTTCTTTTATATTACTAGCTAGCTTACACTCATTATTTCATCTTCTCCCTCCTTATTGCTTTTTTGGTTGTTTTTTCTGCTTGCTTTTAAAGGCTTCACAATCCTATGGTTTCTCACTAAACCTTGCCACTTTGTATGCTTTCTCTTTTGCTTTTGTGCTGCCCTTGACTTCCCTCATCAGCCATAGATGCCTCGTCCTCCCCTTAGCATGTTTCCTCCTCCTTGGGAATGAATTTCTGTCATGCCTCCCGAATAACTCTTAAAATCTCCTGCCATTGCTGTTCCATTGTCTTCCCTGCTCGGCTCCCTTTCCAATCAACTCTGGCCAGCTCCTCCCTCATGTCTTTGTAATTACCTTCATTTAACTGTAATACCATTACATCTGACTGCAGCTTCTCCCTCTCAAACTGCAGGATAAATTCTATCATATTGTGGTCACTGCCTCCTAAGAGTTCCTTCACCTTAGGTTCACTAATCTTGTCTGCCTCAGTATTTATTACCAAATCCAGAATTGCCTGTTCCCTAGTAGGCTTTGTCTCAAGCTGTTCCAAAAAACCATCTCTTAGACATTCCAAAATTCCTTTTCTTGTGATCCACTACCTATCTGATTTTCCCAGTCCATCTGCATATTGAAGTCCCGCATGATTATTGTAATATTGCCTTTTTTTACATGACTTTTCTATCTCCTGATTTATTTTCTGCCCCACTACTGGCTACTGCTAGGGGGCCAGTACATAACTCTCATCAGGGTCTTTTTACCTTTGCGATTCCTCAACTCTACCCACAGAGATTCTATACCATCTGATCCTATATCGCTTCCTGCTATCGATTTAACTTCATTTTTTACTAACAATGCAACCCCACCACCTTTGCCCATCTGCTTGTCCTTCCGATAGGACACATATCCTTGGATATTTAAATCCCAGCCCTGTTCCTTTTGCTGCCAAGTCTCTGTGATGCCCACAACATCGTACTGGCCAATTTCAGTGTGCACAACAAGCTCATTTACCTTGTTGTGGGCTTTCACCATGAACCAGAATAAAGGCATTCCCAAAAATCAGACAGCCAGGAATGTGGTTGGGAATCCTGGAATCAGGACCTGTCTGTCAGTTTTAAAGAGCCTGAATCATTGCAAAGCCTGAAAATCCAGCCCCAATGTTTCAGGTCAGTGATCTTTTGTCTGAACTGGAAAAAGTTAGAGATGGAACAGGTTTTAAACAAGTACAGAGAAAGGAAATGGGAGACATAGAAATAGAACAAAGGGGAAGATTGTGATAGGGTGGAAGACAGGAGAGATCGAAGTGATAAAAGGGGTGATGGTGTAAGACAAAAGGAGAGATGGAAATGGGATAAGTGAGAAACAAGAGAAGGTATAAATGGGAAAAACAGAATCAGTAACAACAGCCGTCCTCTTAAAGAATGGGGGCAGAGGGTTAGATTGGAAATTGTTCAATTCAGTGTTGTGTCTAGAAGGCTAAAAAGTGTTTCAGAACATTTGATGCAGATTGGATTCTAACCTAGCAGTGATGGTTCTTTGATTTTTGATTATATTTGATTTATTATCGTCACATGGATTAGTATACAGTGAAAAGTATTGTTTCTTGCATGCTATTCAAAGCATAACATTCATAGAGAAGGAAATGAGAGAGTGCAGAATGTAGTGTTACATTCATAGGTAGGCTGTAGAGAAAGATCAACTTAATGCAAGGTAGGTTCATTCAAATGTCTGATGGAGCAGGGAAGAAGCTGTTCTTGAGTCGTTTGGTACGCGACCTCAGACTTTTGTATCTTTCTCTCGACAGAAGGTGGAAGAGAGAATGTCTGGGATGCATGGGGTCCTTAATTATGCTGGTTGCTTTGCCGAGACAAAGTCAGTGGATGGGAGGCTGGTTTGCGTGATGGATTGGGCTACATTTACAATTTTTTGTAGTTTGTAACGGTCTTGGGCAGAGCAAGAGCCATACTAAGCTGTGATACAACCAGAAAGTATGCTTTCTAAGTTGGATTTGTAAAGTTTCTGTGGACTTGTTGCAGTGACAGGCGAACTGTAGTAGATCCTGGAAATCCAAGAGGCTGGAATTCATTCGTGCCATGACTAACCTTTCAGTCTGACTGAGGGGATAAAAGCAAAATACTGCGGATGCTGGAATCTGAACTAAAACAGAAAATGCTGGAATATCTCAGCAGGTCTGACAGCATCTGTGGGGATAGAATAGAGCCAATGGTTTGAGTCTAGACGATCCTTTGTCAGAGCGAAGTCAGTTTTAAAGAACGTCTCCCATTTCCTGTTTTTGTGCTTGAGGGGATCGCTTGTTCCCAATGTGTGAAAATACATTTGAGACTTTTAACTGACAGCAAGAAATGGAGATATTAAATATTTTTGTTTCATGCAGGTTGTGATGAAGTGGAAATAGATTATGGTAAGTACAGAACAATGATACAATTCAATAAACTGTCTCCTAATTTATAATAAACATCGAAGCACAGTTCCTGAATATTTCAGTGTCAATGCTGAAAGACCAAATTGTATTTTTATTTTTTTTAATTGAGCTGCTTTATTCCTACTATTTCCATTCACTGAAACAATATAACAGTTACCATGTTACTGCAAATATTTCACATATTAACCATACATCTGTGAATATATTTTATAAAGCTGTTCAATATTTAGTTGTAATTTACACTGTAAAGCTGTTGTGTTGCAGATACATTCTGATTGCATGATGCTTGGAATGAGAGCGTTGATATATCCAGGGTTCTTAACATGATTAGGTCAAGAGGTTGAGACAGCTTGCTGCTCTTGGTTTCTGGGGATTAGTTGAGTGTGGGAGTGGGCAGAAGGTCTGTGTTAGCAGTTGTGGTCATGGTCCTTTGTGTGGGTCGATGTGCTTGGAGGGACAATGCTGAGTGATCCTGCAAAATCCCCTGCATTGCTTGATATTTTCCCAGTTCGGTCATTTGTTCTGATTAGGAAATGTTTCACATACATTTCAAATACATTTGCCATGTGGAGGTTTGTACTTCACAGAGGGGAATGCAATTGTTGCAGCTAATAGCAAGAATTGTTCATTGTGGGGATTCTTTCCTCTCCATTGGACAGGCCTTGGTTTAACATCCAATCTGGAATCACTGTTCCACCAGATCCCATCTATCTGGAGAGTGAGGTTACAATTACCCCCATGTCTGTATTTTCAGAATGTCACTGTATGTGAGAAGAAATTATATGATAGTTTATTGTCTTTCCTATCTGGGCAATGAGCTGATTACCCACTCTTTTCAATCCTGCTTGATTTAATTCCATTGATTTCTTATTTCTACTCCCCTCCACCCCCCACCCCAACCCCACCTCTGGTTACAGTCTCCTCCAGTGATCCCCAAGGCTCCATCCGTACTTGAGTCTCTCCAATTCCACATTTACATGGAGCCCATGGGTGTTATCAGCTGAAAGGACAAGTTCAGCTTCTGTGTGTATGGGTGATGGTCAGACTTGCCTCTTCAGCCTCTCCAACATGGTGACTTTCCCCAGCTGAACATCAGTAACATGGGAGACTTATTAAGAAGGCTAATGTACATGGGATACAGGGTGATCTGATAAGGTGGATTCATAATGGGCTGAGTGGTAGGAATCAGAGGGTGGTGACATACGGCTGCTTTACTGATTGGGGGCCAGCTACCTGTGGCATACCGCAGGGATCTGTGCTGGGCCCCCTATTGTTTGTCATTGATAAGAAAATGATATAGATAACTATGTGGGAGGGGTGAGTTCTGTAAGTTTGCTGATGACACAAAGATTGGCTGAGTGGTTAATAGTGAGGTTGAGTGTCTTGGGTTACACGAAGATATAGATGAGATGGTCAAATGGGCGGATAAGTGGCAGATGGAATTTAACCCTGAAAAGTGTAAACTGATGCACTTTGGAAGGAGTAATTTGACAAGGAAGTATAATTTAAGAAGTCTGGCACTGGGAAGTTCCAAAGAACAAAGGGACCTTGGCATGTTTGTTCATAGATTTCTGAAGGCAAAAGATGGTGAAAAAGGCAGATGGTACACTCGCCTTTATCAATCAGGGAATAGATTACAAAAGCAGAGAGGTCACGATGGAGTTGTATAGAACTCTGGTGAGGCCACAGCTGGAGTACTGTGTACAGTTCTGGTCATCACATTATAGAAAGGACATGAACGCACTGGAACGGGTGCAGAGGTGATTGACCAGGATCTTGCCTGGGATGGAATATTTAAGTTGTAAAGAGAGGTTAGATAGGCTTGGATTGTTTTCTCTGGAGCAGAGAAGACTGAGGGGCAATCTGATTGAGATGCTCATGTTTATGAGGGCATGGACAGGGTCGATAGGAAGCAGCTGTTCCCCTTAGTTGAAGGGTCAATTGCAAGAGTACACAACTTAAAATTGAGGGGTGGGAGGTTTAGGGGGGGATTTGAGGAAAAACCTTTTTACCCAAAGGGTGGTGATGGTCTGGAATGTGCTGCCTGGAAGGGTGGTGGAGACGGGATGCCTCACATCCTCTAAAAAGTATCTGGATGAGTACTTGGCACACCATAACATTTCAAGGCAATAGGCCAAGTGCTGGCAAGTGGGATGAGGTGGGCAGGTCAGGGCCTTTCATGCATTGGAGCAGACTCGATGGGCTGAAGGGCCTCACCTACACTGTAGGATTTGGTGAAGACTGAGACCACATTATTCAGCTTCAATTAGAAATTAGAACCCTCAGTATTTTTAAAGTGTTGTTTTCAGGATATGGGCAATGCTGATCGAGGTAACATTAGTTATCAGTCACTAGTTACTGTGAGATGAAGAGTTGATCACATTGTGTGGACTACAGTCTCTCACGCTCACTAACCCCACAAATACTTAATGATTCATTCAACCTCTGCCTCCCTTCCTTATCCTCCCCATCCCTCCCTCTCCCCACCCACCTCACCTCTTCAAATTCCCTCCCCGATGCTATCCCTTCCTGCCTCTCTCCCACCTCCGACTCTCTCCCTCTGTCCCCCTTTTCCCCTCCCTCAACTCTCTCCCCTCTACCTCCCTCCATCCTTTCTCACTTTAATTTAATTTATTATTGTCACATGTATTAGCACAGAGAAAAGTATTGTTTCTTTCACGCTATACAAACAGAGCATACTGTTCATAGAGAAGGAAACAGCGACATCGCTAGGGTGAAGAGAAAGATTAACTCAGTGCAAGGCAGGTCCATTCAAAAGTCAGCAGCAGGGAAGAAGCTGTTCTTGAGTCGGTTGGTACTGACCTCAGACTTTTGCATCTTTTTGCCAATGGAAGAAAGTGGAAGAGAGAATATCCGGGCTGCGTGGGATCTGTAATTATGCCGGCTGCTTTACCGAGGCAGCAGGAGATGTGGTCAGATTCAATGGATGGGAGGCTGGTTTGTGTGATGGTTGGGCTACATTCACAGAAAGCTTTCTGTGTGCATCTGTAAAAGTTGATGAGAGTCACTTGCCAAATTTCCTGAGTCTTCCAAGACAGTAGAGGTATTGATGGGCTTAACTATTGTATCACCATGGGGGGACCAGGACAGGTTGTTGGTGATCTGGACACCTAGAAACTTTGTCCCCATTGATGTTGACAGGGGCATGTTCACTACACTTCCTGAAGTTGATGACAATCTCCTTCATTTTGTTGACATTGAGGGAGAGATTATTGTTGCCACACCAGTTCACCAGATTCTCTATCTCATTCCTATAGTCTGTCTCGTCATTGTTTGAGATCTGACCCACGGTGGTGTCATCAGCAAACTTGAAAATCGAGTTGGAGGGGAATTTGGCCACATTCGTAGGTGTACAAGGAGTATAGTCGGGGACTGAGAACACAGCCTTGTGGGGTATTGGTGTTGAGGATGATCATGGAGAAGATCCTCCCCCTCCCTCTCTCTCCCCTCTCTCCCACCCTGCCCATCCATCCCTCTTCCTCACCTTCCTCCCTCTCTCTACCTTTCCTCCATCCCTCCCCCCCTCACTCTCTCCCCGTCTCCCAACCTGCCCAACCTCCCCCCCTTTCCTCCCCTCACCCTTCCTCCTTCTGCCCCCCTTCCTGTCCTCCCCCTCCTCACTCCCTGCCTCCCTTCTTCTCCCCCCTCCATCTCCATCTCTCCCATCTCACAGTCTCTCCCTTTCCCCATCTCACTCCCACTCCTCTCTCTCTCTCCCGCCTCTCTCCCTTTCACCCTGTATCCCTCTCACTGTATCCTCCCCCTCCCTTCTCTCCCTTTCTTCTCCCTCCCTCTCCCCTACTCCCTCCCTTTCCACTGTCTCCCAGCCTCTCTCGATGAACGGTGTGCTGTCTGTATAGTGTGCAAGAAATCATACTTTTCACTGTGTGCTAATACATGTGACAATAATAAATCAAATCAGGTCTCTCTCCCTCACCCTCCCAACCTCTCTATCTCTCTCCCTCACCTTTTCTCTAATCCTCCCATCACCCTCCCTCCCTCTCCCATCATCCTTCATCTCTATCAGCCTCCCTCCCCCCTACTCTCTTCCTCCCTCACTCCCTCCCCCCCTTCTCCCTACCCTGCCCCTCCCTCTTTCTCCCCCTCAATCTCACTCCCTCTTGCCTCCCACTGTCACCCTCATCCTCCCACCCACTCTCTCTCCCTCACTCAACCTCACTGTCCCATCATCCCTACCCTCCCTCTCCTGTCTTACCCTCCTCCTCCCTCCCTCCCCTTCCACCTCCTTCACTTTCCGCCCCCTCCCTCCCGCACTCCCTCATCCCTCTCTCACTCCCTCCCTTTCCCCTCTCCTCCACTTCTCCCCCTCACTCCATTCTTCCATACCTCTCTCCCTCACCGTCTCTCTCACTCTCTCCTCCATCTCCCTCCCTATGTCACACTCTCCCCATCCATCCTTCCTCCCTCTCACCCTTTTCTCTCCATCCCTCTCACCCACTCCATCTTCCTCTTCCTCCTTCTTTCCCTCTCCCACTCTCTCTCCCTCCCTCTCATTCACTCCCTCACCCTCTCCCTCCTCCCTCCTCCACCACTCTCCAGCTTGCCCCTCTGACTCACCTCTCCCCATCACTCTCTCTCCCTCCCACCCGTTCCACATCATCCTCCCCCTCGCCCTCCCTCACTCCTTTCCTATCATTCACCCCTTCTCCTTCCTGCCCTCCTTCTCCCCCCATCTCTCCTCCACATCCCCTCCTCCTCCCCTTCTCCCCCAACCCCCAACTCCCTCTGCCCCCAAACCCCGTCCTCCTCCACCGTTCCCCCTCCTCCACCCCCTCTTCCCCCACCCCCTCCTCTTCACCATGCTCCTCTCCCTCCACCTCTCCCCCCTCTAATCCACTCCACATCATTCTCTCTCTCTCTCCCTCATTGCTCCCTATTAATCACTCCATCTCCCTCCCTCTCCATCCTACCTTCCTTCTCCCCTCCTCCCCATCCCCTACTCCTCCCACTTCCCCTTCTCTCAATACCCATCTGTTCCTCCCCCTCTCCCCTCCCTCAATCTCTCAGTCCCCTCCCCAAAACCCCACCATCCCCCTTTCCTCCCACCTTCCCCTCACTACTCATGCTCCCTCACCCCCTCAACTCCCTCCTCCCCTCTCTCCCCACCCGCTCCCTCCCTGTCCGCCTCTGTCCTCTCTTCCCTCTCTACCATCTTTCCCCCTTCTCCCACCCCTCCTTCCCCCCTTTCCTCCCCTCCTCCCTCCCTACCCATCCTCGATCAACTCTCTCCCCACCCGCTCCTTCCCTCTCTACTCTCCCCTCTCCTCCCTCCCCCCACCTCCCCTCACTCCCTAACCCTCCGCACTCTTTCCCTACCCCCACCCTCTCTCCCTACCCTCCTCCTTAATCCCTCTCCCCTCCCTTCCCATTCTTCTCTCCTCCACTCCCCCTTCCTCTCCCTTTTCCTCCCCCTCAGCCGTCCCTCCCTCACCCTGTCCATACCTCCCTCTATCCCCTCCCTCTTCACCCCTCCCTATCCCCCGACCTACCCCCTCATTCCCTCTGCTCCCTCCCTCTCGCTCTCCCCCTCCTCTTCCCCATCATCTCCACCTCCCCCTCCTCTCCCCTCCCTCCTTCCTCCACCCCCTCCCTCTCTCCTCCTCCACCCCCTCCCTCTCTCCTCCTCCACCCCCCTCCCTCCCTCCACCTCCACCCCCTCCCTCCTCCTCTCCCCTCCCTCCCATCTCCCTCCCCTCTAACATCCTCCCCCTCCCTCCTTCCCTCCTCCTCCACCTCCCACCCTCCTCCTCTCCCCTCCGTCCCTCCTCCTCTCCCCTCCCTCCCATCTCCCTCTGCTCTCCCACTCCCTGTTCCCCTCCCCTCAAACATCCTCCCCCTCCCTCCCCTCATCCCCCTCTCCTTCTTCCACCCTGGCCTATCTCCTCTCTCCTCTCCCTCGCTCATCTCCCTCCCTGTCCCACCTCCCCTCTCGCTCTTCCCTGTTCCTCCTCCCCACTCCCTCCTCTCTTCCACTCACCTCACCTCTCAGCCGCCCCCCTCACCTCTCCCCCTCTCTTTACCTCCCCTCTCTTTCCCCCTCCCTCACTACTCCCCTCTCCCCCCTCAATTCACCCTCACTGTCCCTACCCCCCTCTCTCCCCTCTCCACCTCCCTCCCTCTCCCTCCCTTCTCGCCGTCCCTCCCCCTCCCCTCTACCCTCTCCTCATCCCAGACCCCCTCCCTCTCCACCCGGCCCATCCCCTCCCCCCCTCCCTCCCCATCCCTCCACCCCTCCCTCCTCCACACCCAACTACCCCCCGTCTCCCCCTCTCCCACTCCCTGGCCCCCCTCTCTCTCTCCCCCTTCTCTCACCCGCTCCCACTCACCCCTTTCCACTCCGGCCCCACCTCCCCTGTCTCCCCCTGGCCTATCCACTCTCCCTTCACTCATTCCCTCTCCCTACCCATCCTCTTCCTCCCTCCCCCTCCCCTCTCCCCCTACCTCACCTCTTCTCCTCTCTCCCTCCCGTCCCCTTCCACTCCCTCCATCCCCTCTCCTCCCTTGCCACTCTCCCTCCCTCCCCTCTCCCTTCCTCCCCTCCTCCCTCACTGCTCCCTCCTCCCCTCTCCCCCTCCCCCCCTGCTCCCTCCTCCCTCTCCCCCTCCCTCCCTGCTCCCTCCTCCCCTCTCCCCTCCCTCCCTGCCCTCTCCTCCTCCTCTTCTTCTTCCTTCCACCGTCTAAACCCCCCTCCCCTCTCCCACCAGACCCTCTCCCTCCCCTTCCCTCTCCTTCCCCCTCCCCTCCTCCACTCTCCCATCCCCTCCCTTCTCCCCGTCCCTCCCCTTTTCTCCCCCCACGTCCCTCCCCTCCCTTTTTCTTCCCGTTCACCCTTCACTCTGCTCTCCCCCTCCCTCCTCCTCTCCCTCTCCCTCCACCTCCACCCCTCCCTCCCCCTCCTCCTCTGCCCCCTCCCCCCTCCTCCGCCCCTTCTCTCCTCTCCCACTCCCTCCTCTTCCTCAACTCCTCCCCTCCCTCCCTCCTCCACCTCTCCCCCTCCCTCCTCCACTTCCTCCTCCTCTCCATGCCCGGTTCCTCCTTCCCCCGCCTCCTCCTCTCCCAACCTCCTCCTCCTCTCCCCCTCCCTCCTCTCCCCCTCCCTCCTCCTCCTCTTCTCCCCCTCCTCCTCCTCCTCCTCTCCCCCTCCCTCCTCCTCCTCTTCTCCCCCTCCCTCCTCCTCCTCCTCTCCCCCTCCCTCCTCCTCCTCCGCTCCCCTCCCTCCTCCTCCGCTGCCGCTTCCTCCTCCTCCTCTCCCCTCCCTCCTCCTCCTCTTCTCCCCCTCCCTCCTCCTCCTCCTCTCCCCTCCCTCCTCCTCCTCCGCTCCCCTCCCTCCTCCTCCGCTGCCGCTTCCTCCTCCTCCTCTCCCCCTCCTCCTCCTCCTCCTCCCCCTCCCTCCTCCTCTTCCTCTCCTCCTCCTCCTCTCCCCCTCCCTCCTCCTCCTCCTCTTCCCCTCCCTCCTCCTCCTCTTCCCCTCCCTCCTCCTCCTCTTCCCCTCCCTCCTCCTCCTCTTCCCCTTCATCCCTCCTCCTCTTCCTCTTCCCCTCCCTCCTCCTCCTCTTCACCTCCCTCCTCCTCCTCCTCACCTCCCTCCTCCTCCTCCCCTTCCCCTCCCTCCTCCTCCTCCCTTCCCCTCCCTCCTCCTCCTCCTCTTCGCCTCCCTTCTCCTCCTCCTCTCGCCTCCCTCCTCTTCACCTCCCTCCTCCTCCCCTTCCCTCCCTCCTCCTTCCCTTCCCCTCCCTCCTCCTCCTCCTCTTCCTCTCCCTCCTCCTCTCCCCTTCCCCTCCCTCCTCCTCCTCCTCCTCCCTCCTCCTCCTCCTCCTTCCCCTCCCTCCTCCTCTTCCCCTTCCCCTCCCTCCTCCTCCTCCTCCTCTCCCTCCTCCTCCTCCTCTTCCCCTCCCTCCTCCTCCTCCTCTCCCCCCTCCTCCTCCTCCGCTACCCCCCCTCCTCCTCTCCCCCTCCCTCCTCTCCCCTCCTCTCCCCCTCCCCTCTCCCCTCCCTCCTCGCCCCTCCCCTCGCCCCCTTCTCCCTCCCTCCCTCCTCCTCCTCTCCCCCTCCC